>NC_138730.1:25343667-25858332 GCF_965113295.1 Leuciscus leuciscus
ATCAGTATGGCCAGCCAATGGCAGATGGGGGAGTGTTTTAGAAGCCTGCTTGAAAATGTTTTTGAATTCTGTTTGTTGATGTTAGTGGCACAAAAATGTACACATTTCACCTTAGAATTATCATTAACAGATCATTCAAATACAAGACAATCAAATTCTTGTGATTCTTTATAATCAAGAACTAACCTGTATTTCCCGAGCGTGGTACATTATTATAAGACCAAGCAAAATAACAGTGGAAAGGCTGATAAGGCATTTCAGTGCAAATGAATATGAAGATTCCTGCAGCAAGAGAAACAAAACACACCATTAGTATGACCATACATAACCACAGTCTTTTAGCTTATGCTTAAGTTATGAAATCATGCTTACTAAATGAAACATTTTTAGATGAATAGATGCTGTCTAAACCATCTGCGTCACACAATACACTGCATTGCTTCACCATGGAGGAGTTAATCCCCACTGTGTCAGGAAAAAAAAACACTTTCCATAATATTCCCCATGGCAACAAATGAACCTCATGCATTTGGGAACCAAACCATCTGATTAGGTTTGATATTAGGTTTACTTTCGGCATAAACTCCCTATGACATACAGTACATGGACAATCACGCTATGCACGTGGGTGTATTTGATGTGAATACTTGAACACTGTCCTGTCATCTCAGCTTAAATGTGTTGGTGGGAGTGAGGGACTTGTTAGTTGAAATGTTAGTGTTGTACAACAGAATGAGGATTACAGATCAGCATGTTTCAGAGACTGATAATAAACGGAAAGGTATAATGTAGTTCAGTACATAAAATACCCATTTAGCCCATCCAAGCATATCAGTCAATATTGAAATACAGTAAACCTGTATTTTTTATGTTACACTTCAAAGGTAGTAATTTTTTGTTAGTTAAATTAGTTTTTTAGCTTACTTTGATGTTATGGTAGGTACAAAACCAGCTATTCCTCTGTTAAACATCTGTCATGTCAAAATAATTATATTCTAAATATACAAAAAATGATTGACTTTTTTAACGAAACTAGCTGTATGCAAAGATTCACAAATCAAAATTTTATGTTCTGTCAGAATGAGGAAGTGAGGAAAGTGTGCATAATTTATGTAACCACAGAAAAGCAATTAAAAGATTCAATTTTAACAGTGAAATTAGACTCCCTTCTCCCTTACCCCTTCTAATTTAACCCCAGGTCCCAATGGTCCCTCTACGAAAAAATTAGGTCTGAAATTGTTATAAATTTCCCGTGTGACAAATTACACAGTAAACTAATTATTGCACCTGTTGGTCACTGGAAGGTTTTTTTTCAAAGGTCAGATTCCTAACAAACACATCTTGAGTGACTTTCTTTCCTGCTGACATTCACATGCCATTGTTCCTCGCTTTTCTTTTCTTTTCTATTCTTTTCTTTTCGTGCAAGATCAAGCCATGTGATAATTCGGTTAATCCAGCTGAATGTGACAGTAGCAGTGTAGCAGTTCTCTCCCACAGGGCTAGAAATAGCACAACCATTACAAAATCCACATCTCAAGGGAACTGAGTGGTCACAGTACCAAACACCTCATTTTGTGGACCCCGCATTAAGAATCGCTTTGGGAGTTTTCTGTAATAGGCCTACCTCAAAGTTTATAGCATTTCAGCCCTCCAGTACTGCTTGTGAAAAAGACTACAAAACAGTAAGGAGATGAGAAGAGCTACATCCCAGAGTAGATCGATGCGGTTTAGAGGACAAATATTAATATGATATCTGTATGTACTACAATGGTGGCTATTTATGCCAAAGGTTATGAGGGATGACATGAGGAATAGTGGGCTCCAAAGGACTGGGACCACTAGTGACAATTTCACTATTTTACATTTTAATATTAAGATTTCTTTATTAAAAATTATATTATCAGCGTAATCATTTGCTTGAAATTTTGCTTGAAAACAGCAGCGCTCAAGTTGAAAATTTCACAAATGTATACATTTTTTTCATGTACAAATGTATTAGTGACCTATACATAGTGCAGAAAAGTACTTATTATTTATTTTAGATTTATCTAGATCATATAATTTCTGTTTATTTTTAGGTTGAGATTTTTAATCCCAGAATTTCACTGTGGTCTCAACCATTTGGATCCCACTGCTTATCATGTGCATATTTTGCGTATTCATGGGGGAACATGAAAAGAGGAAGCACCTACCTTAGTGTAAACCCCCCAGGATAGTTCAGTCTCAGTTACCATGACAACGATCCCAAACATACCGAATATTAGGGCATAGTCACTTAGCCGCTTGCGCTTCTCAAAAAGTGCCCTCCTGTGGCCCAACTTGTAGCCAATATCTTTGTTTTTTTTCTGTGGTGCGTTGCCACTCTCTCGGACCAGGCTCTCATTGGACGCCTTGCTGGGGTCCTCGCCACCTCCCTTGGAGACGACCACTTCCAGGCCGGAGCTGTGAAGAGTCTGGAGCGGCTGGGTCTCAGAGTCATGCTCTGCTAGGTTGCGTCGTGACGCCGCCAGGCTGCCCAGTGGTCTTACCACTCCTCCATTGTACTTGCAGCTGTTCATGGCTATCTGAGGGAGTGAGTGACTGCTCTCAGAGAGGGAGGGCTTGGATCCAGCATGGCTCAGCTTTGTTCGCTCAGCATGTGCCTGTCAGCAAAAATCAAATACAGACAAATAGGTGTCAGCAGCATATACACTGAAACCCAGCATTAATCTAGTCTATTGGCCCTGCTCCATGACCGGAGTGTCCCAAGGTTCATTTCATCAGAAACCTACTGTAGCATCTTCACACCTCAGTGTATCGCAATGACTAAATGTGATTTGGACAGTAAACAAGTATAAATCGATACACTTTAATATAGTTGTGTGTGAATGATCTAATTTTATAATGAGCAAACTGTGAGGTCTGATAAACTGTCTACTGCTCTGACAATATGGATAAAACAAATAAAAAAAGATAGTATTTCTTTTTAGTTCAGCCCTCTGAAGGAATACAATGGCAGAAATTACCCACACGGAACAGATGTGCAGCAATCGTGATGGTTCGCGGCTAAACATCCCAATATGGAGAGGTATAATGACATTTGGATGTTTCACTGTTAGCCTGGAGTGAGGAGTGGGCTTTGTGAAAGCTGTGGTACTGGTGTTTTCTCACACTCCTGGATCCATGTTTCTCTCACAGGTGAGCAAGCAGTGCAAAATAAAGTGGAGCTAAAATTGGAATACTCGCAATTAGGCCCGTTAAGATCATGAATTTTGTGCTGACGATTAATTGTAATACAAAAATAGTTGTGATTAACGTTTTATCTGTTTTGTTCATGTAAGCCTAATTTATTATATTTGTATATTTTCGGCGTCTTGGAATTATATAATAAAAATTTTAAGGTAAAATATTTAAATATTTCTTCTTGGTCCACTTTATGTTCCCACTGTGACTGGAGCCCAGAAAACATATAATATCTGTGTGAAACTGTAAGGACCAACTTTACACGTATGCTGGCATTTCTTTACACATTTAATTTATTTGAATGACAAAATGTGACTGAAATTTAAACTGTAAAATTATCACAGTTATCCAGCCATCTCAAATAATTACGATTATTAATTAACTTATATACTTAGTGTTTATAAAGATAAGTTTTATTTGTTGGATGATGGAAAATCTAAAATTAAAAATCGAGGAAATAAGTATGAACTAAATATTCAGTATTGGTCAATACTGATGAATAATAATATTGATAATTAAAAAAAAATCTTCATGCTCATGTACTGAACATCAGTGCCACAAGAAATCATCACAGAGATTACAACAGAACAGAATATTCTGGTCTTTTCTGTAGCATTGTTTTGGACCTGCTCTCTACATTCTTGAACAAAAGAGAAAAAAAAAGGCAAAATCTTGCTTTAGCAGAAACTTCTTCACAAATGAATGATGTTGACTACAAATGTGTGTTAGCTGTCACCTCACATTTGCACTGGGTAATCAAAACCCAATATATTTCCAAAGAACCTATTCATTAGCGCTCATTTTCAAGCAGTTCAAATGGCTATTGAGGAAACAATGCAAATTCAAGACTCAATCCAAACTGAAAACATTGTTTATGTAATTCTAATCAAATGAATATGGAGTAGATACTCTGATTACAAACAATTCGACTGTTGAGGAATGTAAAATATCATCCAGACATCAGACACTAAAGATATGTACACATTTGACCACTCCAGACACGTTGACGCATCCGCCATCTTGGAACAGTCAACACACCGATGCTGTCATCACTCACAGTAAAAATGTGAGATTTAGGTCACATCCACACAAAGCCAGAACTTTCCCTATCCGATCTTTTTTTTCCTCATTCAAAAAAAAAAATCTGTGAACAAACCGACTCAAAACGAAGTACAAGTAGTATACATGCCAGACCAGTAAACCTTGCGCGCTGTATAGAACACATATAAGGACTTTATTGAACAATATAAACAACAATAAATGGCCTGGTACAAAATATGAAATGTCTTAATCAAGGCATATGAAAGAAAATATAAATAAATAAATAAAAAAATTAAAATGCATTCAAGTAAATAATAAATAAAGAAATAAAAGAGGCTCAGTAGCTTCTGCAGCACGAGTACACAAGCATGTAGTCCGCAGTGTGTTGTTGCTGTTACATGACGTAGCGGTGTCTGACTAGGGCACAAAATTTAAATTTAGTATATCACAAAATATACTAATTGGCTATACGCACCTGGGACCCAGTTTAAAAAAATAGCGTTTTCAGGCTCCCAAAAAAACAGATCCGTCTGCACGAAACGCCAATAAGACACAAAATGTTAACGTATACAACTGAATGCGTCTCCGTGTGGACAAGGCCTTAATTTTCCCCAAAAAATGGCATAACTTGTTCACAGGGGACATGTTGGTTTGTGTTTTTATATGTATTGACTGAATATTACAGATTTTTAAACTATGGTAACTTTTTAATGTTGTGTTAACTAACGCCTTCATCTTGTTTTATTAAATCCTAAATCATCTGCTGAAGACTATTGCAGATGTAGATATTCATACATGCATATTACTACAGTTGCAGACATAGTCAACTTTCTCTCGAGTATTCACAGACTGGCTTTGACCGTTCTAATATTGCGGACGGCTTAGCTTACGTATAGCGGCCAACAGAAGCAGACTCTGAGGCATCTATGTATATCTATGATGGACACACACTTACACAGGCCCGTCACAGTGGCTTTTCAAGTCTAACAACTTGGCTTTACATGCAACTGCCATATCATATCACTTTTTTCCTAGCTATTCTGAACTTAATACAACACCATTTCCAAACACCCCATCAGCTAATGCAAGTTTGAGTGTGTCAAATTTTTAATGTCAGTACTATTAATAGGAGGCTCTGAACACAGAAGAGGCCACTTTGAAAGTGATGGTATTAAAAAAAATCACTGCGTTAGTGACGGGAGAATATGCCAACAGAATCATCTACCTTTGTATGAAAGCTATAATGCAAAACCACATCACTAGTAGGCATGTTTTCAAAAAGGACACATTTTGTACTGGAGGACCAAGAGAGGGTACTTGCAGTGCATTATACAAATTCACACTGTTTGCTTTGCTTACATGTGTTACGCAACCTTTCAGTGTTTCATTCTAACGCAACTGGGACTGACCTGAAAAGGTCACATTCAAAAAGAATTCATTGTAAAAAAAAATATATATATATATATATATAATTAAAAAAAACATATAAAACCATAACCCCAGTGTACAAACTAGTGTGGAATACAAAAATGATAATGATAATGTTTGCATGCTAATAATCTAGCTAGAGATTTAGAGACTAAAATAATTTCTTTCCTTTAACATTTTGATTTCAGGTTTAATCATTTCTAATTAGATGTTCTTTTACCAAGATATTTCCATATCTTGAATGATATTTGCATATTTAAAAAAACAACTTTCAAATACCAGCTGAGGTGAAATGTTTTCTCATATTCTCACTTTAAACAACACCCTGTCTTACACATTTTCCTGTTATAACACTGGCATTTTGACCATTAGGTATGGAATGATATTCCGGACATTATTCAAAAGGAATTGCAAATTGTATTTGCAATTGCGTTTTCAATTTGTGGACGGATAAAATGTGACATAATCCAAACGCAAATGCAAATCGCGCATTACCGTTTGCATTTTCATTTAAGCGAACGCACAGTGACGGCCAAATTTTAAATGGAAATGCAAAGTCCGTTTGCAACTGTGTTTCCCATATCTTACGAGTCTTGACCCTGTCATATTTAAATAGCAATTTCAATTACCACGTCTGCTTTTTCACTTTCTCAGCGTCGCGTATGTAGCCAGCCAAAACTCAAATGGAATCGCAATTCCCTTAGTATTTCCATTTCCGATGCCTTACACGGAAACCTGTCAATCAGTGTCAAGGGTGGGATTATGCTATGGGGCGTGTTCGTGTTGGGACGTGACGTCACTCAGTCGACGGTCAAGAGGTGATGCCCTGAACAGACAGACGCCGATTTATTGTAAACAAGAGGTAGTTGGTGAACTTGTGGAGGACCTTATGATGCTTGTGCAGCAAGTTGATGACAGTACATCCTCTACAGATGTCCTCTTACTCAGAAGCATTTTTAATGGGGGGAAAATATCAAATGAGGTCCAAACGGAACCCAAAGACAACATGAGGGTTTAAGAAATATTCATTTTAAACTAAACCAAAACCAAAGCTGTTGCTGGACACAGCTGCATTTAGATCAGCGCTGAATTCTTCATAATGACACTTAAAATCCCACTGCATTACAATCATTGTCTTTGGGTTGTTTGGACCTGGAATTCGCTTAAATGAATTCTTCATAATGACACTTAAAATCCCACTGCATTACAATCATTGTCTTTGGGTTGTTTGGACCTGGAATTCGCTTAAATGAATTCTTCATAATGACACTTAAAATCCCACTGCATTACAATCATTGTCTTTGGGTTGTTTGGACCTCATTTGATATTCCCCCCCCCATAAAAAAACAACAAAACATTGCTCCCTTTATCTCAGTGTCATGGAATTTTGTGACTTTTGTTACATTATTTGTCTAAACACACAAAAAAAACCTGGGTTTGATTTAATCGTTCTGAAAGTAGCCTATGTATAATTTTGTTTTTGTCCATTTCACAGTTGAGATTCATTTTTCAATAAAATGATTAAATCCCACATAAATCTAAACAAATTGACAAATGAAAGCCTGATACTACACCACAAATGTAAAGTGGAACAAACATTCTCACACACACACATCCACAGGTTTAACTGCAACAGACATCATTTTTATTGAATTTCGCAAATTGAGAACACTTATTTGAAGGGGTGAGACCTAGCACCGACACTCATCTCTTGTGGTATGTCCAGTAAAGGACGTCCAGGTCCTTTAGTTGTCCTGTCCTTCACAAAAAGCCTGTTAGCTACTTCACTGAGGTTGGCGAAGACAGCGTTACTGATGTTGCTGTTGGTCAAGGCCACGAACTCATTTAACTTATCTAAAACTAAAATGCTTCTGAGTAAGAGGACATCTGTAGAGGATGTACTGTCATCAACTTGCTGCACAAGCATCATAAGGTCCTCCACAATTTCACCAACTACCTCTTGTTTACAATAAATCGGCGTCTGTCTGTTCAGGGCATCACCTCTTGACCGTCGACTGAGTGACGTCACGTCCGAACACGAACACGCCCCATAGCATAATCCCACCCTTGACACTGATTGACAGGTTTCCGTGTAAGGCATCGGAAATGGAAATACTAAGGGAATTGCGATTCCATTTGAGTTTTGGCTGGCTACATACGCGACGCTGAGAAAGTGAAAAAGCAGACGTGGTAATTGAAATTGCTATTTAAATATGACAGGGTCAAGACTCGTAAGATATGGGAAACACAGTTGCAAACAGACTTTGCATTTCCATTTTAAATTTGGCCGTCACTGTGCGTTCGCTTAAACGAAAATGCAAACGGTAATGCGCGATTTGCATTTGCGTTTGGATTATGTCACATTTTATGCGTCCACAAATTGAAAACGCAATTGCAAATACAATTTGCAATTCCTTTTGAATAATGTCCGGAATAATATGGTATCACTAGTGAATGAAAAGTAATAATTCCATTTTCACCAACATCATGCAATAGCCTGTGGGGGTCAACTGAGATTAAACTACGCACTTCCTGACATTATTAAACGCACAAAGAAACAAAATAACGCAGAGAATGTGCGTACTGCCCAAAGACACTGAATGCCTCAGTGATTCTTTTCTGTATGATGGGCTGTTGTGGTTGAATGTCGTCCGTAAAACCTTTAGCGTAAACTGATCCCATTTAAATGGACCTTTTAGTCATAGAGGAAATGAGGTGGCTAGGAAAATAAGGGAAGAATGAAAGACTTTATTAGAAGGAGACTTTAAATGGTTAAAGACAGCCCTTTCCTTGTCCTCTTTCTTACAATTGTTTTTCCGAAGCAGACTTTCATGGCTTTTGGAAGAACAGCATTAAACCCTGAGGTGGTAAACCCCTTTATAAACAGCAGAACATCAGTGACACAATGCTGCTATAATGAGTTTATTCATTAAAACGATAAATTAGACTTTATCGCTTTCTGATAGCTCTCTGTCTCTCTTTTTCATATGTTAAAGATGACACAAATAATGCAGAGAATTAACACCAGGCCTGTTTTCATTATAGATAAAGAGAAGCCATGGCAGTAATACATTTAGATATTGGTGCTTAATTATATCAAACACTGCCCATAGACAGTTTGATAACAGTGATATCGTGTTAATATGGAGATAGGACTGATATGACACTAAATTGCTGATTGTTTTCATTCACAAAGTCTTTAATTTTTCATCATATAATCTATTAATTAATTATATTAGAGAGGATTATCAGATGTTTCGCATGACATGACTCCAACACCAGAGCAGGGATCACTGAGCAAGCAAAGAGGGGCCAGTCAAAAGGGAACTAAACACTGACAAGAAGGAAGAATAAGAAAGCATTTACAAGTAAACCGCAGTTTTATATATGTTAAGCCTTTCAGAGCACAGTGTCTATGTGCTTGTGGAACTGTGGTGTCACACGCCACAATAGCAAACTACTATTAGGTTTCAGTTTGTGTCACAGGATATTGTAACTGTATATACTTGATTGGTCCCTCTTAGCCAAAATAGTTTTTCTTTAAGCAATTAGCCAGAACAGTGTGGTTGAACAAAATGTTACAAATACACCGGTAAGTATATCAGCCAACACAAGTAAACAGTTATTTTTATAAAGAGCACCAGAAAAATGTTATGCATGTTGATTCAAAGTTATTTATAAAAAAATATCTCACAAAAACCAATATCAAATTCAGTTTAATTGTCCGATAAAAAAAAAAAATCTAAAAAATTGATGTTGGGAAAACTGCCAGTGTGTCTGCAGGGTACAGCTAGACACGTCTTGAGTGAGGCAATCGTGATCTGAGCATCAAAGCTTAATTTAATGATACAATTAAATTAAATGGAGCATCAATAAATGGACATGTGGGACAGATATCGAAGGTTATTTGTTGCAGTTCTTTAGATGAAAAATAATGTAAGGTAAGGTTTATGTATTCCAAAAGTCCTTTTGTTTGCGTTACTGGAGCAACATGTCTCCCATTAACAAAGCTTGTACACAATAGAGCACAGTATTCAGAAGTACTAAAGGTCTCTGACTCCACCCTGCCTGCTATATTCTGCCCAACTGATAAGACTCTCTGCCTACATGAATTTCCTTTGACTGTATACTCTCATTAGTACCCTTCCTTTCAACTATCTAGCATCAGATATCAAGAGGTTTTTTTTCTTTTAAAAGGTCAGTTTATTTTTCTTCCTTTGTTAGCTTTCTTCCTGTCGTACCGCTGCGCTCGGGTTTAATCCAACCTTGAAACTCTGAAAACAGCTAAAAAGAAAAGGTCTGTATTTGGGATGATTGGTGAACCATAGTACAACATTTTAGCTAAAGGTGAGTGTAACTTGTTCGGGAAACACATTTGAAAATTCTTTTTATTTTTTTAGAGATTTAGTTTTCTATATTATTTTTACAAATCCATTGGTGAGACTAGTGCACTAAAATATTATATGACCAATAAGCTATGACAACATATTTTTAAAGTCAGTTTAATGTAATTTAAGTTGAATTGACTTAAACATCCAAGTTGATTAAGGCAGCAACTTTTTTTTACAGTGTGGTGCAGAAATTACACGGTTAAAAGTGAATTATTAACAACGACACAGAAAGAAGAGAATCTAAACAAATGTTTTCCTGTGCACAAAAATGTATCCTTGTAGAGATATGTAGAGATACCTGTGATATGGGGTGTTTTACTGAATGGACAATTATGCTTCTCGATAAAGAACAATGATAAGCCAAAGTACTACTGCAGGAAATGGATTTTTACTGATTTTGATCTAATACACATTTTAATCACCACATTATTTGTCCATATATTCTGTGTGTATAAGCCCTTACTTTATGAGCCTTGGCTACTACCACCCAAGCAGATAAGCCACTGTGATTGACCAATTAAAAGGTATTTCAGGACCTAAGAGAGAGCAAGCAGAATGGAGACATGAATGGAGCCTCGGTGAGTGGCATCAGATAACAGGGTCAGAAAAATAAATGGAGCCCTGGGAGCTGTTCGAGTCTTTTGAATGATCTGCAGATGAAGGCACTGGCACGGCAAATAATGAGGGCATCATTTCGGCACGCTGTAAAAGTGGCACAGATTCATATAACACAGATTTCTGCAGTGGTTTTAATTCGTTTTAATTCTGTACATGTAAAGAAAGAATGAAGATTCAAAAGAAAAAATTAAGTAACTGGGTAAATCATAATTGAGTTATGAGCGAAATAGGATCTCATTTCAGATGTTCTGTCCTGTGGCAGACGGGTGCTCAGACTCAGAGGAAACGAAGAGTGAAAATTGATATCAAATCCATCGAAATTCAATCAAAGTTTCAGCGCTGGATTACTTACTATGTCGTTATGCCTTTGTATGGCTGTAAGGATTAGTTGAAATTGTATATTAAGAGCCTAATTGAAGACTTAAATTAATTTTCTGAATTTTCAACTGCCATGATTGTCCAACCTTTTCATAGTTTTTTTTTTCCTAATTTGAATGATCATATTTAACTATAATTGTATTCATTTTACAGATTTGGGCACTGCAATAAGACCCTTTAAACGAAGAGAAATTTCAAGTTTTGATATGCTGTCAAACGTCTGTCTGTGTGTGTGTGTATGTGTGTGTGTGTGTGTGTGTGTGTGTGTGTGTGTGTGTGTGTGTGTGTGTGTGTGTGTGTGTGTGTGTGTGTGTGTGTGTGTGTGTGTGTGTGTGTGTGTGTGAGAGAGAGAGAGAGAGAGAGAGAGAGAGAGAGAGAGAGAGAGAGAGAGAGATGAACGGCACAGTGGGTTTTTATGTCCGCGTGAGTGTATGCATGAGATGCAGTGTGCTTGATGTCATCATGTTGATAGGCTGCTTCCGAATACAGGTTTTAGCAAATCAAATTAGCCTACTCAAAAGCTTAACCTCACGATTATTCGCAACATAATAAAAACAACAACAGGCGTGGTCGCATATAACGCAGCGTATTCTATATGAGTGGCATACTGAAATCTCTGCTGGTGTCCATACATATATTAAAAAACTACCTTGTGTTTGCCTGCTCGATTTTTCCTTTCCTCCTTGTCGTGGGGCTCTGGCCACAGTTGACTGCTGGAGCCGTACGGGGGGCTGCTGTTTTCACCACTAGACACCGACGAGTTTCTCTCTAGCGCGCGCTCGCATTGATACGGCTGACAGAGTGCGATTCCCCCCTCCTGGTACCTGCCGTCTCGCTCACTCTGCTGCCGCTGGAGGCTGTGTTCCTCCTGATGCTGATGCTGCAACAGCAGCTCCTGCTGGTTTCTGCACACTTGCTCCGATCTGCTGATGCAGTAGTTGATGGGCAAGCTGCTGCCCAACAGTAACTGAGCCTGGGGCTCAATTAATTGCCTCTCCTTCTCGGCTTCCTCTCGTGCATTTATCTGTCCTTGACCAGAGTTTGGCAAGAGTAGCTCAAAGGAGGGGTCCCTTTGTTGATTATAACAAGGTTGCTGCAGCAACTGGTTTTGGTCTCGACGCCCCCCCTCCCCGACGCCACGTTGTACAATCTCTTGTTTGTAATTAGCACTCTTTTGGCGCGTATCCCGAGTATAAGAAATGTGCGAAGGCAGAGGCGGCGGCAGCAGATCAGATGGGGAGGGCTGCGGGGAAACGGAAGATTTCTGCTGAGGAGAATGGCTGCTCTGTGAGAGCCCCTCAGAATGACACTGATAGCCAGATGAGGCCCCTGGAAACGGATGCGGCTGCTTGTCGTAAGACTGACGGTCACTGTGCGCTCCCTGTGCGAGGATGCAGCGGCCGGTCAAAGGCAGGCACTCGCCGTTCCTGGTGCCGCGGTCCGGACAAGACTGTACATGTCGGCTATGATGTGAGGAGGTGGATCGCTCCTTTATCGATGGCGGTGGGGGCGGCAGACTAAAGAGCGGGGCGACTGGACTAGATCCTTCCTTCTGACTGTCACGAGCGTCCGCGTCGTTGGTGTGCTGCTGGTGGACAGCTCCCGCGTGCCGATGCCGCATCCCCTCAATATCCGCGTCTTGTTGTGGTTGCTCCTTTGCCTTGTAAAGCACCGACACCCATTCATTGCGACGTACCCCAAAAGAACCAATCTGACTTGTCTCATTGGTGGGCTTGAGCAAGACCTGCCTCGTGACGTCATCACCGAGATGAACACCGCCCTCGTGTGAAAACCGCTTTATGTTTACAGTTGATAAGATTAAACCTGAAATGTGAATTGGGTATTAGCAAGGTCATGCACGCGGCGAAAGCTGAATGTCTTGGCGGGATTTTCTTTTTCAAGCCTTTGCCATTGCATGGCAATATTAAAAAAAATAACGAGCATCACTTCACATGACAGGTGCACCGGTGCACCGCTGTTAAACTGGTTAATATTACGACTTAAAGCCTGTGTCCAAACCTCCGAAAGTGCATAATGATAACGGAGGGTTGAGTGCAACTTGCAAGACAATATGAGGCAATATCTGACGGGCATATTCAGTCAGGACGATTGCGAGTCTGATATGGCTTTTAATTAAAATTATCATGAAGTTTTGATCTGTTTATCAGTGAATCAATTTAGAGAACATACCCAAAAGAAAATGTTGCTCACAAAGACCAGAAAGAGTTAGCCTACAAAGATAGGCTAACCATTGAAAAGCATAACATTTGTAAATTCACTATAGAGATTTCCATGGAATATTATTTGTAAGATTGTATTCATTCACTATCCCTGATATTTCCAGGTTTTCTGTCAACCCTGTTTTATATAACACTATAGGTTCTGTAAACAAATAATGAGCCTAATCTATGTTTGAAGAAAACGATGTTTGAAGAAATTCTACTCCAAAAAAACAACACTTGTACTTTGACTTCCTTCTCTCCAACAACCTCTGTTATCTACTCGTTGCATAATGTTGTGGAATAAATAATACTTAAAGGTACAATATGTAAGAATTTTGTATATAAATATCCGAAAACCACTTGCACAGTGTTATATATTTCTTTCAATTGTGTTCTTACATTATCCTAAATGTTTCCAAGAATTTGTCAATTCAGAGAAATTCACAATTTTAAATAGTCACAAGTCCCTTGTCACTTGTCGCCTGTCAATGACGTAATATCCGCGTTATCCCTGGTTTCCAATTGTACTGCCATAGTAACTATGGCGACAGACGTGGACAACTGCGTAACGTCTAGCAGCACTCTGTTGTTGTTTCGTTCAAACATTATGGACCATGGCAAGACTTTGGGACAAAAGGAGAAATAAAACGAGGATCAATATTGGCGTGGCGTTTTCGAGATGCAGAGAGCGCCGCGTCCGCGACAAACTTTGACTTGACAGAGACGCCACTCTTGCATGTACTTTATTAGACAGGTTTATTGAGCACATAAAACTAATCAATGTTAAATAGCTCAACATGATGAAATGTTAGAATCAGTGTTATTCTAATGTTGATCTAGCGTACTGCTAATCTCATACAGCCAACAAACTAACACATATAACATTATAACTTTCAAAACACTCAAATGCAGTTTAGTATGATAGTGTAGACCAAGTAAAACAGCGCTGCGTTACCTCACAACTGACCAGTTTAAGTATTAATTCAGCACTTGCAGGTAGTTCGGTCAGTAGAAAGAAATGTCCTCATTCCTTTATATCCGTGGGACTCGCATGTGGCGCTGATATCTGTCTCTCATCAGCAATCGCAGGTCGCTTCATACCACAGTCATGTTAAAAACATGAATGTATTCACTCATCCATTAACATTATTTCCCATAAACATTATTAGATCCATCGGCATGACGACAAGTTCCATGATTCCGCTTATTCACTGCGTCATCAATCTACGCCTTTGTTATTGTAAGAGGTTAGCGACCCCTAGCAGTGAAAAAAATTACATATTGTAGCTTTAATAAAATAAATAAAACACAAGGATGACTAATAAAGAATGGGTCTTCCGTTTGTCGCTCCGATATTTATGCTCCTTGACTGACACACACACTTATCAGAAACAGTTCAGTGGTTTATTCTTGAATAAATTTTAATATACTGTTGTCAAGCTGATAGTTTTGCATAAAAGCATAAGATGTGCATTCCAATACCAAAAATACATTATGGCATATCAGAGAGATGGACACTGGAAAAATTACAAATTTTTTGCAGATTCACTGCTGTCATGTACCACAGCGACATTTTTTTAATAGTCAGAATCGTTTATGCACGTGTAAATATGATTGTTAAATATTTCAAAAATTGCAGACAAACAGTTGTTAAATATAATTTTTTGTTTGTAATTTTGTATCTTTGAATACATTTTCCACCTACACGCACTCGTAGCTTGTGCAATAAGAGGTCTCAGTTTAATTTTCAATCCTCAATCACTGAATGCCACTTCATCATCCAATTTCTGTGTGATAAAAGTCTACATTTCGCATGTTAGAGATAAAAGACTTCAAGCATTTGTGAATGGCCAGGTATGACTTTCCTCAATAATATCAATGATAGTTTACTGAGGACATCCCATTATGCTGGATGATGAGAATGGAGATGAGTGTTGGAAAGAGTGAGCATAAAGATGGGTTTACATTGGGAGGACCAAATGTCCCCTGAAATCACCTACATCATGTGGCTTAATATACAACAATATATTAAATAACTTTACACATTTTAAATTAAAATCTATGAATGAAGAAAGATTTTGTTTGAGGAACAGATTTAAAAGCTGTCATGGAAAGCCAAAAACAAACAAACATGGCTGATAGATAGGCATCTGCCTTTACCAAAGAAACCCTGAGAATTTAGGCCAAATTACTGTGAATGAATAAACTGATGGCTGAATTAAAGATGACAGAGCATTTACAGAAACTCATTCCTTGCAATGCAATAAAAATATCAATATTGATATCAGCAAACTATAAAATGAGAAATTGTGTAAAAATGTAACTGTTGTAATATCTTGATACATCATATACCCCAATGTTTTGAGTATAGCTTTTTAGTAAAAACAAAACTTTCCAAATCCCATTATTTATAACCAGTTTTACTCACGTTGTCAGATAGCAAAAGAAATGCACAGTAAATGTCAAGGCATTTTTCAATCCATATCTGTATGTTTTGTACAATATTCTCATGCACCATTATTGTATTATTATTCATTATAAATATTATTGTGTTATACACACTGTTATCAAAAATATCATACATCAAATATAGTGTTTAGTAAAATATGAATAGAGAACAATATCAGTGAGAGTCAATTTATAGAGCATCCTAAAATGAAGGGCGACAGCCTGCTTGCACGAAAAAGTAACCTGAATCTCTCTCTCTCTCTCTCACACACACACACACACACACACACACACACACACACACACACACGTCTAATGATTCAAATGCCTCTAATTTGAAAAAGAATCAGGCAGACGTTGCTGTCAGTTTGCAAATGGACAGTACGCTATGCACAATTCAATATGCAGCATACAGTCCCTAACGTCTGATTGACTGAGAGACATTACCTCTGAAACACTCATCACAGAGCAATACAATCTATGGAATGTAATGAGAATGATACAACAAATCAGCTCTTTCACATACAAGGATATTTTGAGGGTAAATGAAGGACCTAAACTGAGCCGACAAGAGTCGTGATCCACAAAGATTATTATATATGCCTAGTGGGAGAGGACGAGATCCAGACTTAATGCACCAGACATGCTTGCTTTTTAAAACAGAAATTACATTGAATTTGCTCAAGCACATATTCAAATTGTACATTTTATGCCACTAAAAAAATGAAATCTAGAGTTGAAAGATTTGTTTGTTAAAAATAGACAGCCTTAATGTAGTATTTGCATTGTAGCTTGAATCATTTAGGACCCTTTCAGCCTAGATCTATCACTCACACTGGTTTTGATTTTTTAAAATTAATTTACAATTTTGTATTTGCTTTTTGCTCCTTTATTAATTTTGCTGTTGTCACGAACAATGAGGAGAGAATATGTTCATATTGATCAGCTTGCAACTCTATGTAAAATAGATTTAGCTATGCCATAGTCACAAAACAAAATAAGACCTGATTTTTTCTGGTAGAAAAAACAACCAACAAAAAATGTAGCCTAAACAGCATACAAGAAAGAAAAAGAAAACCTTGCCAAATCTGATTATAAAACAAACATGTAGTAAACGGCCCCTGGATTTATGGAGGGGTGGAGGGTGTCACATATTTTTCATCTTCCCTGACAAAGGTTGTCAGTAGGCTATAAATGAAAGGGCAACATGAAGATAGGTCAGAATAAATCATCACAAAGATATGCTTCAAAGGCCTTGAGAAACCTTCTTTCATCACATCTGGTCTGCCATTTTAAGTCTAATACTAACAGAGGGAACCACATGAAATACCAAACGTGAGGCAGTGAGCTGTGGCATTAAAACTTAAATGTCCAGTAAGTTACAGAATCTCCACTCTCTTACCTTACACTTTTCACATCTTCATACGGATCCCTTTGAAGGCTCTTGACAATGACATCAGCACAACAATAATAATAATAATACAAATATAAATAAGAAGCGCACGTAATTTCCAAGACTAAAAAAAGCAAGTCCACACAGACACAATTCCTCGTTGTGACGGTCTAGTGACGGGCATGCCCTCCAGCGCGTGAATATGCATGCGACCGATGGCGCGAGAACTCTCTGTGTTTCCCCTTCACTTTCATCTCCAGATGCTGAACGTTTACCTCTTGACAGGCATCTCTAAACGGAATATAATATAAAACACGTCCACCGCAGTTAATTAGGCTACACGTCGTATTTAATTGAGGGGGGGGAAAGCAAAAATCCACGCGAAAGTGTGTTTCACGTGCAGCACACTATTGGTTGCAACATCTACTGGACCGTCACGCCGTAGTATTGATCGAAGATCGTGAGAGGAGGGTTATATGACCTTGTGACGTGTTGTAAATTGATGGGGGGATCCCTGTTCTATTTTTAGATCTTGGTTGTTGAGAGACTAGCGGGGGTGGATGAATAGGGTGGGGGCTCGGGGGTTCCCGTGCACGCACAAACCACAGCAAAATTGATCTTAAAATGATGCTCATATGCAGCATTCGGAATAAAGGGATTCTTGCATATGGACGCATCACTGGAGACACCATTTTGCCGTTCTCTTAAATTGACTAGTGTTGCTTTTACATTGTGCCAGGCGCGGATTTATGGGTGGGCCTGGGTGGGCACGTGCCCACCCAGATTGACCGGTGGCCCGCCCAATCAGATTAATAAAAACAATTTTAATTTTTAATTTTAATAATAATAATAATAATAATAATAATGAATTAATAAATAATGTCATTGTAATAGTTTCCTGAGGACATTTATGTACAATAGCTACGAAAAATAGCTACAAAAGAAAAATATTATGTCGGCATATCATGTGTCAGTCCAGTGATGCTATCACGCAACACCGCTCTCTGTGCGCGCACTGACTTAACGTTGTGATAGTCTACATGCGAGTCGCATAACAGACAGATGAACTTCAGGTTTAAAGCAGCCGGGAGGGCTGACTGACATGAGTACAAGGTAGTTAAATTCACTACCTAAGTACTGATCTGCTATAGTTGACATATTTATCAGGCGTGTTACATAGTCGTAATTTGCGGGTGGGGCGAGGGACATGTCCCCACCACTTTTTTAAACATCTCGCGGCACTAATGTACCAATTCTACAAATACATTAAACATCTCCAGTTAACCAGCAGAGCATTCATTTCGTTCGTTTGTTAAATAAGAGACGATCTAGCGCTGAACTGTGTTTTTTAAATCAAGTGATGAAAGTGCTCGTTGCCGCTGCGATCAGTGGCGCTGATACAGTGTTCTCTCGTGTGGCTCGTGCTTCAATCCGGACGCGCGCTTCAATCCGTTGCGGATACTCTATTCGTTCTGGTGAAATCACACATCATAATGCACACATGTCCCTCCTTGATATACAACCACTGATGAACATAATCAGTTTTGATGAGAAAAAAAACTAAACTGGTGCGGATTAGATCCCACAACCTCTGACACTGCTGGCGAAAGTTCTACCACTGGACCATTTAGGTGTACGTTGTTTGAATAGGCGAATCTATGTATTTTAGTCACACAAAAATTGTCAGCACTGACAAAATATATAAGGCTACATCTCATTAAACGACAAATTAAACACCATGTAGCCTACTATTTAAATCGATTGCTGGACACCGTAATGTTATTGTACAATGTACATATATCTAATTTAGCAAAGTTACGCCACTGGGCGTGTATATAAGCTTAAAAATCCGAGGCCCCCCCGTATATTCACCAGGCCCACCTATTAATGACATTCTGTATCCGCCACTGCATTGTGCATGGTCTTTATAAATGCATGGTGATAATTAAATAAAAAATACATTTTAGTAGCACGAGGACAGAAATATTTCAGCGATATAGCCTGTTTGACGAAAGCAAATATGTTAACAAAGCAAAGATGTTAGAATTTAATCCTGGGATATTATGTTAATTTTATTATGCTTACAATGTTGGATTTTTGAGTACCATTAGGAGTCATTGTAACATTAGTCTGTGCTGATCAGGTGCTGATACATAACAACCATAAAGGTTTACACACACTGCTGCTGTGGACTCTATATTGCGCATACAGCCGAATTATGGGCAGTGCAGTGGATGAGTGTTTGGAAACCAGCTCTCATCTCACAAGGATGTACATCTCGCATTTGTTTACAGCCTGGCAGAGTATTTCTTTTAAATCTAGTGGCAACTTTAGTATGGGACATCAGCTCAGTGGCATGTAAACCAATTTATTGGAAAATTTTACAGATCCAGGCTCAGTCATGAAAATATTCTATCTACGGTGTAATCAGAGTACTGCTGTCAATCATTTCTGCTTATTTCAATCTTCTCTTGGTTGTCACTAATGAATTTGCTGTTGGTTTAGTCATGCAAGAAAAAGAATGCATTTCAGCACAATATTAGCCTACTCAACACAATTGTAGCCTATACGGTGCAAGGTGCATCAGAGTCAAGAATAAAGCACAACTCCTTTTTCAATTATCTTTAAGAGGATTAGGAACGTTTATGCACCATGTTTGCCTAGGGGCCATTATTTGACATGAGAAGCCCATCACTTAAAACAGAATTGAATGGGATTCCTTTGTTTGTGTTAAGCAACCTCAGAGTGACTTTATTACCAAAGAGGGTGCAAATATTTTGAAGGGGAAACAGCAGGTTCCCACTGTCTGACGAGGCTGGGAATAAATCCAAAGTCAGCCGTTTGCATCAGGAGTGAAAGTGAGTGAGCCAAATGTTCAGTTTTTGAATGTCATATCTGATTAAAATCCATCTGATTTCACCTTCCCACAATTCCAGTCTCCTTTCACTGAAGAAATTCCATGGTAGGGACACACTGACCTATATTTAGGATATGTTTAACCTTGAATACCTACAATGCAGTGAGACTAAGACTTTATGCATGACTTTTGCACAAAGTTAGGCAGGTACTTTTCAGTGTCATGGTTGGTGTTCTTTTCTTGTGTGGAATTTGCCCTTACATTAAGCCTCAGCATCAGTAATATACTCTCATGTTTGGAGTGAAATCTGCTTTCACACAAGATTAAGTGGCTGTACTCAACATTAATTCATGATGTCCTAATTAAGCCCTGAGCACACCTGAAGGAGAGTGAGTCAGTCATCTTAAAATTCACCTCACTGGAGTGGAAGGCATTCAAGATGTCTCCTGATGTCATTCAATGTATTTTCATTATCTATGGACAGACATCCTATTTTACTATTGTAGACCTCCAAGCAGTAACAACAACAACAACAACAACAACAAAATCACCCAAAAAATTTAACTTCTGTCATCATTTACTCACCCTCATGAATGAATGAAGCAAATATAGAGCTTTATTGTACTATTATTACAATCATATCAGGAGTCTCTCCTCAAAAATCACCACCAGTGTGCAGCACCTGGATGATGCGACGACAGCCACAGTACAACGGCGCCAGTGCGCTCATCACACGTCAGCTATAGGTAGACTTTTTTTCTGTGGAACATAAAGGATATTTTGAAGAACTGTTTTTGTTCATAAAATGAGTCAACAAAGTCCAAAACAACATTCTTGAAGTCAACGGACTCCATTGGCTTTCACTGTACGGACTAAAACACTTCTTCAGAGGAAAGAAAGTTATACAGGTTTGGAACAACATGAGGATGACAGAATTTTCCTTTTCAGGTGAATTATCCCTTTAAAATGAAGCATTTGAGGGGTAGATACTTGTAAAACCTGTAAATGTCAATAAATTGTAATATATTGAGATTTCGGGGGCCTATAAATTCACTGAAATCAATGCAATAAAAATTGTCATTGAAAAAAAATGAGGGAGAATTTAAAAATCAAGCAAAATGTCTGTGAATGTAAATTTATCTGGTGATGCTCTGCAAGGAGGCTCTGAAAACCATGCATTGGGCTCTATTTAAATCTCAGAATTGTCTTTGTTCATTTTGGGGACTTCTACATATCGTATATTGTTTAACATTTTGTATAAATCTCTTAATTACAAGGATTGACACCTGATGTATGAATACAAATCCTCTAATCTCTATACAATAACTTTATGTACTTTATAATACATATTCAGTAATCAGACAAAATCTGCTAAGGGGTAATAAAATCTAACAAATCGTGTAAATATTTATCATCTTTTGTTGGAAAATTAAACATTTTATCAAATGTTGATAATTGGCTCAATATTTTAGATTATACAGATTACAAAATTATTATATATATAAAAAATGTATACGAACTCCTAGTGAGTCTTGAAGCTGACTCCTAGTGAGTCTTGAAGCTGGGGATATTTTGGGGATATTTAATTTAATTTGATCAATCAATAAATTCTACTAGAAACAAACCTTGTTGTATTATTTTAATTTAATACTGTGAAGCTGCTTTGATACAATCTGTATTGTGAAAAGCGCTATACAAATATACTTGACTTGACTTGACTTCTGCCTGATGAAACTGCAAACTATATCTTCAGTAAAACTTATCTTTAATTTATTATAATTCTGACTCTTGTCTTAATTGACTACAACTTCTAATTCCTGGTCTTAATTAATCATATGGTCCTTAGAAACCCCTAACAGTGCATACAATTTTTTCGTCAAAAACTAACAGGTTGAACGATGTTCACTAACCAGTTGTTAGTGAGTTTTTCAATTGGATTGGCTTTTTTCTCTTTAGCAACACTGTTAGACTTTTCTGTAATTTCTACAGTTATTTACTTTAAATCCCCCAGTATTATACTGCTATTTCTCTTTACAGTAAATAACTGTGATTCCAATTGCATCATGGGAATTTTCTGTGACGTCTAACACCACATACAGAGACTTACTGTATTTTTTAAATTTGCTGTATACTACTGTATTTGACGTAACTGCCTCTCTGGCTGGCACCATTCCACCGTGCTTTTTATTTCCTAATTTTTGCCTTACACCACGTGTCTACAACGCTATAATAGCCAGAGGCTGTCTATATTGGACACATTGAAGCGACCGGACCTTTAAATGCAAACCTGTTTATCCCTTGTAAGAACTAGTGCGAGCGCTTGGACTCGTATCGGACTACGTCTGAAATATAACGGCCGCGGCGCATCACTACACTGTCTGGGATTTGTCGTGTCGCGTCAGACAGACATCCAGTGTAGGTAATGGGGTCTGTCTTTTGTTGGATCGCGACGTTCGTGTCTGGCCCGGGGAAGAGACGGAATTCACTTCACCGAGAGAGAGAGATCAGCAAGCAAGGTAAAAAAAAAAAAAAAAAAAAAAAACATTCTGTGTATGTTGACAGGATTGTGCCCAGTTTAACGTATGTTATAACGTTAACGTTAGCCTAACGTTACTCGTCGTCAACATGGCGGTAACGAACTTTACCATGGTAAACTGAGCTAACGTTTCATTTTACACACTTTGTTAGATTATTGAATTGTCGAGTTAAAATATGCCAACGAGCAACGCGTTTACATTAACAATAAATGTGAATAAACTAATGTGAAATTCTGTTTATATCTTAATGTTGGCCTACTGATGAGAACCTTTATAGTTTTAGCATTAGTTTGCAAACTATACCATATTATAGTTTTTTTTTTTTTTTTATGGAATTTAATATTTACTTCCATTTTTGTGTTTAAAGGCAACTGCAACAAAGCGCCAATTCGCGCCAGTGACTTAGCAAGATTCCAGAGGTAGGCCAGCCCATTTGTGATATATTTTGAAAAGTTTGCTGAAATGATTAGCATACACTATGTGAAAATTGCTTTTGAGCCACTGGTGCAGACTAGGTAGCTAACAATATCTTATAAAATCTCTATAAAATTGGCTAACTTTATATCAAATAAGTGACCTTTGCATTATGTCTAACTTTATTACACAGCAAATGAACCAATCAGAAGATGGACCATTGTCTTTGTTCAGTCTCACCAGATTAAATGTATCCAGGTAAGCACTGCAGTAAAACTCTCACTAAGACCAAATCTAGCATTCTAAACAACTTAAGTTTATATTTTTGCATTATTTTTATATTTTATTAGCCAGCGACTCTACCATTGCAGTCCCACCTGACTAGGAAGGTCCTAATATCAGCGCACAGGTGGGTTAACTACTGTAGGAAGGAGAACGATCATCACACAGTGATTTCTTGCATGTATCTTACTGTGTATTTGTCTCAAACAGGAACTCCTTCACTGCAGACAAGCTGAAATGGGCTAAAATCATCTATTTCAGTCGTTCAACTTCTTTCTATGCATCTCAGCATTTTTGGACAGAATTTAGGATTTGTAAGTATTACAATTTAATCTGGCATAATTTAATTTAGTTCTTTTGTATGCTATTTATTGACAAAAGCTGTTTACAAATATATATTAAGTTTTTGTGAAAATAATAATAAAAATTAACAAAAAAGGAGGTTAAAAATAATGTGACACTAATATTCTCTCTCTCTCTCTCTCTCTCTCATATAGTTTTGGAACCGGGATCTCCTCTGAAGGACTGAGTACATTTGTGTTTGTGGGCACGCATGCAGACCAGGGAACACTCTGATGTTGTCAATCAAGTTCTGAACAGGAACCAATCTTTGGAGAAGTTCATTTATTCACAAAGGTGGACAAAAACATTGTGTTGGCTTTTTAAAGATTATTTTGATGATGACTTTTACTCCTATGCTGTAGAAAAGATGGAGTAGACAGTCAGACATTGATAATAATAATAAATGTTTCTTGAGCATCAAAGAGACTTCTTTCAAAAACATTACGCCACTTAAATCCTTATTTTGGCCACCAGTGTACATGAATCCAACACATTTTTGGAAATAAGTGAAATTATTTTTAAGGTGGGGTTATGTGTCATGTATTGTGAAAAGAACTGTGTTTTGTCCTGTTTTGGACATTTCCTTTTTGAATGCTTAATGTATTTATATTCTGCAGTTTTATGAATGTAATGGTTGATATTTCATTATAATACTTGTATAAGCTAAACAACCAATGACTCTACATTCATTTAGTCAAATGCTAATGTTTTGTTTATGATTTTATGTATGTTTTCAAAAATGTTTGCCGTGAAGGACAGCACATAATGTGTTAATTTAACACGTTTACACATCTTTGTGTTAACCTCTCTGACATATTTACTTTGTTAAAATCATTAACACAATGAATGAGTTAAAATTAACACAAAAAAATGTTGTCTCTAAACTTACCCATTAATGTGTAAAAATTTCACACATCATTTCCAGCATTGGCATGTTTATTTTGTGATATATATGAAATGTTTTAAATAAAAAAATGGTATTTTGTGATAACTTTGTCTAATTGGTTTGTATGAAAGTAGTACTTATGTAGGATAAAAATAAAATTAATCATATATCAAAATTATCAAATCTAATTTATATTTAGTACAAATAAAAATAATTACAGTAGTGTACTGATTAGCTTAGTTTTTACAGTAATGCACTGTACTGATTAGCTTCGTTTTTACAGTAATGCACTGTATTACACAAAACTGAAATACGGTTTGGTACTGTAACTCTTAATTACAGTAACTTACTGGCAACAGTGTTGCCAGTAAGTTACTGTAAAAAACCCTTGAAAAGTCTAACAGTGAAGCAGAGTGAAGTATTTCACTCAGTTCCCTGATCATTCAGATTCAATTTCAGAAAGTGAAGAACAAATTTAACTCACATGCTTTATGTATTATGCATGTTATTGTCTCTGACAGACAACATGGTAAAGCCGCTCAGGCCGCTATTTTCACCCTCTTCTTGGAAAGTGATGATGCATTAAAAGCATTAGGTATGTAGATTTTCCAGAAAATGCGTGCACTCCCTGGACCTCTGCTTCTTGTAAATACTAAAATGTATTGTGCGTGCACGTTATGTTTTCACAGACATCAATGTTATGATATTCAAAAGATGTGGATTTGAAAACAGATAGATTGTAAGGTAATAATTATTTATTTCTTAGTCAGCGAGTATTCTGTGAAGTGATTGAGGCCCATGAGTGTGTTATGTCAGTGTTTTTAGTTCTAATATTCTAACAGACAGCCAGATGATTTTTGGGTAGTTCTTAATACTTGTTTTACGGAATGAAGTTTATTTTGTTGACATGTTACTCAGAGACTGGCATGTTTGGCTTGTCAATTTTTTTTACATTTATCAGATTTTGAAAAGCCATGGAAGATTCATTGGTCTAATAATAGTTGTATAATAATAGATTTCTTCCAGAACAGCAGTTGCATCATGTTTGTTTGTTTTTTTATTACAGAAAAAAACATTCATCCCTGCCAGCAATTGGAAGAGTCATCAGGTCATAGCTGATGAAAAAATATTCAGCACTGTACCGCAGTAGCTTACTGCACTAATCTATAACATATGCATGCAAGACAGCATCCAATTAATATTAATGGATTGTG
This sequence comes from Leuciscus leuciscus, assembly GCF_965113295.1. NCBI lineage: Eukaryota > Metazoa > Chordata > Actinopteri > Cypriniformes > Leuciscidae > Leuciscus > Leuciscus leuciscus. Next base: position 25,369,341 of record NC_138730.1, read on the forward strand.
TTCTCTTGATTGCTGAGAGGGACCACACGTTGTGATCAAGTCTCAGTGGTGAAGCAGAGCCTATTAAGAGATCTCCTGCGAGGACATCCCTCACAGTGTGTGCACTATATAATTGCAAGTAGTGCTTGTGAGGGTGTCAGGCAGAGAGCCAGTTTGTGTATACAATCAAAAATCTTCGTTGAATTCAATGATCTGCATTGTCTGCATTAAATAGCAGCAATCTAAACTGGGCTCAGCACAGTTAAGCATCCTGCTTGTTCTCTGAGCAGCTACTGAGGGAATACATGCGTGAAACAGGGATCTCCGGTGCTCTGGTGTTTAACACGGTCACTTGTGAGGCACAAGCGTTGCAGCGGCCTGTAATGGTGTTGCAGCTCAGCACCACTGCAGTACACCTCCACTGCATCCTTAATTATGCATGGCAGCTGTAGTGAGAACACCCACTCACTCACAAGGGAAGTGCAGGGGCAGGAAAGCAGATAAGAGGAGTGTGGAGTGGGAGTGGGTGAAGTCTGTTTGCACTGCTGCTGATGGGATGTAGGATTTGAAAAAACAGAGACCAATGCTGATAAGCTCAAATCAAGTTTTTACACGATGTCTTCTTTCTTTAATGAATTTGATTGATCCAATTCGATTATAATAATTCTATGTAAATTACCCTATTGATTTCAATATATTTTGTCAATGCATTCAGTTCCTTTATACGGAAAAGAAAACCTAAGAGACAATTTATGATACAAGTTAAAATTAACCAATTTCCTATTTGGTATTCATAAAGGGCATTACTGGGCCGAGGGGTACATAAAAAAATACACTGGCAAACGCTGGTTTAAAGGGTAACTCTCGCCAAAATTTAACCTAGGCTCTTTTTGTTAATCTACCCTTGTCAAACTTTTGTGTAAAAGCATATATACAATGGAAACGCCATTTTTAAGATTTACCGTATTTTCGTTTTAGGTCAAAATGCCTTTTGAATGGGAGTGCTTCATGGGGCACTTCTATGATAGCATCAAAATCGCTATTTTTAAAACACTAAGAAGGCTCGACACAACATAAAACTGTGCTCGAAGTATCACCAGGGGCTCTACACATGAACTTGAGCATTGACTACATTGTTTGTATACACAAAGTTTACTAAAAAGAAAGGTTTTGAACAACTCACTGTAGCTGTTGTTCTTCCCGGCCGCTGGCCTTTTGTCAGTCAAAAATAGTCGATCTGTATCACTGAATCATTTCATTATTATATAACGATCCTTTTTAAAATACATGGTCAATATTGATTTTCACTAACGACAAAACAACAAATTATCCGTGAATTTATATGGAACTAAGCTTTAGAAGCTTTCCATCTCCTCCCGATTACGTTGCATTCGGAGATCGACTATTTTTGACTAACAAAATGCCAGCGGCTGGAAACATTAACTGATAAAGTGAGTCGTACAAAACCTTTCTTTTTAGAAAACTTTGTGTACACAAACAATGTAGTCAATGCTCAAGTTCAGGTGTAGAGCCCCTGGTGATACTTTCGAGCACAGTTTTATGTTGTGTCGAGCCTTCTTAGTGTTTTAAAAATAGTGATTTTGGTGCCCCAAGCACTCCCATTCAAAAGGCATTTTGACCTACAACGAAAATACGGTCGAACTTAAAAGTGGAGTTTCCATTCTAATTATGCCTTTACACGAAAGTTTGACTCGGGTAGATTAACAAAAACAGCCTAGGTTAAATTTTGGCGAGAGCTACCCTTTAACACAAGAAAAAGTGCTGTAAAACATCACTCAATTTTCGCCACATTACGAAACCATGGTAGTTTTACCCATAGACATATGTCTATGGTTTTATCTGTCAACCCCGGAGTCTATTTTCACAAGCACTTTGAGGCTCTCATCTCTCCCCAGCGATTAAGCCTCTCGTCTTGCTTTCTTTTTGGTCCCGTCGCTTTTTTGTGTCTTTATAAACCTCTGTATTTATACTTCTTTAAGGACGTTTTGCTGCGTAAACCATTGTTGACAGGTAAAAAATCGTACACATTTCGCACCCTATGAACACTGCTTCACGTTCAAACTTCACGCTCTTTATTTTCCGGTTTCCCATATATGGACTATGCGCTGTGAACGCGTAGAATGATTGACAGATAGAAAACGCCTCAAAACCCTTCTGATTGGCTAAACAAAAAGCTATCACAGAGATTGTTGTGATGTTTACATACATTGATCTCTTCTATAGTGGTATAATTTTTTACTATTTCATTAAAAAAACACTGTTTGTGCTGTTCCTGTGTTCGGTTTCAGCCATTCTGTTACCTTGAATATAATACCTGGAACAAGGCGCTGGTGACACCTTTGTGTTTTGCAGTGTAATTGGATATTTTAGAGATTACCAAATTCTTTGATATTCTCTTATCATGGTAAAACTTACCTGATGATGTTAGAAAACAATAATTCTCAGCATCAGATATTTATGCATCCAATCTATTCATTTATACAGATCCCTCTATTAGGCCACACACCATAAGTCCCTTATCTTCATTTGTCCTGGACTGTTGAATAAGTGACAGTAATAGACCGATGCCTAGAGGAGCAAAATGAAGACGTGCTATCAAGAGCAGCTGTGGCACAGCAGCTGGTCTGACAGTGTCTGTGTAGCCTGAATACACATCTACTCATCTAAGGTGCTATTAGAAGGTGACTGCGTGTGTGTTTGCGTACGTGTTAGCATTGATTATGTTTGAAACAGTTGCATATTTGAGTTGTTGTGCTCTGTGTCAAACAGCATCAATGCATTTTGTTGTAGGCTGCAGTATACTGAAATGACGTTTCCTGAGCATTTCAAGCAAATCACTTTGATCTAAAGCATTCTAAAGATATGAAAATGTGTTCGGTACTGATTTAGATCACTTTAAGCAATAACACGTTTTGTTGTTGTATTTTTTATAAGGTTTGATGTAGAAAGTTATTTTTAAGTAATAACAGATAGGCCTAGCTTTTGCTACTAGTAGTTCTCCCTCTAGCGGTACATTTGTAATATAGCATGTTGAACTACTCGAAAGAAAAATTGTAATTCACAGTGATCAAATTAAATCATAAAATGTTAAAATGTAGTGAACCATTAACTACATTTTTATTCTGAATTCTGTTTTTTTTTTTTTTTTGTGTCATTGATCAAATATGCATCCTGCAAGTTCAATTATCTAAAAAAAGTAAATTTTCCTAAGATATTGTCTTTGATTCATTGCACAAAGTTCCCTCTGATCAATCAAATAACCAGTTTATGATTTCTGTAAAGGCTATATGAGCCATCTAAAATATTTATTTAAACATATATCAGTTCCTATTAGAGGGGGGTTCCTATTAGAACTATGCTATTCTTTTATTTTTAGCGATATAATTCACACGTATAACTTTTATGAATTGTGTTGAGGAAGAGGTGAATAAAGACTGAGAATCAATGTTCAGATATTATTAATTATTATTATGTTTTGTACTATATTGTATAACTGTGTTTTCGGGTGTGTTTGTCTTCAAACTCGAAAAAAAATAGTTTATTTTGAATTATTAAAAAATGCTATTATTTTATATGAAAAAGTTAATAACTGTATTTTAATTGAGAACATATTTTAGTTTTTTGTTGGATCATTTATTTTATTAGATCAGATAACATTTTAAGCTGTCAAATGTTCATGTGCCCCTCACATGGGGCATGTTGTCACATTTCACTTCCATTCTTTCAAGAAAAAGTATACACTGTATTAATGAAAAAAAACCACATTATTGTACTAGACATGTGAAACTAATGCGAGAAAAAATAAATACTCTGAACCCTGAGTAGGTTTACAAAAACTGAGAAAGTCAAAAAGTGTTAGGTTGTGCCCCGCTCTCCCGTAATGTTGAAATTAACAATAACTAATAAATGCTTTAGAATAATTTTTTATTGTTAGTTCATGTTAAAACAAATGGACCCTTGTTCTAACTTGTAAAGTGTTAATTATGTATATATATTCATATCTGTCCTAGGAGATCTGGTGTGAGCTTAGCAGTACTGAATCAGTTCACTCATGGTACATCCAGAAGTACAGCAGACGCCCGCTGGCCCGACATCGCGACGGGTCCTGGAGGACATGCTGAGATCCTGCACAGTGGTGGAGTGTTCCGGAAGCTCTGCAGGTGGGCTCGTGTGCTGGTGGGGGGCTGGATGCTCTGTCACGCTCTCAGGGGACTGCTCGTCCTCAGCAGTCAGGGTCCCTTTCTGGTGTGCAAAGAGATCTCTGTCCAGCCAGTTTTGTAGGTTCCCTGAAAAATGGCAGATGGTGCATCAAAATGAGAGGATGCATTAATATACATATAAAGTAGGTAAATGAATGGATAACACCAATGTCTGAAGAAGGCAAACCTACTATGGTCGTTTGCAAAGTGAAGGTCTGAATCAAGCACATTCCGTTTGAGTCGGGAGCTCCCACATGATGTGACCACCATCCGAATGAACTCACGACCACAGAGTTTCACTCGTACATCTTGACTCTCAGTCTTGGAAGTCTCGAGGAGGATTAATAAAGCTAAAGAAGCAAACCACTTAATGTCCATGGTGTTTCTCGGGGTGATCAAATTAGAATACACAATATTCAAGTGTGTTCAGGTACTTCAGGCTACCTACCAAAACCACATTTGGGGGTTTTTATACTTCCTATCAGACCTTTGGCATGCATGGTTTTACAAGAATCTATCTGGCCTTGAATGAAGAAAATCATGTTCTGATCTTTGAGGCCTTCAAAGCTGGAACGTATTTCAGATAAAACATGTCAGCTGTGATATATGGTATTGCCTGAGGTCAAGGAAAATTGTGATAGCTGGTCACATTTTTCATATTTTCATATAATATCTCTTTTGTGAGTTTACAGAAATACGTCAATGAACATGTACTATTTTATATTAGGGGAAGATGCCTCCGCCATGAATATCACTAAATGTCATCTAAACACATTTATTTAATGCTCTTATTAATCTTGACTATTTATCTTAACACTAACATTATGAGATTTATTCCATCTGAACAGTTCTAATCGAATTGTCTGTTCTTGGATAATAGTCGTTTATGAATTTAATATATGCTGGATATTAAATGTTTTAATGTTTATTTGTTAATAGAGGATTTGTGGACACATTTATTCATTTAGATTGCTAGGGTAAAAAAGTATGTTGTTTTTATTTTGAAGTGAAACGTGAATGGGACAGAAGCCCCCTAGTGGAATGTTGTTGCATGTGTTTCTTCTTCTTGTTTTTTTGAATAATTATTCAAATTAATGTAGTTATTATTTAATAATTTCGTGAATTAGACACACATTTCCAAACATATTCACTATGGGACAACGGATTATATCAGAGAAAAAAATGACAAGATTTAATAATTTTATAATGTTGTGAATTAGATGAGGGAATATGTCCACAAAGGGAATTGTATCTTTAAATGTTTCAATACAACAGGAAATTTCCACTGTGAGCAACTTCCCTCATCTGCACTGTTACGCATCAACAACTTCAAAAAGTAAACATTTTGCACATAAATATGGTTACAAGTCAGTTTATTGAGTGATATTTAGCCACTGATCATTTATTTGTTTTAAATGTTGCAGGTTGGATAAGCTCAGTTGGGTTGAACATAAATAACAAACAAATACATTAGTTATTCCAGTCTGAATTCACTGTAGATGATCCCATAATTGACCGTTATGCAGTAAATCCCTGCTGTACGTGGCAAAGGCTGATCTTTCCCGTACAACAAAAGCCACAAACATGCAGCTGTCAAGGGCTCTTGTCTTTACATTCCCTTAATTGAAGTTGAACATTTCTCTCAAAACACTGGCATCATGAGTCCTCTTGATCCTAAAATCCTGTTAGACATGAAGTCAGATGACTTGACTTCTCACCGACGGTATAGTACGTGCTTGCTTAGCACTTACATTGTTTTCAGAGATGACAAAAAAAAAGAAGATGTTCATGGGAAAACTCTGAAAACAATACAAACAAAGCCTTTTATAATAAGCCAAAGGAAAGCAACTCCTCTGACATTTGCATTGTGCATGGGCTAAATACAAAATATGTTAGGCCTATTGGTCTCTTTTGCATGAGGGAGCCTACAACTTTTTATTAATGATTGTATTAAATTATTTATGTAGCGACATACATACAGTGAACTAATTATCTCTTAAAGAAACCGTTTTCATACGCATTATTCATTTTTTAATATATGCAAGTTGCAGGAGTATGTTTTGTAATGCAGAGCAAAGGTGAACCATATATAATGTAAAAGTTTCAGAATGGGGGGGTATACTTGTAATCGTATGGCTCTGCAGATAAACAACAATCATTACAAATAATGAAACAAAAGAGGAAATCACCCTTCATACCTTCCAAAAACAGTTAAAATGTGAGTTGGGCTAATCTGAAAGGGTGATAAAGTGCTATACAAATACAATGTTCATAAATATATTTAGTTGAGAAATGTCATGGTATCCAAATGCACTTCACCAGAAACATTGTGAAAGCAACACTCTAAATATACCAAAGGTGTCTGAAGGCCACATAAGTCTCACTTGATCCTCTAAAATCCTTTATGTTTTAATTGAGGAAGAACAATCTGCAAAATCTCAGGATTCTTGTCTGTAGTACAGTGCTTTCCACTTCCTTCCTTTTTTCTGCTGAACACAAAGGAAGATATTTTGAAGGATGTCAGTAACCAGACAGTTGATTTACCCCACTGACTTACATAGTAGGAAAAAAAAAATACTATGGAAGTCAATGGGGTCCATCAACTGTCTGGTTACCGACATCCTTCAAAATATCTTCCTTTGTGTTCAGAAGAAGACAGAAATTCATAAAGGTTTGAAACAACTTGAGGGTGAGTAAATGATGACACAATTTTCATTTTGAAGTGAACTATTTCTTTAAATCGATTTAACACAGATTGTGTTGATGATACAAATAAAAGTTTGCAGTCTTTAATAACATTTTATTTGAATCCACTTGATGCCTGAAATTATTTGACAACTGAATAGATACTGCTAAAAAACTAGCACAAAGTAGTTCACCAAAGATCCTCAGCGACATGCCATTTGTAAGCCATCTTAAAGCTAATGGCTTGATTTTCTTTAACCTGGCGTTCACCCATCTTTTAAATCCCTATTTAATTCAAGGCAGGCTGGGAACCTGAGCTGTCTGTTCAAGGGCAGTGAAGGCAGGGTGGATGACAAGGACATTCAGTGATGACACTGGCCAATGTGATGTCTATTGTCCTCATCAGTCTCCTCAGCTAGAGGCTCAAAGCAGTTCTTAAATTTCTTTTGAAATCTTTTCTTGATGTTCAATCCACGCTGGACTTTTGTGTTAGTGCACTCCTGGGCCTTCAGCTTTGCGTAATAGTCAGAAAATTTGTTAAATAGGATGGAGATTGGCATTCCATTCAAAATAATGCCGAAAGATATGCACCCGAAGGCCACCACTCGACCGGAGTACGATATGGGCACCACATCTCCATAGCCCACCGTAGAGATGCTCACCTGTAACAGCATTAAAAAAAAAAAAAAACTTTATTTATATATTGCAAATGAGGACCAGAACACTGCAAAATACACAACAAAGACCAGCTTTTTCTAAATGAAAAGGAAAGATGCAAAAGAGAGTTATGTTTCCAAATCAGTTTATCAGTTTGGTGATCAAAGTCAAAATTGTGCATGCAAGTCTTGTATAACTTAGTATAATACTTAGTAAGCCTCCAGGAAGTTCTAAACTAATCTAACTTTTCCAATCAGCATGGATGCCTCCAATTGAGCGGCATTACAAGGTATTATATAAGATTAAACACAGCTGCCAGAGGATAAAGACTAACAATTTAAAGAGGATAGAGGGATACAACAGGCAGCCACAGCAAATGATGATAATGATAACAATCATTAAAAAAAAAAAAAACATTCACACGCAAGTGATACTACTAAAAACACACATAATGATGCCCACTGGTTTAATATTTGAGCATCAAAGTTATGTAGTCTAATGTACGCTGTGAACATTTTGAATCTAAACGTGGACAACCCAATAAAATTAGGTTTGTATATTTTTAGTAAATCAAGAATACAGCCATACATTCAGTCTCCTAAGAGAATTATTATTTATTTATTTTTGTAAAATGGGGCATAGCAAAGAACTTCAGAAACGAATGAAACTGTTTATTGAGTCTAGTGCAGTGTTGATTTAGCATTATTAGGCCTATTTATTAATATTTTGAATTAGCTGTTATTTTATATGTTACATTTTCTGTTGTCATTTTATTTTTTGTTTAATTTTAGTAATTTTTTTATGTGCTGTTGCCATTTTTATTGTTTTCTTAACATTACTTACTAACTAGTACTTAAACTTATTTCAATTTGTTGGCAAGGCAACATTTCTAATTTTCGTTTTTCCTCTAACATTTATATTGTATTTTAACTTGATTTCAATTACCAAAACCTATTGTTTATTGTTGTAGTTTTAGATAACAGTAACAACACTGGTCTGGTGTGGAAGACTGACCAGTACAAAGCCCAAACCTAATCACCATTGGTCCCCTGTGAGCCCACTCCATCTTCCCACTTCAGTGTCTGACCTCACTGATGTTCTTGTCTCTGGATGAGAGTAAATCCCAACATCCATGTTCTAACATTGAGTTGAAAGCATTCCCAGAACAGATGAAGCTAATATAGCAGCAACATCCTAATAATAGCCATGGTTTTAAGACTGTTTGCTTAGTTAATACATGGGTCAATTCAGGGTGATTGGGACACTTTTTGCCATTGAAATGACTTGGAAAAAGTGTCCCCATCAACCTGATTTCACCCCTACAGGTGTGCCGTTTGGATGTCCACATACTTTTGGCCATTTTTATTAATATATGAATCATAGTTGTGCTAATTGTGGTGAATGTTTTGAGATATACTCACCGCTGCCCACCACCAGGCATCTGGTATACTGCTAAAAGGTGTTCCTACAGCATCCTGCTCCACTGAGTGCATTAGGGCGGAGAAGGTGAAGATCCCCATGATAATGAACAGAAACAGACAGCAGACCTGTTCAAAACACTGGCGAAGAGTGAAGCCAAATGCCCGCATCCCTGTCGAGTGCCTCGCCAGTTTCAGAATGCGAAAGATGCGCATGAGTTTGACAACTTTAAGCACTTTGCTAATTTTGCTAACCCTCGCCATGGTTTTCAGGTCATCTTGAACGCTGAGATCTTCCTGGTTAGCAAAAGCCTCAAATACCAGCTGGATAAAGTAAGGCATGACAGCCACTAAGTCTACTAAATTAAGTGCACTCTTCAAAAAATGCTTGACGTCACAAGTTGTCAGCAGGCGAAGGAAGTACTCAAAGGTGAAGAAGAGAATTGACGTGATCTCAACACACTCCATATAGGTTCTTCCATAGATTTTATAATCTTTCAGTTCGCTTACAGTATTCAGAGTCATCGCTACTATGGAGATGAGCACAAAGAGGCTGGAGAACACAGCAAAAGCCTTAGCAGTCATCGAGGAGTATGGGTTCTCCATTAGGTCCCATAGAATCTTACGAACACCACCCAAAAACATTGACTTGAAACCCTCCTCATCATGCTGAGGCTCAATTTCCGCCATAAGCTCCCTGTTCACTTTCAGCTGGTCTCTTATCTCGTCTATTTTCTCCTCGTAGAGAATGCGGCAACAGCGGGGACTGTCCCTCAAGTGCAGGCCCCAAAAATGCATTTCCTCCTCAAAATTGACAGGGCAAAGACTCTCCATTACCCATAACACATTGCTACAATAAAAGTGGAAGATGTAGTGGAAGAAAGTAGGATCTCGGTCAAAGAAAAACTCGTTAGTGAGCACACAATAGTCATCGCAGAGTGTTAGCTGCTTGACGGGATCTTTGCACAGGGCTAAGCGGCCTATTCTGGTTTTAGGGTATTTGATAGCCAGGTGCTTGGGAATGGTAAAGACTTTCCCACCTATATTTACATTGATCACATTTGAATGGCGGTGTGGCATCTTTGCTGCTTCTGTCTCACTGCTTTTCCTCTTTTCTTGATCTCTTTTGTCACTTGCCTGAGGTGATGGTGTATCAAGGTTGTCCATCGACGTCCAAGGTTTCACAGAGCTGTCTTGTGAAAAAGGAAAGGCAACGTCTTCTTCCTCTATACTCTGCGAAAAGCTGGCATTAAGTTTGACACTTGCAAATAGACTTGAACGTCTCTTTTTCAGAATTTTAAGATGTCTTCTTGGTTGATCCATTTTTACGGTAACTTAAATGATGACGAATGTGGAAAAATGTTATAGAACTGAAAGATGTAGAAATAAATGTAACAAAAAAAAAAAAAACTTCTTGTTAGAAATAAAAACAGAAAAAGGCAGATTCTACATTCCAACACGTCCCACTTTCCTTTAAAATGCGCATTGGTTTGAAGCTTCGAATAAATGTTCAGACAGATGGAGAAAACATATTCCACTGCTTCTAGCTTTTTAGAGTTTGCAATATAGCTAAAAAGACAGAAAGAAAAAGCACCTGTATTTGTTTCGGCTCAACTGAAGATCAAGAGTTGGGATTTGCCCCACCTCACTGATGCCATAATCCCATTGCTGTTCTTTCTGTCCTCAACAGAGTTAAAAATACAGTCATGAGGATTAGTGTAGTGATTTAAGGATTGAGCTCTAGGAGGAGGAATGGCAAAGGATAAATAGCAGTTGCAAGGATACTAAGGTTATTAAATGCTCACAGAAAAGTTCAATTTATGTTGCTTTTAATCAACAATATTGTGCTCAGTCTGATATTTAAACAATTCAGTTCAAATGAGAAAATCCTTTAATCCCATAATTTCCTTATTTTGTTCTGTATCCTTTTCTCTACATTCATATCCTCTCCACTCTTATGCACATTTTACCACCAATGTGATCAGACAAAACTTAAAATATAGCATAACATAAACAAAAGCTAGATCTATAGTCATATTAGGCATGCAAATAACTTTCAGGAAAGAAAACGGTTTAAGAATTTTTGCATTTCTTTTTGAATAAAATGTATGGACAATTACTATTTTGTGCAACTAGAGTAAATGTAATATAAATGTTAAAAAAAGGTCAAATGTCTATTCTGGTTTTACGGTGTGTGCTGAATTGTTGACATTTCAAACTACACTAAGATATTATTTTAACTTTATTTAGCCTAGTATAGGCTACTACTTTTTATCTACTAACCCTCAGTGGTCGGGAACCTATGGCTCGCGAGCCACATCTGGCTCTTTGGCAAAAATCATGTGGCTCGCGAGGTCTCTCACCCTTTATCAACAAACCATCGATGAAACAATTAAAACACATCAACAGATCGGCTCTCTGCAGAAAAAGCAGCCAATTACAATTCCCTTGTTGTAGTAGCCTACAGCCTACTGAAGTTAATGAAAAGTTTATGATAATAATAATATTAAAGTTGTACCGGCAAAAGTGCGTGTTCAGTGCTGTTCGCGAGTGTCACGAGTCACCACAGCAATCAACTAACCGCTTACGTTTCTGTGGTAACCTACAGCTCCTGCACTGGGATTCAAGCTGGCGAAAACCATTCTAGAACAGCAGCGAAAATGTAAAAGTAGGCTTTATAAACTTTAATATATCATTTTATTTAAACGGGTGCTTTGCTGCGCAAAGAGACATTTCACCCGCTGGTACTTTCACTTTTGCCGCAGAGACCCTTTATGTCCTATAAATGTGTCGTATTTTTGATAATCCGTGCAGATTTCAGTTAACGATTCTGTTTAAAGTTATTAATAACAAAACATGAATGAATAAGAAAGAAAAGAACAGGATGTGCTTTATATTGAAATTAAATATTAAAAGTCGTGAAAGAGAACTGAACTATACTGACAGGATGCTGTGCGCGCGCTCCGAGCAAACACGGACAAGCACAGTAGCCTTTGTCTTCGGTTGCGCGCCTAAACGGCCAAATAAACACAGAAATATATCAAAATGCTAAGTCGAGTATTCACGTAAACACAGCAGATAGTACTGTGTGCATTCACTCTCTCTCTCTCACACACACAAACACACACGCACACGCACACGCACACAAAACAGGATTTATGCTCATCCCTTGGTAACTCAACCTCACAGTGAAAGCCCTGCACAATTAATTCCATATTGCCACTTATTTATTGTTTGCTGAATATTTGCTTGTTTTTAGTTGTCTATGGACCTAATAATTACTACTGTTGAATTTTTTATTGAAAAAAAGCACGTCTTTAATAATATATATATATATTTTTCTACTGTGGCTCTTTTGGAAAAATGCATTATCCAAAAATGAAAAAATGGCTCTTTGGTCAAAAAAGGTTCCCGACCCCTGCCACAGATGAACGATTCAAAGTAATGTATTTAAAAAGGAAAGAGATTTTAATGATAAAAATAAAAACACGCAATATTTTACTTATTCACATTTTGTATTTATTTTTTGCATGACACCTCTACACAAACCTTTGGCCAGTTTGTCATTAGTTTATAAGACAGATGATCCCCTTACTTAAAAAAAAAAATCTTATAGACCAATATCTATTTTTTATTTTAGGGTCGAATTAACGTTTAAAAATAATTGTACTGACATAATCAAAGCTTGTCCAGGGTACTGGATCTGCAGTATAAAAGTTCCCCCTTATAATCCCGGAACCGGAAACAGAGTTGTTATAACTGCAAAACCATCTTTTATTAATATAAAGTCACATTTTTTGGTCTGTTTTCATTTTTAACAATAATATCAAAATGTAACATGTAATAAAACCTGATAAATTGAAAATATGCATTTTATTGTTGGTACATAAAAGCCGTCGAGACCACGTGACTTCCTTTCCGAACGAAGCTGAAATCATGGATGCCAGCCGCGTGCAGCCCATCAAGCTCGCTAGAGTAAGAAAATAATATTTTATTGAATATTTCCCTTCGAATTATGCAATTTAATACTTTTAAGATTAAAAGTATACAATTTCAGTTCTTTTTGGGAAACGGTAGCCTTTAATAATCTTATAATCCTATCACAACACTATGGCGGTGTTTGTCGTTAGGCCTTTAGTTAGCATTAGCATCCTGCAATCCAGCAGTTTGGATATCGATTGTCGTTTCCACCACATGTGCCGTTTAATAATGTCAGTTATAGTTACCTTTAACTGTGTATCTTCATTACAGGTTACAAAAGTGCTGGGAAGAACCGGCTCCCAGGGACAGTGTACCCAGGTGAGTTCAGAATTAACTCATTCTCCGTTAACGTAACTTACATGTGGAATATGATTAGCGACTTCATTAGAAAAACATTTATATTTGTGATGTACATGAACTGAGTTGAGTCGCCTTGTATTCTAAAGTGAATTTTGCTGGAGGCTAATATCACTGCTTGTAGCCACAGCTCTTGTGCGTGATCAATTTAGTAAATATTGAAACCGTTGTAATCAGTATAACACGTTATGCGAAAATGCCTTTTAATTGTGTGAAAAAAAATCTCGTTGTTGGTCACTTCTTATCCGATCTAGATAATGTATATTGTAGTTGGATAAAAACAATTTGTGGCTGTCAAAATCTGTATGTAATTGAGTTATTTTTAAAGTACAAGTATCGATCCACACTCATAAGACTTAAAATATTGTGCTTCCATAGGTGCGCGTTGAGTTCATGGATGACAGCAACAGATCGATTATCAGGAACGTGAAGGGCCCAGTAAGAGAAGGAGATGTTCTGACACTTCTGGAGTCTGAAAGAGAGGCCAGGAGGCTTCGCTAGGTAGTAGGCTATACATCATTCACTGCTGTAAATGCATTGATCACCTCAGATTTATTTGTTGGATTGTTTTAGAAGGAAATAACTTTTTCATCAAAAAAAAAAGTATATTGTGTGCACAGGTTTTGTGTGGGAAGACAATGTCAAGTTATAATATTTAACGTATCTGACTGAAAAGTCTCTGAATATTTAAATGCATTAATCTTATTTTTTTTCTCAGTGTTTAAATTATTTTAAATATTTTCTTTACTGTCTTGTGATAGATGACTCCTATTCCTCACATCATATGTAAATTTAAGACCCTCCATCCATATTAAAATGCAGCAGACTTATCACAGATTTCCAGTCAGTTGCTGCTTGATGTAAGTTCTAACCATTTGTCTGTTTCCCCCAGCAGTGCACGTGTGAAGACCTGCCATGGCCAAACCATAACTTGTGGAGCACATCAACACCAGCTCTACAGTTGGCAGTACAATATAATTTGTGCGCAGTTTGAAATAAAATGTCTTTGTGAATAAGTTGATCTCCATTTCATCCTAATGAGTGTTTAAGGTGTTACCTTGAGTTTTACAATTACTCTAAAGCAGTAGAATTCAAATGGTGGACTTGGTTCCATCTGGACCGTGGGACATAATTGCGCCATTTTACAGTTAAAAGTGAGCCGTGCATCAAAACAGAGCGGTACATGCAACAAGCGCTCAGGGTCGTTTATGCTACATCCTCATATATTTATCTAGAGCCAAATATGCCTCGTTCAAGCCCTTTCCGTTCCCTGCCCCTGAGATATATATATATCTATATCTATATCTCTCTCTCCAGAGGCGCAAGGCGCCACATTAAGAGCTGCAGGTGATATGTTTATTTTGACAACAGTAGCAGAAACAGTCAGCAGCAAAATAAGATACTTTTGCTAAAACTGCAGAAAACAAGAATGCAGCAAATACTATTATCTGTCGTACAGATAACTGACCATTGAACTAAACCAGGTTTGTGCCAAGTGTGGCACCTTTAGTTTTTCCCCCCCTATATATTTTGCATTATTAAGCATATTAAGAGCGTTTCATAATGTTATTTGTACAAATTATTTAGAGATGGGAAAGAAAGACCAAACACTTTCTGTGCTTGATGAGAGTTTTGATTATAAATTATGTACGTTGTTTGTTTTTTGTAGTTCATTAGAGTAAAATATAAAAATGGCCCATACTTCTGCACTCCCAGTATGTTTTCTCAGTCCCAAGGCCTTGAATATGTGCCATTCATGTAGGTGTCTTAAGTGTAAAAAAACAACAAAAAAAGCCTGATAAAACATCTGATCTAACCTTTTTATATTAATATCCAGTTGAGAGAAATATATACCTTTTTTTTTGGTACATAATTCTTAGACATCACTGCTTTGGCCCAATATTCTCATCTTTGATGACTGTTTTGAGTGTTTAGAATTTTTTCTTTTACAAAGTACTACGGCTGCTCAATTGTTTAAAAAAGTATTGTCCGGACCTCCGCTGGGAAGGTAATATAGAGACCATGGAACTTTAATTAAATACCTTTACTCTAGAGAACTAGTGGCAAGTTTCCCCAGTTTATTGTGAGGTTCGGTCAGATCAAAGTTCTGGCAAGACGTTTTAGATTGTCATTAAAAATGACACAAATGCCTGACACATGTAAGCATTATGTATCTGAATACATTATAGGCCTATATTTCTAATGTATAAGCTTAGAAACAACACTAAAATTCAACGTGACTCAAATAATACCGTGAAAACAGTCTAAACATTTTTTTGAGATTGCTCGGATATCTTGTATATTAAAGGGTATGTTTCTTGGTTCTAAGTTGTCACTATGTGATATGCAGTTATGGGTATAGGTGTAACTTAACATTTTAACATATAACACTTAACATTCAAGCGGCGACTTGATGCTTGTTTTCCAAAGCAATATAAGCGGTAAATGAAGACTTGGCTAACTGCCTTATTTTACTAATGTCCTTGTTAAAAAAACTATAATTTCGTTTAGAGTTTATCTTAAAATGTTTTAGTACATTTTGAGTCACTGTTTGTTGGATGTCCACGAGAGGGCACTATCGGTCCTCCTCCTAAGTATGCCCTGTTCCAGAGATTTGCCAGTGTAATCTTGAGCTGTTGGTGAGTAGAAACCAGCTGTCTGTGATCCTGCTATAAGCACTGAACACATTTGCAGATGTTTAGGTCAGAGGCTCATGGTTTATTTTGATTACAGTTTTTGGCCACCCCCTGGTTCTCTTGCAAAAGAAAAGCATCTGCACTCGCGGTTGTCGCCTTTTACTTTGAATGCTGCCAAGTAAAATCAAAATGGAAAATTCTTATTTTTCATGGAATATTGCAGTATTTATTATAAATGGTTTATGTGTGCACATTATTTGATTAAAGTCACGTGCCCTCGTAATCATCAATTAAAATAACTGATGATGTGTTTAAGGTCGGGACAACTTGTCATTCATGAGATCACAGCTACAGCAAACCACAACAATCCAATCAATTCCAGTGGAACTTTCGCAGGATAGACTAAATAAGATAGTCCCTCGGTTTTTGACAAAAGAATCCTACATTTGAGAGATAAATCCCTCATGATCCATATCAAATTTCTATTTTCATTTTCAACTAAGGGGTTAGGAATTGGATTGTACTCTATCTGACTGATTTTTACAGGTTCTGCAGGGACCGATTCAAGGATTGGTCATAACCCACTGGCTTTCTTTGGCACGATTAAGTAAGGACTGTTGAAACACGGCTGGAGGGACAGGCTCTATTGCGTCCTTCGCCACCACATTTCCGCATGCAGGATATTATATGCTTGGTTCACTCTGTCAATCCTTATTTTTTTTTCTGACAGTAAGGGAATATCACAACCGCATGCTTCTCAGTGCTTCCAATTTACTTCACGTGCTTGCGCAACTCAATGACGTCACACACAGAACTCTCAATTCAACCGTACATGGTCTGTCCCATCCTGCTGACCATAACATATTGCAACATCCTCCTTTTTTAAAACCGTTCTATAGGCACAGTATGGAATAACTACATCATACATCTGTATACTGTAGCTCTTAGGTGTCATTAGAACAATTAAACAGATTTAAACAAAAACTTTCACGTGTGTTGGTCTCATGACTATTCTGCCACATCTGGTTGTCACAACACTGTTGCTGTTATCTGAATGTTGTGTGCATTGTGTATGTTGTGCATGTCTCTCGTACTGTCTTTGAATGTCCCTCATTCAGATGAATCTTCTGATTAGTCTGTTCAGTCTTGACACTCGTCTTTTGTGTGTCTGCTCTCAGGCACAGTCCTGAGATGTTTCCGATTTCTCCTTACAACAGTTCCATTTTCCAGCTTGACAGTGTATGATCTGTTACTGGGCATTCTTATAACATTTGCTGGTGTCCAGTATGTTATATGCTACTTGTTCTCCTTCCTGAAGAGGTCTAAGATCTTTTGCTCCTCTATTGTATTAGTAGGCCTTTTTGTGTTGGTTGCCTTTTACTGCATGTTCTGTGTTTACAACACCTGACAGCAGGAGGCTATCATGCTTTGGCAGTAATGTTTTAGTTTTTCTGCTCATGAGTCTTTGTGCAGGACTGGCATTGAATCCCTGCCACAGAGGTAAAGAGGACGGCATTGAACCTGGGCAGGCGCCTAGTGAACTGAATCACATTACTAGGTCTGATTGTCCTGATAAGCCAGCGCAATGGGTTAGGAAGTGCCAACCAGGCTTCCAAACTCCGCACGAGTGGTACCAGAGGAACAACGATTTTTGACATACCTGCAATGGGGCGGCGTAGCGAGCATTGGCCACCATGTCTGGAAGTTGTGTGTGCCAACCCTGTGGCTGTACAGGAACACCTACCTCGCTACGTAAACCCCACTTGAAACTGGCCGCTGACCTGTGAGGGGTTTTGTTTTATTGTGTGCTGCGGCCAGACATGATGAAGTGAGGGGCTCGAGTCCATCATGTCAGGGCCGCAGGCAGTGTGACCCAGAGAGTGCGAAATCTGCTCTTTCTTTGAAAATGTGGGTACTGCTGCCACTTGAGTGAGCGGCAGGACAAAAAAAAAAGGAAACTCTCCACCCGGCCCTCCACCAGGGCAAGGAGCAGTGTGCTCACCATCTCATAGATAATTGCCATCCCTGGCTCGCCGGTCTCAGGGGCGCTTCACACCTTCTTTGGGTTCTTAGCGGTCGCTTGACGAGCGGGCTGCGCCGCTTTCCAGTGGGCAGCTCGACGTTGCGGCCTGGCTCCATTCTGTCACCTGATGGAGTTTTGGTTTCTTGCCACTGTTGCCTTTGTCGCCTTTGGCTTGCTTAGTTGGGGACACTTAATATTCAACAATATTTTTTATCTGCCTGCATTGACACCATTAAATGTGAACTGAACTGAACTGAGCTGTACAATGACATCAATGTTTTCTTTTCTGAAGGATCAGAGGTGTTGGGGCTCCCTGAGTCAGCATTCGCTCTGTCCCCACGGCTCTCGACCCCAACCTGCTTGCCACAATGTGTTTCTTAAAAAAAAAAAAAAAAAAATGCCTTGAAGGTTTTACAAAATAATCAATTTTCTGCGTAATAATCAAGAAACTTTGCTGCCGTACCATGGGTGCAGCAGGCGTAATGATATGACGCAGCGCCTGAAAATAGGCTAGGAGCTGCGGACTATTTTCAGGCGCTGCGTCATATCATTACGCCTGCTGGAGCCATGGTACGGCAGCAAAGTTTCTTGATTATTACGCAGTAATGAGAGTATAGTTCCAAGCCATATCAGCCTAGAAAATCGCAACTTTTCATTTCCCATCGTTCTTATAACACGATGTAACTAAAGAAGAGTCAATTTGGTCTTTGGTAATTTTTTTGAGAGAGATGCTAATGGTTCTGTCCGATTCAATGATCTATGCTAAGCTATGCTAAAAGTGGTACCGCCAGTCCCGGAGTTCGGCTGAATGGATTCGAAAACGGTAAAACTCAACTGTTTAACTCTGGGGGAGTTGTAAAATGAGCCTATTTCCAAAAAAAAGTGGAGTATCCCTTTAAGCCCGGGACACACCAAGCCAACGGTCGGCCGTGAAGGAAATGTTTTTTAGTTTTTTTTTTACCTTGGTCTCTTGATCTTTTGTCTGTCATCTTATATTTTTTTTAACAACTGTGTTAGAACACTTTGGGCCAGATTTACGAAACAGGGCGCGTGAGAGCGCATTTCCAAAAAAGCACTGATGGGAGTGGAAAGTTTGCACGTGATCTACTGATGACGCGCAAATTAAAGAAGACAGATGCAGCTGGATCATTTCCATAATGACCAACGCAATCTAGCAAGAGCAACGCAAATTAGCGTCTGGTTTAAGACATGTTTTTTGGGGAGGTAAATAATGGCACAAATACCAGTAAATTGACTAGCGTAAACCTTAGTAAATCACCTTGCATGATTCATTTAAATACTCTCCTCCCATAAATTTTGCATCTGAAAGGGAAACTCCAACTAATGCAATAAGGTGAGCCGCAAAAATAACTGTGCCCACGCCTTATCAGCATAATTTTTCACTGCATGTCTTAAGTAAATCCTGACGGTAGTTTTTTAACGCCAAAAGAAGGTTTGCACTTTACTCATCAATAGCATTCTTTCTTTCTTTAAATATTTCTTTCTTTCTTTGAATTGCAAATATTGGGTTCATTCATGACATACAGTATTACAAGGGTGAATCAAATACAAGTCTTTCCTTATATTTACACAAAGGCAATAGCAGTTTAACTAGACCAAAGTAGGTCATTTCAACCTAATTTGGAGATTTAAAAAGACACTATAGGATTTGTTTGGCACAGCAATGTTTGGTGACATTCACATTTGATATTTTACATACTGACATATAAAGAGTGTCTTCACAGTAGATACGTGCATGGCATAGCATACATGTTTACCCGGATACAAATCCCCCGCCTTGATGTCCCTGAGGTCTCATCTTTCTCTCAGGTGGAAAAAACAGGGGTGACTGTCGGACAAACCCCTGTTTGTCCTTTGCAGTAAACACCCTCATGGTGTATAATGAAAAAGTCCAGGAAGCAATTGATGTTGTATTATTTAGTGCTTATATTATATTTACAGATTAAAATATTTTGCACTGTTATTCCTGATTATTAAATAGGCTCATGTAATATATATTTTTTCCAATGATGAAGAAAATGTGAAGTTTTAATTAATTTTTTGCATTACTGTGCTTTCTTTTAAACAAACTTACATTGTTAATGTGAGAATCAACCCTGACCTGTTGCATCATAGACGCATAACCTTTGTTTAATGTAAGTAGAGCAGCTGTGCCTCCACATCCGTTGAATAACAACACTGTGTCAGTGGAGCATTGAGTTTCACTTGGGTCAGTGAGGAGACTGCTGACCCTGATTTACTGCTGCTGGTTCTGTGACTGACCCATGTTTATGATGTTCATTTTGAGTAGCGAAGGCCCCAAGGACAGTTTTAATCATTTTCACAGAGGACCGAGGTTACTGTAGGACATGTGGAGCAACCTTTGACCTTTAAATAAAACTTTTTGCAAAATAATTATATAATATAATAATATTTCTATTGGGCCCTGATCTTTCACTATTTAAGTACACTATCGTAAAAGTTTGGGCACAGTACAATTTTTTGGAAAGAATTGATAAAAAGTGACATTTGTCACAGTCATGCCATGTTTAGTTTCATTGTTTTTTCTTGTTCAGTTTCTAGTCACGGTTTTCTTTGTCTTTGTTTTCCCTGTGTTTCGAGTTTATCATTAGTTGTCATGGTTTCTGATTAGTTCAAAACTCTCCCCTGTTCCGTTAATCATCTAGCCCTGTGGATTTAAGCCTTCTGTTTCTTCTGTTCAGTGTTCTGCGTTAACATTTATGGTCCTTGTGTAGTGTTTTTTGCTCTTTGTGTCAATTAATGTCTATTATCATTGTTAATTCTGTGTCATCATCCTCCCATCATCCTTGGGATTTAAACTACACGCACCCCCTAAAACAACGCAGAACCCAAAAGACAAGATTAATACTGTGCTTTTTGCTATGGATATTCCAGCAGTTAATTTCCTCTAGCTGAAGCAGGTGGATCGCTCCCTCAAGGATCACACGAGGGATGGCCTGCACATGGATGGTCCTCAAGGGAGCTTCGCTGACTATGTAGAGTGGGTTCTGGTGCGAAATGACTCACCATTTACCATCTGCCTGCAGGACTTTGCAACCCCAGTTCCAAGTAGTCTCAGTCATCGCTGGACATGCCAAGTTCCAAGTCATTTTGGTCTCCGATGGTTCAGCCCAGCAACAAGTCTTCATCATCCAGCACCAATTCTTCCTCGTCCTTCCCTATGTCTCCTTCAGTGCGGATGGTCCCGCCCAACTCCCTCTCCCACCTCCACTGCCAAAGCCATCCAGTTCCTCTGCCTCGCCTCTGCTGTCTCCTTTCAGCCCCTGGGATCCTCCAGTCGTTCCACTCTGCTGCACGAGTCCACCTGGGTCAGCTTCCCAGTCATCAGCTCTGCCTTGGCCTGTGGATCCCTTAACTCCTCCACAAGCTTCCAAGCCCCGGACTCCACCTTGGCCCTCCGAACTTGGATTGCCATCCCTCAGGCTCCACCAGGCTACCTCGTCCCTCTGGCTACACCTTGGTCTATCGTCGCTCTGGCTCCACGTCGGACTTCCGAGTCAGCAGCTGCGCCTCGACCCTCTACCCCTCTGGCTCTGCCGGGCTTCTCCTTCCCTCTAGTTCCATCATTGTCCTCACTTGTCCGCCCTGGTCTGGCAAGCCAATGCCTCCACCTTGGCCATGCCCGCCTTCAGCTCCACCGTGGCCCTCCAGGCCGTCAGTGTTACGCTGGGTCTTCGGCTCTTCGGCTCTGCCTAGGTCTCAACCTCCACGGGTGCCTCTCCACCAAGGCTCCACCATGGCTCCACCGTGAGCCTTCATCTTGTCATGGCTCTGGGTCATCCTCTGGTTTCTCCCATCTCCGTTCTGGCTCCTCCCTGCTTCCTCCGGTCATCTTCTTCTTAATGTCTCTTTCTGCCTGTTCTTCATCCTCTTCCAAAAGCCCCCTGCCTCCCTCTTCAATTTGAACTCTTGTCTTGGTTCAGGTTTATGTTAACGTTTGTGTTACTGCTCTTTGTGTTAAAGTCTATTATCATAATTTATTCTGCGTCTCGCATCATCGTTAGGATTTACATGACATGCAGCACCTGACAACAGCAGATTTTTACACTGTTACAAAGAAATTCTATTTCAAAGAAAAATGCTGTTCTTTTGAAGTTTCTATTTATCAAAAAATCAATGAACAACAAATCAGGATCATGTGACACTGGAGATTGGAGTAATTATACTGAAAATTCAGCTTTGCCATCACAGAAATTGTCCTAAATTTCATTTTAAAATATATTAAAATAGAAAATAATTTTAAATTGTACTAATATTTTACAATATTACTGTTTTTACTGTATTTGTGATCAAATGAATGCAGCCTTGGTGAGCATAAGAGATTTCTTTCAAAAACATCTAAAAACCCCAAACTTTTGAGCAGTAGTGGAAATTAACATTTTACTTTAGCAAAATATTTATTTAATCTTAGAATTGTATTGTTTTCACTATGATGAGAAACCAAATGCACTGATTTGAAGTTCTTGTTTTTTCTTAAGATGACAACAAAATGTTTTTCACCAAGCTAAGCCATAGAATTGAAACAAGGCAAGGTTCAAGGCCACTTCTGATGTTATGGTGAACATTCTAATGTTGAGAAGTACAAAACAAACCCAATTAGACAATACATGGCCTTACAAAAAAGAAAAAGTATAATCGATAATGCATGTTTTATCTCTGGAAAACAAGTCTGTTATCTAGTCTTTACTGTTATTGCTTTAGATCACTTAGAGTTTATAACTTTAGGCACAACTCTGCTATGTGTGTTATAAAGGAATGAATGATAATGATAATAATAATGTGTGAGTTTAATAATAATAAAGTGTTGCTGTAATTTAGTTATTTAACAGTGTCTGCACAACACATAATAGAATGTCATAAATCTCTACGACAATCACAAGCTCTTTTATTATTTGACACATTCGCTTGCTGGCGCTCAGTCTTTGTTTTGATTTCAAGCACAGGTAACTATGCAGTAGGCACAAAAAGGAACATATGACTGGAAACAAAAACCACAGTATTTCAATAACTGGCTGTCGTTATACAAAGCAGACAGCATGAACTCATGCATGAATCAATTGTTGCTTCCCCTTTTTTCTTATTTTTCATTGTGGTGTTTTTTGAAAGTGGCATCAATGATTTTGACTGTACAAGTTAATGCTTACAGTATGAAATTGGCTGGAATATAAGTATGTGCATTTCCATACATGTACTTTATCACGTTTTATTCAGTAGTTATTTCCGGTACACTCCTAGAAATAAAGGTTCCAAAAAGGTTTTGTTTGCAGCGTTGCAATAGAATAGACATTTTTGGTTACCCAAAAAACTTTCAGTGGACAGTTATAAGAAGAACCATTTCTTCTTAGTGTGAATAACATTTTAATAATCAGAAGAGCCTTTTTTCACTATAAAAAACCTTATGTGCATTGAAAAGGTTCCGTTAATGTTAAAGGTTCTTCATGGAGCCATAGATGGAAATAAAGAATGTTTAAAAGTGTACTGTGTGTATTATTCCGCTTGTCTATGTTTGCAGGTTTCAGAAATTAGCAGTGGAGATTTTTCAGTGACTCTTTCTGCAGGTTACATTACGCCAGTAGGTGGCAACAAGTTTAAGAGTGAGTCATTGAATCATTCAATGGAGTTGTTCAAAACGCTGATTCATTTCGGAATCAAACAATACCTCTACTGTGACGGGGTGCTTTTCAATATCCCTCCTCGTCTCCTCTCTCCTCTGTCCTCCATCCTATGACCCGGAAACCGATCGAGCTCAGCCATCTTGAAGGACATCTCAATTCTCTAATTGCACCGCGAGGAGTCGAGGATCGAGGAGTGAGGAGGCTTCCTGAGGAGTCATGAGCGAGGATACACAGGGTGCTTCTCATTTCTTATTTGTGCATCCTCGTTTCCTTTCCTCGCGTCCTTTCCTCGCGTCTCAGCTCCGCCCCCTGTAGGATGCGAGGGAAGGCTGCAAGGAAAAGACGCGAGGACGGAGGAATCGAATGTAACTTTTTTTTAAACATTGGAATACTTGATCACTCAAGCGTCACTTCAGCGCGTCATCAGCAGCGCTCAGAGGATCTGCCCTTATGTTGTTGAAGTTTGTTTATTTAAGAAATTCATAATAAATAATAATAAAGCAAGATACCGGGTGCTTTTCAATATCCCTCCTCGTCTCCTCTCTCCTCCGTCCTCCATCCTATGACCCGGAAACCGATCGAGCTCAGCCATCTTGAAGGACATCTCAATTCTCTAATTGCACCGCGAGGAGTCGAGGATCGAGGAGTTAGGAGGCTTCCTGAGGAGTCATGAACGAGGATACACAGGTGTATCCTATGCGGAAGAGTTTTATCGACTTAAACGTGACGCACGTCTAAATTCTCCTCCCCCTTCACATCGGTCACAATCATTTTAATTTATACTTTACCTTTGCAGTTTATATAAACCATGCACACATCTCACATATTTCAACAGGGTATTTTGCTTTATTATTATTTATGATGAATTTCTTAAATAAACAAACTTCAACAACATAAGGGCAGATCCTTTGAGCGCTGCTGATGACGCGATTAAGTGACGCTTGAGTGATCAAGTATTCCAATGTTTAAAAAAAAAGTTACATTCGATTCCTCCGTCCTCGCGTCTTTTCCTTGCAGCCTTCCCTCGCATCCTACAGGGGGCGGAGCTGAGACGCGAGGAAAGGAAGCGAGGAAAGGAAACGAGGATGCACAAATAAGAAATGAGAAGCACCCTCTCTGTTGAAATATGTGAGATGTGTGGTTTATATAAACTGCAAAGGTAAAGTATAAATTAAAATGATTGTGACCGATGTGAAGGGGGAGGAGAATTTAGACGTGCGTCACGTTTAAGTCGATAAAACTCTTCCGCATAGGATACACCTGTGTATCCTCGCTCATGACTCCTCAGGAAGCCTCCTCACTCCTCGATCCTCGACTCCTCGCGGTGCAATTAGAGAATTGAGATGTCCTTCAAGATGGCTGAGCTCGATCGGTTTCCGGGTCATAGGATGGAGGACAGAGGAGAGAGGAGACGAGGAGGGATATTGAAAAGCACCCACTGGTGCATCCTATGCGGAAGAGTTTTATCGACTTAAACGTGACGCACGTCTAAATTCTCCTCCCCCTTCACATCGGTCACAATCATTTTAATTTATACTTTACCTTTGCAGTTTATATAAACCACACATCTCACATATTTCAACAGGGTATCTTGCTTTATTATTATTTATTATGAATTTCTTAAATAAACAAACTTCAACAACATAAGGGCAGATCATCTGAGCGCTGCTGATGACGCGCTGAAGTGACGCTTGAGTGATCAAGTATTCCAATGTTTAAAAAAAAGTTACATTCGATTCCTCCGTCCTTGCGTCTTTTCCTTGCAGCCTTCCCTCGCATCCTACAGGGGGCGGAGCTGAGACGCGAGGAAAGGAAACGAGGATGCACAAATAAGAAATGAGAAGCACCCACGGCCTATGTCAGTGAGTCATTGAATCAGTTGATTTACTGATTCATTCAGGAACGAAACTCTAATGTGCATTGCTCAGAGGCGTGATGGTTGATTCTGCTTTGGATTTGTTTGGAACATTTATGGTTTGCAGAGCAAAATTTGAAAGTACACAGTATAGGGTATAAAGAAAATATAGATATATAAACATAGCATCTAAATGTAGTGAACGTAAAAGCAGTAAACAAAAAGACAGATCCGTAAGATGTCACGCTGGGCTAAATCTTATAGTTGTCTAAAAAAGGCACCAATGTGTGAGGATATAGGCTGATGTAGACTACATTTTCTGTATATCCCATGTCATTATTCTCTTAGAAACAGTTCCCACAGAGTTAAATATCTTTCCGCTTCTGGAATATGTATAGACATGTGGCATATCATCTTTGCAGATCATGGAAAAATGCACTGCCTGCACGCTTCCAGTTCTCCAGTTGTTTTGCTGTCTTAGGGGATGAAAGGTTAACAATTTCCTAATGTTGTTTATTTTTAAAGTCACATGGGGTTGCCTATAGCAGATGTTCTGAAAGCTAAATAGGTCCCAACTAGAAAAGTGTTTTATAACATGTTGGAATCCGACCAAACTTAACTGACAGAAATGTTACATGATGGGATGCAACCTGATTCTAGAACTGACAGGGCATCTGGAGGTGAATATGCAAGAAAAATTATATTGTTTACAGATACTCAAAGCATATATTCATTAATATGGCTAAATGAATGGGACTATTAAACTTTGGCTCATTACATCTAAAAAGCAAACGATTTATAGTTAGCACAATATACGTTTCCCTTTACGCAGAAGTATTATGTGTTGCACAAGTCCTTTCTGTAGAAATGGCTATAGTTAAAACTAGTTCTTTGAACACGAAACTCCTTAAAAGTAATCCTTTAAGTGTCTCAGGAAATTACAAAGGAAAATGGTTTATTTTAAAAGAAAAGAGAAGTGAAGCTTGTCTGGGGCGAGTGAATGAACATCAACATCAATAAAAACCCAATTGTGCCACCAGCATCCGAATGAGAAAATAAATAATGAGAGCTAAATGCATCAAATGTGTAAATTATGAATTAGTTTCGGTTTCAGTTTCTACAAACAGCATATGATATTTTTCCCCCCCCCAATACTGCCAATATTTTTCTTTGTTGTTAAAAAAAAAGAAGTATTTTTTTGTTTGAAAGTCCTTTTTAAACTTGTCTGGATCTTCAGTATGACTGAACATAGCTGCAGCTGTTTATACATTTATGCATCTGCAAAGTATGTACATCCTGTCCTTTCCCAGTCTCATGAGTTACACAGATTCAGCTATGCACCGTGCATATTTCAGCCTGAATGCTAATAAGACTGCATTTTAAGTCAGTTTGTCTTTCATCTTTGCAGGATCTGAATGAATGCTCAACCAAATTAGTGCCATGCCATGCACCACTAAAAACAGAGAATATCAGATGCCTGCAAGAGTTCAGAATGTAAATAAGCAACAGCTGCTGCATTGTCATATCAGAGTGTCATATTAAATTAACCTGATGGTGACAAGCTGCTGTCCTCTGCTGATTATTCAGTCTTTAACTGTTGATTGAGATAAAGCTCTGCACAGTCACTCCGATTTCTTTATTTAGTGCAACCCTAAAGAAGCAATTTGACATATACCACAAAATAAAATAATCTCAAATATCCAAATTATCCTCTTTAAAAGTTTTGATGATCCTCTACAAAATGGGAATTCCAAAGTTATGATCATAACTGATTTTTTTTTTATTTATGTGAACTGATCATGTAAACCCACATTTATTATGATTTATTTTTATTATATGCTTTATGGTATCTTGAGCAATAAATTACTTTATTGTCATGCTCTGAGTGACTATATTTTGCAAGGTTGTTTTGTGAAAAATAAATCATAACATTAAGATGTAAGCTACAAATTTTGGGACTGAAAAACCTGAAGCTAAATATTAATTATGGGCCTCGGATTGGGTCCAAAAGAAGTCGCACTGTCACACTAGAAAAAAACAGTAAAAAGTAAAATAAATAAATACAAATAGAATGTATATAGGCACAATGAGGAGGAAACAACACAATTGTTCTATACAATCATGTTTGTCCATATACAGAAAGCACATCAGAGATTCACAGCAGGCCATTTTCACCCTGTATGTGTTCTAGTGAGGAAATGTGTGGTGTTATTTCCAGTGCTTTAGGAGTGTTTGAGTAACAGACCTTGAGCTGGTGAAGAAGGCCATGCGCTGATCTGTGGGATTTGGGCAGAGGGGAGATAACCTCTATTTGACCACAAGGAGGCAGAAGAACTTTCTCTGGACGGTCCCAAAATGCACTCCTTTCAAGCACGTATGCGGTTGAATGCATGCCCAGATGTGGTTTAGTGTACACTCAGAACAAACTGTTCTGGAGAAGCTGAGTTCTGCTCTGAGCAAAGAAGTTTCAGCAACAGTTATTTTTCAGTTTGTCTTTTCATTGTTTCTTAATCTTTCATTTCATTATTATCAAGCTTGCATGCATGTAGTGATCTATGTGTGATAAATAGACCACAACAAATTGGCCCTTGTTCTGGAAAAGTCTGAAAGATGTCTCAAAAGATTGCCTTCCACAGTAACAGGTGTAGTTACTCGTCGGACATGGTTTTACACAGTCCTCAACATCCCAATCACAGAAATACTACAATCCCTACATCCAGAAGAGGACAACCATACTATGACAGTACAAATCTTATGACTGAAGTCATGCTCATGACATTTAAAGTCACATTTAATCATACCTCAGCATGGTTCCAGTATACACTACCTTCTACCTTCACTTTCTATTCATCAAGGAATCCTGAAAAAATAATATATTAAGCAACACAACTGTTTTCAACTGATAACAATAAGAAATGTTTCTTGAGCAGCAAATCAGCATATTAGAATGATTTCTGAAGGATCATGTGACACTGAAGACTGTAATCATGCTGGAAATTCAGCTTAGCCATCACAGGAATAAATGATTTTTTAAATAAAATAGAAAACAGTTATTTTAAATAATTTAATCATATTTCACAATATTACTGTATTTATTTTGTATTAAATTTTTTTAAAACACAGCTTTGGTGAGCATATAAGAGACGTGCTCATATGCCAGTGTTCATCTCACTCTGGATATGACGTGAACAATATACAGAGGAATTTCTTGTTTTACAATGCTCTTAATAAAACAGTTAAAAACAGGCAGAGTTAAAACTGAGTCATACGTGTAGTATATGGACGGGAGGTAACTGTTATTATGCAATCACCCAAAATACAACCACATCTTAGCTAAAGCTATAGATCAGACAGTATTTAGATCTAAATATACTGTACTGTCAATACAGTTCAGCATCACATATGGCAAATCAAAATGTTTCTGATGTATGATTGAATGAAAATGAAGGCAAATATCTTTTAACAGGAGATATCCAAGAAAGAGAATAAATGCAATAGAGTCCTATGTTAATCATGTGACAGCTAACAAGGGCATGATCTATGTGTTGTCTATTGAAGCGTGACCTCTGTAATGCTTTTGTTAACAGCTGGTTACCAAAACATAATTGTATTAACAAAATTTCTTCAAGACTTCTTAAGTTTGTTTAAAATATAAAAAAAAATCGACAATGATTCTGTTATAATTTCCTTGGACATCCATAGCTTATTCACCTATAGTGCCTCTTTCACATAAATCTTGATGTTCTAGTGTGATGCAGATGTTACATATTTAGAATGTGGGTAAAAGGTTGTCCTGCCGGGAGCATATTAGAGTAAAAAATGCAGCTGTTTCTTTGTTCCGGCATGTGATTCGGGCAGATGACTAACTGCTGTCATCAGTGTTTCTGGGAAACTCGTAGACAGTGCAGATACTGAATATCCCTGTCATTCATATGCTAATCTTTTGACTTCAGGGCTACTCAGCATCTGAAAAGACTTTGGCTAGAAGAGATGGATACACACTGTGCTTCGCAGATGATGCGAACATTAAAATCCCATGCCAAATGTTCTGACCCGTCATTATAAAGAGCAGTAGGTCAGCTGATTTAAGATGTCACCCCGTCTTGTAGCTATGCAAGTACCAAACAAAACAGTGTTAAAGAGTGTTAAAACAATGACATGTTATGTGATTCAATTAGAGTGATCCACCAAAAGGCGTGCATAATGAAACAACTCAATAAGTGTTTGTTTTATTGCTTGCTTCACGTCATTGGCATTGAGAAGCAAACACACCCTGAGAGTTGGTTTACAAGCACTGGAACAAGTAGAAAATGCTTTGTCAATCCAGCATTAACCATGAAGCACCCTTCAGGCTTGAAATTCAAGTGAAATATTTACCTAGATGCATCACATTAAAGATTACACAGGAATTTAAAGGCATGGTTTGGATGACGTTTTCTGCATTTGATTAATGCCCAAGTCATACACTGCCTTTCAAAAGTTTGGGGTCGGTATTTTAAAAAAAAATTTGAAAGAAGTCTCTAATCCTAATCATTTGATTAAAAAAAGTAATACTGTGAAATATTATTATAATATAAAAAGACATGTGACTGTGATGGCATCTTTACTTCTTTACTCCAATCTTTAGTCACATGATACTTCAGAAATCCTTCTAATATGCTGATCTGCTGCTCAGAAAACATTTCTTACTATTATAAATGTTGAAAACAGTTGTGCTGCCAAGTATTATTCTGTAAATAGTTCTAATTTTCCCCCACAGAATTTTTTTGATGTTAGAAAGTTCAAAAGAACAGTATTTATTTGGAATATATTTTTTAACAATTTGCAATTATTTACTGTCACTTTTTATTAAAATAATTAAAAGTATTACTTTCTTTTAAAAAAAAAATTTGACCCTAAACTTTTGAGCAATAGTGTCATTCATAAAAGACCTATATTTATATTAGAGATATAAGTCGTGACCGAGTTCAATTTCATCAACAATCAAGTCCTGGCTTCTGCTCCACTTACCAGAACTTCAAATCCTGTTTTGACCATGTCAGCAAAGTACACTGTAAAAACAAGCAAATCTCTCTCTGAAAACCTGAAAAGCTTTCACTAAAGGGTAAACCCTGTAACACTTGTACTCTGATATCACCTACCTGGAATACACACCCAATCCTTTGTATCACAAGACAAAACAACAACAACAACAACAACAACAACAACTAAATAGGAGTATTGCTTTTCTATGGGTATGGCAAAATCTAAGGCATCACTTGAAGAGGTAACCGAGTGTAGTCTTCAGAAGGCTCTAGTGAATGCTGGCTTTCTGTGAGCATGAACTTTCCCCTAATTCTCACACTGCTCTGTGCTCACAGAGGAACAGACCACAGCGCTCAACTACGGCACGTTCACCTCGTCGCTCCACACAAAGCCTCTGTCACAATAATGACTTCACACTGGGAAAACCCTGATTTCCATTCAGACCAAAGAAACAAAATATTTTCTCTCTAAACTATGTAGTTTTCTATATAATGTATTTTTATCAATGTCCACTAATTGAAAATGAACAGTGGGTGTACCAAACTGAAATCAATACTAGTTTGTACGATTGTACTTCACGCCTCAATTCTCTCAGTAGGATTGTTTGTGTGAAACAATGTGCAAAAAAAGAAAAACTTATAATATAATCAATGAAACCGCTGACCAAAAGTCAAACTGATTAGGTACACATACAAACATATGAATCACATAAATTGCTCAATATTCATTATTGTTGTACGCCTACACTCATTTTTCAAAATCTTAAAAATAATGAGATATCGATAGGCTTTCTGGTTGCAACCGTGTCCATTCTTACATCATGGTCCACATTAGAAGCAAATATGGTTAAGGGGGAGGAGGTTGAAACCTGAGCAGACACACTCCCTCCAGATAGCCAGCCAATCAGATCATGCTAGACAGCTCAGAAGGGTATAAAAACAAGTTAGCTCTTCAACAGCATGAGCTTGTGCTCTTCAGAATACTGCGACTGCTAACCGGTCTCTACGACAAGTTAGAATAACCAGACAACCAAAGACAAAACAAGCAAGATGAAGGTACCACTGGCAAATCTGCTATGCATCACAGTCTTGGCAAGCTCCGGGTCAAGCTTCCCGATGGAGAGGAGAGGAGCTGCTGCTGGAAAAGAGAAGAGAGTTCAGTATGCAGCATGGGATGATGTTAATGTGCTTGCACATGGGTTGCTGCAGCTAGGTCAGGGTCTTAAAGAACATGTGGACAAGACCAAAGGCCAGGTGAGAGACATCACCATTAAGATGAAGGTGTTCAACGTCACCGTATCCGAGCTTGGCAAGCTGACTCAACGGCTTCAAGAAGACAGCATGGCGCTGAAAGCAAAAGCCCAGAGTTTGGAAGAAAGTGAGAGGCTGGTCCTAAACGTGTCCACGGATCTGCGGGAGAAGACTAAGGAGCTGCTCAAAGACAGGCAGAAGGACCACGAGAGAATGAATAAGATGGAAGAAAAAGTAGATGGCTTGATGCAAGGAGAGGGTTTGGAAGCTGCCAACGCCAACTACAGTGATGCGCGGATCATTCAGGTATGTGTAAAAACCTTATTTCAGGGCTAAAAGAAAGTGAAGCATTTTGTCTTTGTTTTAGCCATAGGCTTACCACATCTCTGCCTGACATGCATTGTAATGTTTGCTTTGATGTGTATTTGCATATATTTGTAAACTTAAATTAACTAAACAAGAATTAATTGGATTGGTTTAAGTGATTTGAAAAGCCTGCATTTCCATTAGACTACTGACCCGCACACAAGCGCGTAACAGAAAAGTTTGTGGGCGTGCACACACCGCTTCATGGCATGAACTCAGTGTCGTGCTGTACGTGCAAGGTAGCAGTTATCCATGTCCGGACAAAGAAAAATGTCCGAGGCACTGACCTCCTGGAAAGTTTACCTTCGCCCCTTGATTCATGTTTCAGCAATAAACAAGATGTTTAGATCTTCATTGTCTGCGCGAACTTCATTACGATACAGAAGAAACGCTGTGTTGTTTGAAAGGATTATACAGGACCGGTTATACAGGAATTTAATTGTCAACACTGTAACTATCCTTTCGGTCTGCTGAGGTTTGGAAAAGCCCCCGTTTTGAGTTTGATTAAAGACTGATCTCAAACCATTTCTGATTTCAGTGGATGCTGGAGGCGCAAAATAAACGCATTGACGACCTAGTCGAGCGCATCAAGCAACAGCAAGAAAAAATGGATAAACAAAATATTCGAATTCGAACTCTCCAAAACCAGGTAATAAAAAATACTATGATACAAAATATACGTGCAAAATAGTGTGGTTATTAATATTAAATCTAAGACTACAAACTTATTCATGTGATGTGCACTAGATTCAAATGAAAAACGAACGATCTTCTCTCAAACGGAAGGAGGATGAAGTTCATCTGAACGCGAGCTCTGAACAGCGAGATTCCCCTGATGGTAAGTTTTTTTTTTTTTTTTTTTTTTGTATACATTTTTTTTTTATCATATAATTGTGTAAAAAAAAAACAAAAAAAAACAGTGTTTCAGTAAACACACACAAAAAAGTAAGAGTGCTCTAAATGTATATGCTCGCTTATAGAAGTCGTTACAAATTCTCCCATTCACATTTTGACCATCTCTGCCAAAACAGTGTCTAACACACTATATTATAATTGCATCAATACTGAAGTAAAACATACAAGATGAAGTTTTGCCCTTGTCAACGGCATGCTGGGACTTGTTTTGCACATAGTGATGTAATGAACGGCATAATGTTGATTAACATGTCCAAATAGGAGAATTATCTTGAATACACTTAGAAAATGCCTCATGGAAATTAGGCAATATCTCAAACATTTAACCTTGAACATTATAATTATGTTTTTAATTCTGTAGGTGTGTGATGGTAGGAAATGGTACATTTATAAGAAACTCCATTTCAGAGCAATGGCTGCCTCTAAGTAGGTGAAAGGTGAACCTAGCAGAAACACATGGGCCAGAACAGTCATCCAAACCAACACAATAAAGCCTTTAATGGCGAGTTCTGACATCAGTGGGATTCAAAGAATGCTAAAAAAAAAACAGTTTCCCTGGACTCCTTCCAATTGTGTGCAAGTTCATCAGTCTCGGACTGTGTTAAATCAGGGTCACAAGCACGCAGAGATTTGTTACAAATCTGGCCAAGACCAAAGGGAGTGCTTATTTTTTTCAGATTATAGTATATCCTGTACCTTAGATTTCCTGGCTTTAATCCAGTGAAAACTATCAAATACAGAGTGCATATTTTTGGACCGTGAACTTTGTACAGACTTTCCCTGTCGTGTGCAGCACTCCAAAAACACGTCATTTCTCTCAGAAAACAAGTAACCTTTACCCTAGATCTGTCAGAGCCAGACTATCCCCCTCAGACCCCCCTGCCTCCACACAGACAACCCCTTTTATTGTAGTGAATGAGAAGTGTGCCAGACTAGAGAAGACCACTTCACTTAATGCCATATGCTTTGAGCCAAGCCTTACATACACACTATATAGATGCAAAAGCCTCTAAGTGCCATCTGAAATTTTCTTCTAGAATGATCATTTTTATCAAGCTCGTATATTTAAGTTTAGTAATTTCACTTAAATGACAATTAATAGGTAATTTTCATTGCCAATTAAGTGAAATGACTGAACTTAAATATACGAGCTTGATAAAAATGATCTTCATATATATATATATATATGAAGATCATTTTTATCAAGCTTGTATATTGATAAATATATATATATATATATATATATATATATATATATATATATATATATATATATATATATTAGTCATTTAAAGTACAACATCCAATTTTATCAGGATAGACAGCACCAAACTTTTTTGGGGGGTATCTGACTCCTCTCACGTATAGCGCCTTGAGGGCCTTTGCAGTTGCTTCTCAAATAGCAGCAGCAGCCTCTGCATTCCCGGATCACTCGCTGTCCATGCATTGTGATGTCAGAAGAGGGGTGCTGTGCACGTGAAGAACGCATGAAGGGCTGGACTAAAGGGGGGCAGGGAAGAGGGAATGCTTGTAGAGGTCTGAAGCAATTGAGGGAAGTCTCTGCTTGGGAACTGGGGGAAAGGTCATGTTTACACCCTCAATTGTTCCAGCCAGGTCAGAATTCTCTTGTGAAACTGCCTTTGTTTGGCAGATGTTTGTAAAGTGAGCCACATAGCGCACCTTTAAGCGTCAGTGTCTGAGAAATATATGCCAATGCGTATAGCATTGAACGCTCTTTTGTACCAATACGACATTTTTGGACTATTGCCCTGGAGTTCAAAACAAACTCCATGTTGTCTTCTGTGTGCTTGGGTTGACACGTTCAAGGTTCAGTGTTTGAGATAAGGGTTTAGTTCACTATTAAACAATGTGATAAACACTTATCCTGTACTTGTGAGCAATATCCATCGTGTGCCAACTTTAAAATCCCTGTTTGGATACAGGCTTGGATAAAGGTCATTTGTAGACATGTGAATATATTTGTGTTTTTTTTGTGTCTTTCAGCTATGGCTTCTGACTGTCATGAGCTGTTCCTGAGGGGTGAGACCTCAAGCGGGCTGTACACCATCCAACCCACTGACTCCCAGCCTTTTGAGGTCTTCTGCGAAATGACACCCGGTAGGTTGTACTTTTATGTGTTTTGAGCCTCTAAGGCTTCTTTGTTGGTAAAGCACGTTGCATATTGCTTCCCCATCCCCCCCCAAAATATCACTCAGGAGAACAGCTTTTAATCCTTTTGTTTTGTGCTTGAATCCACAGAAGGAGGATGGACAGTCATCCAGAGACGACAGGATGGATCTGTAGACTTCGATCAACTATGGCAGGCATATCAAGCTGGCTTTGGGAGCCTGAATGGTAAGAATCCAATGGGAACCAACTCTGTTTTTCATGTGAGCAACAGGCTCTGAGCAAACAGCCACTTCTGTCAGTAGACTTTGATTAAGGCAAAGTGATTACCTACTAATAATGGATGTAGAGTGGCAGATTAAGGATAGAGGATCAGATCAATCCTGGCTGGAGAGGAAACATTGTCAAATCCTGTATCCCTAATGCCTTTAAATGATTTAACCGCAGAGTGACTAAATCTCCTGGCCTATTCCTAGACCAGTCTCTTAAATATCCTTCTTAAATGTCGCTTTCAGGTGAGTTCTGGCTCGGCCTGGAGAAGATTCATTCTGTGTCCAAAGGCGGCAACTACATCCTCAAAGTGCAGTTCTCTGATTGGCGGGATGAGATTCAGAGCATCAACTACCCTTTCCATCTGAACGGTGAGGAGAACAACTATTCCCTTCGCATTCTGGAAAGGCGCGCTGGGAACCTGGAGAGCTCTCTGTCCACCGAAACATCCGGAGTGCCCTTCTCCACCCGCGACAAAGACAATGACCAGAAAAATGACCTCAACTGTGCCAAACAGCTATCAGGTAACATCATGATGCCGTTGGCCATAAATTTAATCTTTCTATGTGGGTTATGTTGTCATTTTAATAGGTTTCCTTTTTGGCTTTCCAGGTGGTTGGTGGTTTAGCAACTGTGGTCGCTCTAACCTAAACGGCAGGTATTTTGTTACTCCTGCGCCAAAGCAAAGGCACCAGAGAAAACAAGGAGTGTTCTGGAAAACCTGGCGTGGCCGCTACTACCCGCTGAAAACCACCACCATGATGATTGCGCCCGCCGAGATCGAGAACAAGTCATAGAGGATGTCCGCTGTCTAAATCAATCACACACAAGACCTTAACCAATGACGTGGGAGGAGAAACCACCATTCGTAACCTGCCACATACTGGTGCTGAAAAGGTCTAAAGCACTTTTAGGAGTGTCTTCCGATTGTTTGTTATAACAGACAATGTCTGAATCATGTATGTGGTGGACACTCAAATCCCAGTCTGTGCAAAAATAGGCTCTTTTATTTAATCAGAATGGAAAGAACTAAATGCGCCTGGAACTCTGCAAGCAGCAGCATGTGTTATATGGTGCAGGCCACTGTAAGGATCTGCGACATGTTTAGACAAATCTGGCAGGGTGACGTCAAAAGACCTGATGGTTAGGCACCATTGCGAGTGCTTCCCATAACTAAAAGGCTTGGGGAAGAAATTAAATAACCGTACCACTAAAATACGGACCAAATAAGCTACATAAGCTTGAGCCAGTACTTTTGAGAACGCTTATTGTAAAGGCACTATTTATCTTAAGGCATTATCCACAGACAAAGACATGCATTAGTAGATCTGCAGAACATTGAAAGATTTGTTGCCCGTCAAGTCATTTCAAGTATCCAAACATGGAAGTTATTTTCTGGTACACACGCTGTCTTTCAAAAGCTTAAATGATCTGAGACTACTTGTGTATTTTCCTGTTTTGAAATCAAATGAGGAGTTCCTGTGGAGATTTATTTTCTCAGTCACATTGACTGCCTTTAAATGTCTAGAGTTGTCACTTCTCTGTAAATAAGAGAAATGTACATTTTCTTCATAGCATTACAGCTGTATTCTTGCCAACTTCAAAACGGTCATGCTCTGATTTCCATAATATTTAAGTGTTGTACAAAAAATCATTATGTATTTCTTTATCTTTTTGCTTATAATTTATGTTACTTTTTGTTACTGTTTTTATGAAAAAATGTTTGGTCTTGAAGAGACCAATAAAAATTGATTTTATTTAAAAAACAAACCAACTCCGTGTCACTGAAGTTCTTGCACTACACACAAACAGTATGAAGTATGAAGTGCTAAGCAGATGTACGCAGCTCTTATCAGACCCGAGGGTTGAGTTTATCTACACGGCAGGTGATGCTGGAATGTGGCGGTGCTCGAGCTTGCACAGTGCCCCAGAGACAAGAAACATGGCAACAAATATAATTGAGCAGATGGCTGCAAATATACCTGTAAGACATCCGTACAGTTGAAATGCTGTGATTTCTGTTAAACCAAAAATAAACTTTTATCATAGAAAAAAAAGTTAAAAATACTATGTCCTTGAATGTTCCTAGGAGTGTTGCCATATGGTCTTAAACACACGTGAACCTTACTTAGCGGAAATCAGCTTATTCTTCTGACTTGCCTATAAGTAACTAAGTTGTGTTGGCTTCTGAGTGTCACACTCAATGTTTCACACCTGAAAGAAGTCGTCACTAATGTGCTTTCAGTTACTTCTAGATGAGTTTACTGTATTTAACACTCAAGTGCTTTACGGTTTAGGAAAAGAACAACTGTCTTATCACCTTTGAAATAAAGTTATCTTTTTAGCTGTGATAAATAGAAACATTGTAATGTGCTACATTTGAAATCCTGGTTTATAATATATAAGATGCTGTTGACCTTCAAAGGTTTAAAGGCAACAAGATGCACTTCATATTGACAAAAGCTTATGAATTGCCATGGGTCAAGTGGAACTGAGTGATATTATAAGAAAAGGACACGGCACATAGTTATAAGTACAGTATACATGGAGCTATTAAGAGCATTACAGAACCAACAGAAAATGAGGCCATTGCACAAACATAAAGACATGTTTCGTCATATAACAGCCATTATGTTTAGCCATTATGATTTTTAAAGCGTCATTCAACAGTCATCCTGCCTAATGTATTGTTAGGCCTACTTTGTTTAGAGCCACTGAAGCAGAACAGTACCAAAGAACAAATATTATTCCGTTATATAACATTTGATTGTCATTAATCATGATGAGGACCCCTCAGTATCCCATTTTAGTTGTTTTATAATTGTATTTAATTTTAACCTATCTGTTTGCATTTCACTAAAATACTTTTTGCAACCCCCATTAGTTTGCAAAAACTAATACATTGCAAATACATTTATTAATTTTTAACTAATAAGAAAAGTAGATTTGTTTTAATGGTTAAAGCTTGACAGAATTTCCATTTTCGGGTGAGCTCTCCCTTTAAGGAGAAAAATGCATAGATGACCTGTGTAATATAATGTTTGCACAATGCTGTCTGTGTGACAGGTTACCTGCTTCAACAGGACTCATGAAGGTAAATCAGTCTGAAGCGTGAGGGAGGTGAGCGGCGTGTCAACATGGAATGTGGCATTTCATTAACAAGACGAGAGGCTTTTTGACAAGCTTACAGCAGGGCTGTTTGAGAGGAGGCACAAGTAAGGCCTTAAAAGCACAAATCTGCACATGTGTCGACAAAGTGAGGTTGTAAAAAAATCTCAACCTCAGGCAGCAAAAACTGGCGAGAACCGGAGAAACTGGTGAGACCTTGTTAAGCAGCGCCACCTGGTGCAAGCGACAAAAACGTCATTTCGATTGAGACCTCGCAATAAAAATATCTTTATTGAATGTATTGGTAACACTAAAACGTTCCATTAGTTAGCATCGTTTAATGCATTAACTAACAATTACCAAATTACATAAATCAGGGTTGACTTGAAAATTTGAACTAAATAATAAAATATTTAGTTTGACCTCCAGTTTTACAATCAGCATTTTCCCAGCGTTAAGTACATCCTTTCACTTACCCTTTGTTAAAAATCAAAAAACATTTATTTTCGTTAGGAGCTTTATAATATAGACTATTCTTAATGTGTAGCTAATAATACCATGCTGTCCTTTTCACTCAGGGCCAGATGATGGCAGTGTTGAGTAATTTAACAATTTTTGAAGGCAAGTCCCCTCTTCAGATTTATTATATACCATTAAGGATATTAGCGGGCCCTGTTCCAGTGTCTGAGGATGTAGTACATCATCTTCATTATCTGACTCAACACTGCTTGCTTGATCATTTTTCTTATCGTATCATTGATTAATGGATCCAGGATTTCCATTGGGAAGTAAGCAAGTGATTTAAAATGTTATCTTCCTCTTGTATGACTGAAAATTAAATACTAGCTTTGTTATATACTAATTGTTTCAGAGAGAAAAATGCTATCAAATTAAGTGAATCCTGACAACAGTACCTCTTGTTCATCATCTTTTATTATAAACCCAGTATTTAATACATTCATCTAACCATGATATTCCACGAGAAAGGTTTAAAAAAGCAGACCTCAAATGTTCCAATGTCTAGTACAAAAGGTTTAGCCATTTGGAATGAGAACAAATACTGTGGAATAAAAGTAGTGAATCCAGTTCCTAATTTGGAATGTTCAAGGCTCACAATGTTATACTTCAATTTCCATTTACAATACTATAATCCAAAGAAAACAAGACATGCTCCAGTTGGTCTGGCTCTACAAACAGTCAAATATTTGATGAGAAAATGAAACAATAATACAGAGATGAACTATTTAAAACACATTACAGATTGTATGTAAGACAGTTAAGTGTATTATAAAACCACATTCATCTCCTCACATCAACTGAGGAAGTCGAATGTTTAGAATGTCGAAAGCAGAAATGACTCAAAAATGCTGCTGAAATGATAGATAACCCCTTCCTTTTTGAGCATGTCAAGAATGTGCTCTAAATTTCCAGCCTAAAAACACAATAGCAAAGATATTACTGGGAAAATAAGCTCTTAAATTAACAAAATGGACCACATAACTCCAGTAAAGGTTCACCATATTGAAACTCTCACTGTTTTAACTTTGCATCTTTCAACTGTAACAGCAAAAAATTCTCCTTCACATGCTCAACTGACAAGAAAAAGCCTTTTTCAGAGTGGTTTTAAACCCCGGAGCATGTTCTATATTCAATAAATGAATCAGACTCACGTAACGCTCTTTCTCGTCCATACTTAATATCAAATTTCCTCACAAGAAGGCTTGATTAGAAAAGAAGAAAATTCATTATTTGGGATTATGTAAATGTAACTTTACAATAACCCCCGTCACAATTGCATTTAAGATCAGCGTTTTGAACAAATAAAAAATAAAATAAAATGTACATTAACCTAAACCTACAATTAAGCAAATACTAAATATGATCATAGTTCAATTAAATGACTGTCAAATAAATGAACCATATAAAATACAAGAAATATCAACACATATAACACTTAACATATTTTGTTGGGCTCTCGTTTTAAATGAACCAAACATACTGTTTATAAAAAGAACATTGATATATTTAAAAAATAAGTGATATGTTTCATATGGGTCACTTTCATGTTTTGGGTCTTTTGTTTACAAGGAAGTATCAACTTCCCTTTAGCTTCTAATTCAGACTCATAGCCTGCGATTGGTCGATTCAGTAATCTTGACCGTCATCCTGATAACCCTGGTAGCCCTCGTCTTGGTAATCCGTGTAGCCAACAGCATCAGCTCCTTCTCCAGTTGCATCGGGTGCACTTTTGGGGCAGTATTTGGCATCGTAGATCTGACGGCCAAGCCCAAAATTTTGCCCGCTTTGGTTTGCGCCTTGAGTGTAGCCCATTTGTAGAGACATTGTGGAGTTGTCGCATTTGTCGGTGCCAATTTTCTGGTCGTAGATGGCACGGCGGGTCCCTGGAGCTGTCATACCAGACTACAAGGAACAGATCAGATTCAGAACCATTTTATATTTTATTATATTTTTATTTTCAGTTTTCATTTTAACTTTAGTTTAAAGTGCCCCTATTATGCCATTTTAAAGGTTTCTCATTTTGTTTTGGAGATCTCCTACAATAGGTTTATATGCATCAAAGGTAAAAAATGGAAATAAAACTTTAATTTTCTCATACTTTACATGGGACATCACCTAATTTTTCAAAGAGTCTGAAAACCCAACCCCTCCTTTCCGTGAGCCTAGCCTGCTTGAGGCATAAATTGCTTGGCTTCATTGCTGTCGTTAGTTGTTGCCAACCATCTCCGAAACCGGTAATCTTCGAGCTATTGAGAGTTAAATTTGCATTTATTTTGCTCGAATTTTCCCGCTCTCTTCTTCCAAGCGACTCACCCTCACTGACTCATCTCTGGAGAAGCGTGCACTGTGACGCACTACGTAAAAAAACTTCCAAAGACCTGGGGCCGGTTGCATAAACTGCTTAGACCAGTCTTAAGTTAGTGCTAACTTTTTAAAGTCAGTTACATAAAAAGGTAGATCGGTCTAATTTGAATCAGAAAAGTAAGACCGATTACCTCTTGACTAATTTCTAGTTGGCCAAATTAGTTCTTAAGACAGTGGCTAAGTTTATGCAACTGGCGCAACACAGCCTAAAAGCATATATTTTTCAATCAGATGTAAGACCTTGTCTTAAAGGAGACATATCATGCTTTTAAATTGTTCCTTTTTACATATAAATCATACATTTGTAGTCTATATAAAGCGGAACTGCAATGCTTGGGTCTGAATTCCTCATTATTATAGCTCCACAGGCCCCTTTTTTACCCCTTTTCTAATGTGCTTCTGAAAGCAACTCGTTTTGGTGCGGTCTCTTTAAATAATATTGAGACACTTCATACCCCGCCCCCTCTCCAGGTTGTAGCGGTGACACTCGGTTCAACTCCACCCCGTTCGGCCATTTTTGTAGTCTGGTAGCAGAGATAGGATTATCTAGCGCACAGAAACTTTTATACACACGTTATTAACAAAATGTCAACAACGGAAGACTTGTCCAGCCAGCCTTACATGTTCGAGCCAGAGCCGGAGCGAGATGAAAATGAAGACGACGAACCTGCAGAACAACGTCTTCATATGGATGTATCGCAATGGTGTGTACTGTATTTACACATGAAACTTTGGTCTTCCGACCTTTTACCACCGTGTCGATTTATTTTGATTAATATGTCCGAGGGAGAGAGAGCAAGACAGCGTCTAGTTTGGAGACGGTGATGTCTTGTTTACACTTTCGCCTGGCTCTGAAGAGAGAGAGTGAGCGCGCGCGCGACCGGGTCTCTCTCTCTGCTCGTTCTTTCAGTTAAACATGCGTCTTGTCACAAGCGCGGCAGTTCATCTAAATTAGACGGTGTAATGAAGCGTGTGGGTTACTACATCCAACAACCGAACATTTTAACTTACCCTCTCGTAACTTCTGCATCCTTTAGCTTGGACTACAAAATTGCAGCGAGAAATAACAATGGCGGATTGCTCGAAGTGTTGGGCCGGAAGTCAATGTCCTTATTTGGCAGTTCCGCTGCAAATACTGTGACGTGATAGTTCAAAAAACGTCATAGATAACAGAAAAATCTGAACCGGTTGAAAAATATGACCAAAACAGAATATAAAGATATCAACGAAGCACCTGAAGAGAATAATTTCATCTTTTCTGTACTTCTAAACACTCCAAATATACAACAAAATGCATTTAAGGGCTAAAAAAGTGCATTTAGCATGATATGTCCCCTTTAAAATGTAATGCCTAGCAGAAAAAAAAAACCAATATTTAAGACTTTTTAAATGGACTTAGAATCAGGAGATAATAATTTCAGACTTAAAGGGATAGTTCACTTTGAAATACATTTTTGGTATGTTTTAGCTTACCTCAAGGGCATCCAAGATGTAGGTGTCTTTTTTTCCGCAGTAGTTTCAATTTTGATATTTTTAGGTCAAACCGTTCTTGTCTGTCAGTCATATAATGCAGGTCGATGGTCACTGTCTCAAAGAGCATGCACAGAGTCCAAATTAAAACAATTCCCCATCGTCCAAATTAAACAATTCCCCATCGTAAGTACACATTGATGGCCTAAGACACGAAACGAGCGGTTTGTGTGAGAAAACGAACAGTATTTATATCGTTTTTACCACTTATACACAGCCATGTCCAAGTGACCTGATCTGACGTGTACGCAGACTGGTGCATAGATATATACACTAGATGTCGCCTTAAAGACATTCGTTCCAATGAACTGCCGTAGACAAGGCGACATCTAGTGTGTATATATCTATGCACCAGTCTGCGTACACGTCAGATCAGATCACTTCGACATGGCTGTGTATAAGCGGTAAAAACGATATAAATACTGTTCGTTTTCTCACACAAACCGCTCGTTTCGTGTCTTAGGCCATCAATGTGTACTTACGATGGGGAATTGTTTAATTTGGACGACGGGGAATTGTTTTAATTTGGACTCTGTGCATGCTCTTTGAGATAATGACCATAGACCTGCATTATATGACTGACAGACAAGAACGGTTTGACCTAAAAATATCAAAATTGAAACTACTGCGGAAAAAAAGACACCTACATCTTGGATGCCCTTGAGGTAAGCTAAAACATACCAAAAATTAATTTCAAAGTGAACTATCCCTTTAAGACTTTTTAATGTCCTGCAAGAACCCCGTTTTAGGAGACAATAACTGTATTTGTGGTGCACTTTGATCTTTAAAACTTTGCAGACCTTTTACAATCACAAACAGCTATATTACACACTGCATGAGAGGTAATATTCAAAAAAAGCACAATAGGGGCACTAAGTATTAGTAATTTTATGTTTTTGCCATTTTTATTAGTTTTAGTTTAATTTCTATTTAGCTTTATTTTCATTTCAGTTTAAGTCATTCTAGTCCTTCAAACTAAGTAAAAACATTCAGTTATTTTGTCAAAACATTTTAATTTTTGTTTTTGTAAATATGGTTTTGTATATTTATTTATTTATTATATACATTATTATTATTTTGTTTAAGCGTTATTTCAAGTAGCCAAAAACTTTTAACAGTTTTAGTTAACAATAACAACACTGATCAGAATGAAAATTAGCAATATCATGGGAGGTGGTACTCACTTGGCTAGCACCCTTGTTAGTGCCCATCTGAAGACTGATGGTTGAATGGTCCATTGGTGGTAGAATATGTGACTTGGGATCATACAGGTGTCTTCTGGTACCGTAGGCATTCATTCCAGCTTGACTTGCACATTTATTTGTTCCCATCTATAAAGAGACACGCACACAAGCTACATACATGAGCTATTTTCATGCCACTTTCCAGATAAAGCCATATTAGTTTTGGATTACAGATTGTGAATAAATTATATTCAGATAGTTTAAGAGAATGACAGAAACTTGTACAAAGTTCAGCCATACCTGTAGTCCAATGACACATTGCCCAGCTTTCATTTTCTCTTCATCGAAAGCCCTCTCCTGTCTCTCTGCATACTTCACTCCAATGTCTACACTTGAATGGATGCCCTTGGTTTTAGCCTGTAAACAGTGAGAATCTATAATTACAGACTGAAATAAAATCAGTTAGGCTGTTCTCCTGTGAAATTATATCATTAAACGGGGCCTACCATGCCAGCAAGAGCCAGAAGTGTGGTCTGAACCTGTGTCATGTTTCCATTCTCAAACAGATCATTGGCCTCAAAAGTATCGTGAGGTTTGAGTCCATAGGTGGTGATTGCTTTAATGAAGTTGGTCAGGTTCTCTAGCTGCAACAAAATTAAACCGCTGAATGAGAACAGACGAAACCTAACCTTCATGCTGGACGTTCATTTCAACTACAAAAGATAATCTTATCCGGAATATAAAGGGTTAGTTCACCCAAAAATAAATTCTGTCAGTAATCACTCACCCTCATGTTGTTCCAACCCCGTAAGACTTTCGTTC
This sequence comes from Leuciscus leuciscus, assembly GCF_965113295.1. Taxonomy (NCBI): domain Eukaryota; kingdom Metazoa; phylum Chordata; class Actinopteri; order Cypriniformes; family Leuciscidae; genus Leuciscus; species Leuciscus leuciscus. The sequence continues at coordinate 25,414,289 of NC_138730.1, forward strand.
ATTTTCGGAACACAAATTAAGATATTTGATGAAATCTGAGAGCTGGCTCACTTCTGCAGCACTTCTGGGTTGTACATCAGAACGTAGGCTCACTATTGGCCAGCATCACACACATGACCAGCGTCGGTCAATAGTGAGCCAACGTTCTGACGTACAACCCAGAAGCGCTGCACTGTTACACTCTGTGAATTCATTCAGGCCCACACAGAAGAAAATGAATAGTTGAATAAAGTCATTATTTTTGTTTTGTTTTTGCGCACAAAAAGTATGATTTTTGAAAGTACGTCGTTTGATAAACTTAAGGTTGAGCCACTGTAGTCACTTGGACTATTTTAACTATGTCTTTACTAACTTTTCTGGAACGGCAGATATCAATTACCTTGCAGGAGGAGTGAGCCAGCACTCGGATTTCATAAAAAATATCTTAATTTGTTTTCCGAAGATGACCGAAAATCTTACGGGGTTGGAACAACATGAGGGTGAGTAATTCCTGACAGAATTTTCATTTTTGGGTGAACGAACCCTTTAAGTGAACACATTAGACAACTATGTTCTCAGAAAGAAAAAAAGAAAAAAAAAGTTCAATGTCAGAACATTTTATCTCCAGCTTTCCTAAAACATTTGGGAATAAACATTTTAGAGGAGCGTAAAACGTCAGCTCACCTGATGCCAGTTTTGGGACGATTGGTTAATCTTCTTCACAGACCCTGGCTGAAGTTTGTTTACAAGCCTTTAAGGAAAGATCAAGACCGCACGGTTATGCAAAGTTATATTGTAAAATAGTCTTTGAAAAGAATTAATGGGAGTTACATAAACATACATAAATGCAAACTTACTCGCAAAGTATAACACCATTTTTCAACCCTTTCTGGAAGTCATCTCCAATTGACCGCCCAGTGATGCCCTCAATCCAAACTCGTAATTCTTCTTCTTTTTGGGGGTCATACTTCTGTGCAATCTAGAGGAAAGATGAATGTGACATCGGTCAATAATCATACTATAATCAGGCTATATGCTCATTATTTCAATAAGATCTACATGATCACCCAATGCCCTACATTGCATAAATGTGACCCTGGATCACAAAACCAGTCTTATGTTGCACGGGTATATTTGTGGCAATACCCAACAAAACATTGTATGGGTCAAAATTATAGATTTTTCTTTTATGACAAAAATCATTAGGATATTAAGTAAAGATCATGTTCCATGAAGATATTTTGTAAATTTCCCACCTTAAATATATAAAACATTTATTTTTGTGAATGGATGCAGCACTATCGCCAATAGAAATGGACAACTTTAAGTTCGATTTTTCTGTACCCTCAGATTCCAGATTTTCAAATAGTTGTATCTCGGCCAGATATTGTCCTATCCTAACAAACCATACATCAATGGAAAGATTATGTATTCAGCTTTCAGATGATGTATAAATCTCAATTAAAAAAAATGTACCCATAAGACTGGTTTTGTGGTCCAGGGTCACAAATAAACAATATGTAGGTGAGTCAGTTAATCGCATGCATGTCTTAATATATAATCATATACCTAAATATAGGAAATTAAAATACTTTTCTAATCACCATAAATCTGGCTGTCAGGGTAATGTCAGGGCTGCTAACCGATACTAAGTGTTCTACAAACACATCAACACCTTTGAGGAGGAGGAATGTGAACTAACGGCACCGGGTTTGTAGGTTTTTTTTTTTTTTTTTTTTTTTTTTGCACAAGCTGTGCGTTTTCTTTCAGGCCAGATCACAATGACATATTTGAGGACTGGAGGCAACGCCCCAAGAGCTTCTTGAGAACTTTCTTTATCGTTTCCGTGACTTCTTTTGCGTTTTACTTACTTTCACTTTACAGCTACTTGCCAGTAAATAATATAATTCAATATGCATTACATGGAGCACAACTGTTATTTAACTTTGTATCGTTACACGTGTTACATGTTAACACACCAGGAAGTTTGTGAAACATTTGTTAAAACACTTTGGATTCATCAGAATGAGACAGAGAGACTTCCGTTACATATGATACAATATGCCAAACAAAATATGTCTGTGATTTAACGAAGGTTTTGAAATAGTTTATAAAGTATTCCACGTAATTTACCTTGCTCTTCACTTCCGCTGAAAACCCGTATGCTGGGCCTCTGTTGAACTGCGAAGACATTGTCAGCAACAAGAGCAGAATAAGTTTCAAAACAGATTGCCGAGAACTGAAAGAAAGACTTCTGTAAAGTTTGGTAGTTTTGTCTTCTTTTCCTATTTTAGCGTATGCATATCCAGAACTTCCCCTTGTTTACCTCGCAACCAATGAGAACACGCGCTCAATGCTGGCCACGCCTCTTTCCCCCCCTTCTTGGCCGTGATTGATATCAAAAACTCCATATATGGCACTAAAGTACCAAATTCCTTTATAATGGGAGTATCCGTGTCCATCCTGGTATTCCAGACTCGCGGTAGCTGAGGATTGAGTCACCTCTGGGAATACGGCAGGCTACTGAATGATGTCACTAACACTCATGAAATATCTCTGTAATGCTGAGGAAGCAAAGCAAGATAGGATGTCAAGGCAAATTAGTCATACATGTAATCAGTCACATGATTTTGAACAGGTAGCCTACTGAGGAACACTCTAATCCAGTGAAAAAAATTAAGGCCTGGTTTCACAGACAATGCTTAGATTAAGCCAGGATTAGGCCTTAGTTAAAATAGGACATTTCAGTAGCTTTTTTAAACATCCCTTAGAAAAAACATTATGGTGTGCATCTTGAGACAAAATAATGGCAGTGACATATTTTAAGATATGCCAGTGCAAGTTGCTTTCATTTGAAACAGCTCAAACATGCAAATATAGTCTGGGACTATATTAAGCCTTGTCTGTGAAATAAATATACTAATTTCCGCTGAGTAAAATAATGAAATGTGTAGGCACAATTTTTCTAAGAAAGAGACATAGATAGTGATCATGATAATTGTGGTGACTAAAGGCCTGTTTACACTAAGAATTACAACTATAATGGTAACTATACCAATAATTATTTTGGCGTCCACACCAAGGGCTGATAATGTATGCCGCCTTAAATGCTCAAGCTCTTTAAAGTTGGGTGGTTTCTGTTTAGCTGTAAATGTTTTTTCTGTTTCGAATGGAAAAAAAGGTAACACTATTTTACAGTGACCTTGTTACATTGTTACATGTACTTACCATAGTTATGAGCAAATGATCCATGCATAATTACATGCAATTAACCCTAAACCAAAACCTAATCCTACCCTAACCCTATAGTAAATACATGTTGTTAATTATTATTACTCAGTACTTAAATATATATTTACACTGTAACAATGACACCTTAAAATAAAGTGTAACCGAAAAAAAATCTATTTGAATGTTAGAATGATTATTATAGTTAGCCTATGCCTTTGATGTAAACTTCGGTGTATAAGGGGCAATTCACACAGAATGCGTTTTTGCATTTAAAAATGAAATGGAATGAAATTAAAAAAGGCAAAAGTCAAGAAACAATTTTTTTTTTAAATTGAACAACTTTTAACTTGAGCATTTTTACAATGCTGTTTCCACGAGATGCTGCAAAAGTTGCAAGCGACGGTCAAACACTTTAAACTACTTTAGCACATTTACATAGAAAAACAAAGGAAACAACAGCAGAGTAGATTCAAAAATGTTTAGAATATGGCATTCTAAAAATGCAGCACTCAAGGTTAAATAAGCTCAACTTTAAAAACATGTTTTATGTTTTTCCCCCAGTCCACTGTGCGCGTTGTGTGAATGCCCCCTTCTGCCTAATTACTAAAGAACATATTTTTTTTAAATGTCTCTTTTTTTGTCCATACAATGAAACTAAATGGGGAACCACTTTGACAAAAATATGCTAAAACATTCTTCAAAATCTGCTGTTGGGTCCAACAGAAGAAAGTAAAGCATACAGGTTTGGAACAGCATGTGGGTGTTAATGAAAGGTGAACTGTCCCTTTAAGACTAGGTTGTTTTCGTGTACATACTGCAACCACTTTTGGTTAGCCTTGTCAACTTCAGTTAAAGGGGGTTTCCATGACACACCAAGCATGCAAACCGACTACAGCAATTTTATTGATTAAGAGCTAAATAGTTTCCTGAAAAGGTACAGAAAACATTGAATGATAGATTTGCTCTCATGAACATGTCAATCATGTAGATTTGGGACAGATAACCTTGATGGAAGAAAGGGTACCATGATGCAAAGAGTTTTGATTATTTAATTTTTTTCGAACAAACGAGTGATGTTAAACACTGAACAAATATACTGATCAAAAATGATCAAAGAAGTCTCTCCTCTAGTTTTAAATTGCAAATTATATTTGCAATACCCTAACCAAGTATTGAGCTCTTAGATGGCCTTTGCTTCAGAAACAATGTATATCCCTGGAATATCTGACATGGTTTGAAGAAAACATATGCTGTACTTTTTGAAACCAAGTGAAGCTAGCGGAAGCCTTTCCAAACTTTTTACATCAAAGGCACATTGGTAGGACGAAGGTAGCAGAGCACACAGTGTTTGCAAGTCGGCAGCAAATAGGTTTCACCCCCTTCACAAGACGTCTTTCTTCAAAACAATGGCAAGGCATTAAAAAAAAAAAATTGAATGAAAAAAAAAAAAACAATATTATGTCAAACTGAAAACACTGAATGAATAATAGGACCACAACCTATTCATCTAGGTCTATAGATTCCTGTGAACAGTAACACAAACGATTGGGTCTTTCATTCCAAATGCTTCATTTCCTCCAAAAATAATTACATTCACACTAAAAAAAAAATGACTTAGAAAGGTTTTACATGGATTGCAAGAACTATGTACAGACAAGCAGGATAACGCGCATATTTATTGACACATTTATAGCACAATGCGTCCATTTGAGAAAAAAAAAAGACCATATGGCAGATGCCTAGAGGTGTTTCCTTCTGTACCACCTAAACAAAAGTCTAAATGCCATACATTCACTAAGGCTCTTGAAATAAAGTCATCGTAGAATGGTTTCAATAAGGCAAACAATATCTAAAGGAATGGTAACAAGTATATTTCCAGCATATTAACATTTTCCTGCTTTTCTGTCCTCACAGTATGAAGATGAAAAGTAGCACCCTCTGTGGCCATTCATTGCGTTTTCTTCTAGCACGAATACTTCTTTTTCGACATATTTATCCATATTTTTTTCTTTTTACAATTATCTAGGCAAACAGATTTGTTTAAAATAGTTTTATTTAACATCTAAAAAATAGATTGCTTTTCTCTTGTATGAAAAATCACGTATTTTAGATAAATCGAGAAAGAAATGTGAAGCGAGAAATGTTCAGTTCAGAATGGAATGTCGGTATCTACTGCGATCAGCACATGTACATGAGAGCCGCTGTGAGGGAAAATGTATTTATATATGCCTTGTGTACATCACAAATAAGGGGACAAGTGTGTGATGCGAACAGAAAAGCCTCAGACATATCTGCACATCTTAGTGGATAACCTTCTAGAAAAAAAAAAGAAAAAAAAAGGAAAACATGGTCAAATAAATAGATGCATACATAAGAAACTTTTATAATTTATTCTTTGTCACATAAAGCTTTTTGTAACTGCCAAAAAGTGTTCTCGACTTGCTTTCAAACATATCTGTACTGCTCAATGCTTGCTCGGACCCTCTTAATCACACACTGTGCGAGAACTGGCCCAGTTAAATCCCTGCGAGCCATTATATACAACCCTTGTTTGCAAATTCTTGTTGGTAGCAGCACATTACAAACAGGACATCTTTTCATCTCCTTCTTATGGAAAACCGAACTCGGAACAACTGCTGTTGGTTTGCTCGTTACACCTGTAAGATGAACCTCGTACAGAGCGACAAGGAGAGTCGGTTCGATCCCCTTTGACTCACAGTGGGAACATTGAAAGCTTTTCCAAACCCTGTTCTCTCAGTCTAGGCAAACATATGGCAAGATGTTCAATTTGCTCTCATCGCCATGAGGATCCAATGATATGCACTCTGTCCAATCGAACCAGGCTCCTTCGGTGTCATAGCAACCGTTCACCCCAGGCCAGTGTTCTTTGTGTATTCTGAGAAGGTCCTCATTTGTTACGTCCCGAGTCACCCCAGGTAGTTCTTTCGGGGAGCTGCTCTGTACTAAAACGTGCATTTTTCGGGGCTCTTTGACATCGTGTTCCTCTCTTTTCAAATATTCAGTCATGAAAAAGTGCGCCCCGTGGGTCTGTGCTCCAGAGGATGTAAGAACATTGCTCTGAAGATTAAGGTACGATTGAATGATTTCATTTCTGGACAGCTCTTTCCAGTTCGTCTGCTGAAAGGGGTTGGGAACCGACGTAGGGGTCTTTTGCTGCGGCGCCTCAGTCCTCACCGAGGGCGTTGCAATCGGCGGTCCTTGGCACTCTTCCTCATGGTGGGATTCCTTCGGAGTGAGGGGCTTTATCTGTCCGGTCACGGGGTCGAACGTCAATCTGCGCTCTTTTAACCGCACAGGTTTGTTCCTGTCCTCCGAGGGCTGCCCCTGAAGATTTACCGTGTAGTCTCTGGGTCTGTATTTCTTCCTCTTTTTGCCCTCCGAGTTGGAGGTCGCTCCCTCCCGCTCACCCTTGGCCTCAGCGCCCTCCAAGCTGTGTGCGGTGAGTGGGGAGCTGGAGAGGGGCTCCAGTTTTGCAGTGCTGTGCGGAGGCTGGGAGACTCTATCCGACAATCTGTGCAAGTGCATGGAGCCTTCCAGCCCCACAGATGACGGACCGTCCCCGATGAACACCTGGGCCGGTGACGTTAAAGGCTGCAGTGTGGGCAAAGGAGAGGGCACTTGGGCAGAATTCTGAGACGGGCTCGAGAGAGTCCCTTTTGGTGCATATGTTGAAGACCTCTTTGCCATCGCCTCGTGCGTTATGCTGCGTGGACTCGAGGAGTACCGAGGGCTTTTGGGTTGATTCTGCCCGCCTCCGTCCATTCTCGCATGCTGCTGTAACACTGATGTTTTGAGTAGGGAGGAAGTGCTAGGTAGTTTGGTAAGCCCCGGAGAGCTTGGATGAGGCTTCACAGCATTGACAGGGATTTTGTTGTGCCTGTCATTCTCTAGGTGTTCCGGGCGGATCCTGTCAGACGCCGCATCATCCTCTTTCTCCGGAAGCAGCTCGGGACTTCCCCTAATTCCATTTGATGGTGGGGTAGAGGAACACACTGGCTCGTAAAGGGACGTTTTTGTCATTTTGGCCGGCAGATGTGGACTATCCCTTGGCTCCCCCCGCCGCTTTCGGCTGCTGGATTTCTCCGCCTTTGGGGAGTACGTGTTATGGATGTCATTCCTGGTTTTAAGCTCAGGAGCAACCTTGCTTGGAGGGGGGACCACTGGAGGGGTGTCTGTCCGGCAGGGGTGAGCACCTCCATTGGCAGAGCCCGGGACGTTTGGCACTCCTCTCGCCGGAGTGTCACTTTGGCCAGGCTCAATCAGCTTCTGCCAGTTCCGCAGGAGTTTCTTGGCACGTTTGGCAAGGTCCTCATCTTTTGTTTTCTTTCTCACATCATTAATCAGCTTCCCCAGGCGGGTTTCCTGCAATGAAAATGAAAGAGAAAAGTCTCAAAATTGCATATTACAATCATATCACACAGCTTTCACAAATGTATTTTTCTATTGAACATCAAATAAACAATGACTATTTATTTCAAACAGCACGAAAAAATAACTAAGAGTAATGATAAATAAGATATTAGTCAGGTGTTAAGTCAGACGTCACGCATCACTGTTTCCTGGTACAGATCAACAGCTCAGATCAGATCAACAGCAAACAAACAGTGCTAAAATACACTCATGGTGCTGTATACTGACAAAAAAATTACTAAAATCACGACCCTCACCTTTTATCTTCCAAAATCTCCAAACAGTGATTTATCTTTTCTAAATCATTAAAATATTGGTGTCTGGGACACGGTGAGCCTTGAGTATTCAATATGCCATGACTTGTCTTTAGCAGAGTTATACCCAAAAATATATTATTGATGATGAGAATAATTAAGTACCAACCTCAAGTGCTTCTTTGGTGATAGGGTATTTCTCCAAATTGGTGATAACATCAAGAACTGCAACCATGTTACAGATCTGTACAGGAAAAGGGACAATTTAACATGAAACCTCAATGACAGTATGAAATATCTAAAATAACGGGTAAAGAAGAATTTTGGAATCATGTTCTAAAGATAGGTAGTGTTCAAAATGAATACTGGAATACACAACACAACTTTTGTGAGCCTGATTTGTGGTCTAGGAGTCAACACTAGTTGCTGTAAGTCAGAGTCAGCCTCCAGGTTTTGGGCAGTTTGAGAAAAAAAAGTATTTTAATCTGTGGTAGTAGAAGCTCAGCCTGTTCATGAGTGCTTCAATCAATAGACAACGGGTTTAACCTTCATTTACTACAGGGCAGCATACTGACCCTCCTGACCCTAACCTACCAATTTAACCCCAAGAGACCAGTAACAATGCACTAAACTATGTATGGACATGTATAGCCAAACAAAACCCAACGGTGTACATAAATAATCAAAGTGTGTATGAAATGAACTTGGACAAACATATTTTAGGGGTTAATCAAACCTTAACAGTGTTTACTTACCATAAAAGCTCCAGTGAAAACAGACTCACTGAAACCTTGAAGTAGGGAATATTTATTGCGACGGCAATTACACGGACTGTTTATTTCCTTAAACCTCTACACTGATTATTTCTATACTGCTCTTCATTAGTTATTTTATGGCGAGGTGTTAGCTTAGCAAAACATTCAATGTGGCTGTCACATTTTCCAGTCAGCCAGCAGGCTAGCTCTAGATGGTCTGAGTGCCCAGTTAGCACCGCAACGTTGCCGTAACACCAACCAGCTGTGTGTTCAGGTTAGTCCACACACACACACAGAGAAACACCCAGGACTGTTTGAAGGCACCAAAACAGCTTTAATCTCTCTTGGTGATACAGAATCAATCAAGCTAACTCACTGCTCTCAGCATATATTCACCTGCTAGCGCTTTGCTAATGCCACTGTGTCAGCTAGCCACGTAAGTTACACCTAACTTTAGCTCATTTTAACCAAGATGTGCCATATTTAAGCAGGAAACAACAGACAATGTACACTGGCGTCATTAGAGATATTGTTTAGAGATACGGTAAGCGAGCAGAGAATTCTTTAAATCTGCTCCAGAGCTCAATAGCAGATAGCTTGGCATGAAACCGCTAACAGGCTTCACACAACATGTCATCTGTGACTGATCGAATCATACACCTTAAATCGAGATGGCAGGGTTTTTTTTTAATCTCTCACTGCATGCTTATGTTTGAAATCAGGGCAATCTGGTGCCTGTCCGACTGTTCTGTTCTGTTAGCTCAGCGCGCGGGGTAAATGTACCTCCCGTCAGTTAACGTTAGCGGGCAGCTAATGGGAGCTCCACATCTGCTCTGCCACACATTCAGGCGCTCGGTACGGCGTCTGGCGGCTTCAGATAAGGCTCTAACTGTATCGTGTCGGGGAAAGTGAGCTCTGGTCGGCAGGAGAGTGAGCGGGTTACTCACATTGCTGTGGCTATCGATGGCCTGCAGCAGCCGGTCTTTCATCTGCTGCGGGGTTGCGGAGGCCGTTGTCATTGCCTGCTCGGTGCGAATCGGCCGACGGGGGAAAAATCCTCCGGATTCAAGGGCTTAATGGATAGCAGGAACTCACAGACCTCTCGGGAGGATTGAGAAGTTGCCGAACCACATGTTTCTGATGTGATTGTTGGCTTGAGAAATGGTGTATGTGTGTGTTCAGTTGGGAGATGAAGGTTCGACGGCTGTCGTGTCTCTCCGCCTCATTGCGTCGAGCGCTCTCACCGATCTCATGAACTCCACTGGATCAAAACCTCAGGCCCGCTGCATTATGGGAGAGCGCGACGCCGCGTGACGCCATCACGCAGGTTCAAATCAATTCAACCAGACAAGACAAATTATGCAAACCGGTTACTACAATATATATTTGTGAATGTGTGTAAAAAGTAAAACATTGTTTGTCTGGCTGAATAGATATAGCTATAATAAAAAATATTTGTTTATATCCCACGTCTATTGAAATACATTTGACTTAAAAACAGTTGTACAAATTGAACAACATTACTACAATATGTATGGAGCACATTCAAATAGTTAAATGAGCAGTCCCAACTGCTCTATGATCCCAATGTCTTTGAACACAGAAGGAAACGGAGAGAAACATACAAATAAATATGCTTTTTAAAACATTTTTATTCAATTCAATAAACAAATATTAATGCAAAGGTACAAAGACTTAAGCTTCCACACAGAAAAATACAATAAGGACAATGGAATTTAAGCTTGATAACATTTTGTTTTAAATAAGTTGCACACTTACAAAGCCCACCATTTTTCATATTCATTTTTTATTTTGTCTTCTATATTTCATAGAAAACTAATAGGAACATATTTTCCTTTTGTTTTAAAGGGTCAGGTAAACCAAACCACAGAGCTGCAAAGCTATGTTCCTGAAAGCTAGTTTTGCATATTTAGTTAGTATAGTTATGTTTTGTTGCAAAAAAAAACTGGATTAACGTCTGAACTGCAGTCAAATGTATGTGCAACATCTGAATGATCATACACTGAAAAAATAGAAATTAGCTGCCTTTGTATAGATATGAACCACCGAGACAGTTCACATTCATTAAATGCACATACTGTAAGTGTATTTTTAAAGTTTTGTTGTGTATACGTTTCAGTTCCACTGGGTTGCATTATCATGTTGTCTCTTTAACACTCTAACAAATGTTTTTTGTACATAAAGAAAGATACAAAACCACTTTGTCAAAAATGATATTTCCAGTTGCAAATGTTTTAGTAATGCACTAGCAAAGAGTTTCGATATACTTAGAGCTTGATAACTGCAAAAAAGCAGGACATCACATCAAGACTTTCGGGTATTTTAATACTCCGTACCATGCAGCAAAAGTTCACCCAATATAAAGGCTGAAGACATACATAGTCTCATGTAAATGATTGGCCCTGGGAGAGATTAAACATCAAGGTACATATCTGCTTGATTTTTAAATACGGTTGTCCTAAAGTACCAAAGTGCATTTTAACCACTGGTCAACAAAAACAGAGCCTAGCCAGTGAGGCACACTGACAATTACTCAAGAACATCTTCATATTGAAGACATAACAGTAACAGACCATAGCCGAAGCATGACTTTAATTTAAAAAGGTACAAACAACAAACTTTGGCTTTTTTTTCAATGGCTTGTCAATTATAGAGAAAGAATGCAAGTAAAATATACAAGCACACCTTCTGCACAATTTATTTTTCTGGCCGTTTTGGCAAATGACTGATATGAAAACAAATTTCCTGGAATTAATAATATAAATTAGGCCTTAGCTTAAAAAAAAATGTTGCGAAACATTTTTTACTAGATTAAAAATGGCTACAAATCTATTGGCACCCTCATAAAAACCATCTACACAATTAAAAACTACCCTGTAATTGTTTGGGACAAACAGAAACTCTATTTTATATTAAAAGTGTGTTTACTGGAGCAAATTATGGGGAAATCCTTCCTCAAATCATTACTCAGCATGTTTCGGTTCCTTCCAAGATATGTTAAACAGCCAACAGGATATCTTCAGATTTCAGATAGAAATTTAGTTTAAATTGTAATTTGTTTGCTTTCTTTACTTTGCTTAATATTTGTAAGTTAGAAAGATGCTCAAAGCTGAGAAAAAAGAAAAAGATTGCAGTTTTCAAATGCGTACTATGAAGCCCTGCACATGACATGCGGGGTAAAAAATGAATAATGGCCACAAATTAACAATTCATTCCCACGACTTACTACACGTTAGCACGTTTTACAAATTTGTTCCCTCGTTTTAGTTCAATCAAAATGAGGGAACAAATTAGTTCAACATGGCAACAATTTACTTTAATTAATTTTAATTAAAGGGATAGATCCCCAAAAATGACATGTCTGTCATTAATTACTCACCCTCATGTCGTTCCAAACCCGTAAGACTTTCGTTTTATCTTCGGAGCACAAATTAAGATCTTTTTAATGAAATCTGAGAGCTTTCTGTCCCTCCATTGACAGCTACGCAACTACCACATTCAAGGTCCAGAACAGTAGTAAAGACATAAAAGTAATCCATGTGACTCCAGTGCTTTGTTTGCACCCAAAAAAAAAAGAAAGAAAAAAAAGGAGCTTTTTTTACAGATTTATTTACAAAATAATATTATCTAAAGCGCGTTCACGGAACTACGTCAGCTCTCGAGTCAACACAACACACATGCGTCATGGTGCTCTCCCTACTGGGTTGCAGGTCAATATTTTTGTAAATAAAGTGGTAAATTATAATTTTTGCACAAACAAAGCACTCGCGTTGCTTCATTAAATTGAGGTTAAACCACTGAAGTCACATGGATTACTTTAATGATGTCTTTCCAACCGTTCTGGAGCTTCTGAGCTTCTGAATGTGGTAGTTGCGTAGCTGTCAATGGAGGGACAAGAAAGCTCTCAGATTTCATTAAAAAGATCTAAAGATTTGTGTTCTGAAGACGAACGAAAGTTTTACTAAAATGAGTGAACGAATTAGTAAATAATGCCCATGATTTAGTAAAATGAGAGAATGAATTCTGAATTTGTGGCCACAATACATTTTTTTTCCGCATATTATGTGCGGGGCTCCGTAATATCCTGCAAAACAGTTATCTTATGTTTTTTGCGTAAGGAGGACTCTTGTGAAAATATTTTTGATTCAAAGAAATCTGGCCTACAAATCAGATATTTGGAAATCTAGGAACTGAGTGGATAAAGCAACCACAGCAAAGAAATCACAGATCTACGACACACTGAAGCAAACAGACCTTGAGCATGTGAAGACAACTTTTACAGTACTTAAACATCAATTCCCAATGCACACACATACAAAACACAAAATAAAAGGATATCAGCCAGCAACAAATAGTTCTACTGCAAATACTACAAAACAAAGACATAAGAGAATATTATTTCACAAAGCTTCAACAATGTTCAGTGTATAGAGGCTGAAAAGCAAAACTGCATGTACATTTGCAACAGGGATTCTTTTATGATTTGGCTAAAGTGTGAGCACACTTGATAGTGTATTTAAAACATGAGTTCGAGGAAAGTGTGAAACCCCTGAACGGAGGGACAGTATAGTGTCCACTTCAAGCATTTTAAAATGTAAAAACATACAGTTCCATATTATTCATTTCATTTATTTATTTATATATATATATATATATATATATATTTATTTATTTTTACAGACTCCTGATATTTTGCGCTCTACTCTTACATTTTAAAATATAGAAATGTATAAGTGTAGCATTTATGTACATGAAGGCTGTGCATACATTAGATACTGAATAAGTACAATGATGAAGGACCTTTTTTTCTGCATGCTCTCCTTTCTGGACCAGAAATGTTCTGGATTGGTTCAATTCATGGTAATGATACACTATGATCCACAGATGAAGCTTTATAAAAGGTAAACTGGTCTACGGTAAATTGACACAGAAAGGTAACCTGCCTTCATTTCTTAAATATCGGGGAACTTTCATACTTTCCTAACACTACATAAAAAATTTGTTTCGTTTGTTTTTGCGCTGACCAAGTATAAAATCATAAATAGACAACAGATACTTTTATCCTTTTCAAAAATACTTGTCTTAGAATTAGAATAGAAGGCAAAATCGGCCAAACAGTGGGGGGAAATAGACCCAGTGCACTTAACAGTCACTCAGAGGGTAATGAAAGGAATGGGGGGGGGGGGGGGGGGGGGTGTGGATTGGGTATCGATTAAAGTGCCAAGTAAATGTAGGAAGTGTTCTCATGTAGTACGTTCACAAATGCAGAACACATAGATAGAGATGTAAAATAAAATATCACAAAGATAAAAGTGCACAGCTTATCAATCACCAATACTTGTGATGGTCAGACATGCAAAATAAAAATAAAACCACTCACAGCTCAATAGCTCTGAGCCTCTGTACAATGCAGCCTCTTGCAAATGAAATGGAGGGGCCACAATAATGCAGAGGGCAACTATTAAACACATGGAAAAGTACACAAACATCACAGTAACACAAATAATGCTAGTTTCAGTAATATGTTTGGTCCTACAAGTGTCAAAATACATTCTGGTTTAAGCAATGCTGTTCTTTTTGATGAGGCAATCAAATAAAGGAATATAGCAGTAACTGATTACCTGACACATCCTTCCCGTCAATTATTTTACATTTTCAACACACAAAGCATGATCCTCATGAAAACAGTTGTCAGAGACAAAGCACATGTAGGTCATGCTTTTTCTATACAGGAAATTTACACAGTGCAATCAGATGCCTTACAAAAAGAATTCCCTTATGGAGAATCCAAACGTTTTTCATGCATTAACGGCTTCTCTTTTTTTCCCTTTTTGCTGACAACAGACACACAAAAAAATCCATGTAGCAAGTAAAATTCAGCTGCACGGACTCAGAACCCACAGATGCTGTAAAAGCCGTACGGCTGTTTGAGCCTTTTCTTTAGTATTTTTGTGATCTAGTATGTTTGATTATGCTTTGCATAGATATTAATCCAAATCCGATTATCCCCTTGTACGTAGAGAAGTTTTACACGGATAACAAAATTTCTTAATATATATATATATATATATATATATATATATATATATATATATATATATATCAGCATTTCAATAATTTAAACATTAAGATGTTTTCAATTTTGTAAACAAAATTCTCACATTTACAAAAGTGGTTAGAGTATAAAAGTCTGAGGAAAATGAGATAAAGATGAATGTGACAGGATTTAAAAAGAGTAGTAAACCTCCCCTTTTGGGCATTTGATATCACGAGGCTACCAGAAGACGAATGAGAACTTTGCGCCAGAACAACCTCATGAGATACAGCAACTTTTACAGTACCAGAAAACACCTTCAGCAACGGAGAACCAAACGGACAAAAACTGCATCTTCAGTGTAAGGCAGAATCTGGTTATCACAGTGACTAGTTCTGATACATATATGCAAACGATCGCCATGATCACATACTATCTTCATGCGTCTTTTAGAGTAAACCGAAGGAACTTACAAGTAATGTTAAAGTTTGCAGCATCATTTTGACTATACCAGTTACCATGGCTGAGCTTATAGGCCATATTGTAACATTACATACTGTACATTGAATATGTAAAGTCTGTTGATTTAAAACACCACCATTTCACTGGCACGAAAAAGTTTAAAGCAGTCATTCACTAGTTACTGCCTTTTGAATCTTTTCAAATCACATGACACAGTTAATTAATCTCTTTGAATCATATATTGCACATTTTAAATGGATAGTTCACCCAAAGATGAAAGTTATGTCATCAGCATCTCGTGTCGTTTAAAACCTGTACGGCTTTCTTTTTTTGTGGAACACATAATATAATAAAGTCTCAGTGTGTGTGGCCTTTTTTTCTCTCTCTCTCTCCATACAAAGTCAATGGGGTCCAAATGTATTGTTTTGGACCTCATTGACTTTTATTGCATGGACAAAAACATTTCTTCAAAATATCGTCTGTTTTGCACAGAAAAAGTCATATAGGTTTGGATCCGTATGACGGTGAGTCAATGATGACAAGATTTTCATTTTTGGGTGAACTATCCCTTTTAAACTGTATCAAATGTGTCCTTTGATATTAGGATTTCCAGTTAGACACTTTTCAACTAGATTAATTTGATCATCTTGAGTCACATTAGCACTGTTTAAGCTGTACAGCTATCTGAGCACGGTTAGACGAAACTAGACATCTATAAAACATTACAATCATATGTTCAGACTGCACTGAAGTACATTAGTGTTCATGTCTAAAAGCCCTTAAAATGGGGAGGATTAACACTCCTTTTTAACCATTACTGCTCTTAAAAGCAAGAAACATTTGTGTAGGAAAATGAATCCGATCATGACAAACAATGCTTTTGGTGATATATGCATGTATAAAAGTGCATAAAATAAATATTTGTAGTAAAAGAAAAAAAGGAAAGTAACAGGCATGTACGGTGTGCATCAGGAGGAGGAGGAGGAGGAGGAGGAGGAGGGGCTTCTACAGGAAATGAAATGGAAGAACACATGATTGAACCACGAGGGATCGTATGTAGTGTCACATTCTCTCACATAGAGCTAAAGGAATCCATGATTGCTGAGGTGTGAGTGTATTATCCTAAGAAATGATGGGCTGCTTGCTCAAAAGGTCGAGGCAGCACTGCTTTGCCATTTTTCCCTAGCATGTGGTGGCAACATTCTCAGCAATCTCTTCCCAGAGGATGGACTTTGAGAAACAGGGTCAAGTGTCCCACAGACATGCTGCTCCCTCTTAATCACACCGATCTCAAAGAAGGACAAATGAACATCATATACCTAAAGATTACAGCCTGTCCATCCGGAAAGCGTCTTCTGTTGCGGGGTCGGCCAGAACCATGTCTGGATCGTTGAGCATGTGCAGGCCGTCCAGTGTCAGCGGATCGATTTTCAGCTCATCCAGGGGGAACTGGGAATCTGCGTCAAAGCTCATGTCACCTGTTAGGGAGTTGGACAACTCTTTGGATAGGCTTGGAGGAGTCTTTAACTTAAATATGCTTAATATCATAGGTTCAACTTTTAGAGCAGAGGTCTCCAACACACTACAAGTAGCTCGTGGCCTGATTCCAGGTAGTTCGCCAAGACGTACTTTTCATCCAATCAGAGCGAGCTAAAATTGACAGGTGTCTCACCCCCTCCAATTCAAATCAAGTATTTATTTGACACATCGGCCATGAGGTTATTTTTTTATTTATTTAACATGCAGATGCAATTACAACATAACAGAATAACAACCAACAATAGATAAAAAATTACCGGGACGGCGAAGTTTCAACCAAGCATGTCATCACGCTTACATGTCTACAAGGCAGTATTAGCTACAAAACTTGGTCTGTATCAGGATGAGTAAAGACAGCATTCAAGAAAAAAAAAAGTAAATAAAAAAAGCATACGATTTTCATGAGGAATGGGACGTTGTTGTTTTTTTTTACAAATGTTGGCGAAAGATGTTTGTGCCTAATTTGCAGCGCTAGTGTAACAGACGAATGGTAGTGAGAGCTGTGCCTGTAAACCTCACTCCCCGAATCTCAAGAGGCGCTCTATCGAATGACGCTAGAGACTGTGGTCTTTAGCCTCCTTGTTAGAGCGCCCGGGTTCAAGTCCCGCTTAGAGCGGGCAGTTCGAATTAAAACCGTATTTGATTATCGTTACCTGAAAAAATTGCGGTAAAAACTGTCCAGCATTAAGCAAAGTTAAACACAGTCTCGCACAGGCACAGCCTGGAGCGTAGGTTTAGTTTTGTGTGAAAACATGACGGAAGACAGAGTGCTGAGAGGAATTACATGAAAGAATGTATGAATTATATGAATGTATCTCTAAGGGGGAACCAACTGTCTTCAGAAAAGTTTCGATAGCATTTGCTTTTCATCTTCCCTCCGTGTAAGCCTAATAAAGTAGTGTTTATAAGCGCAGCTGTTTTGTTTACAGAGGTTACCAGGGAAACAGCTCTATTTCTGCTATTCCATAAGCGGCACCTACTGTCAGAAAGTGGACTTACATTTTCATTCAGCCTGTCTGATTTTTTTTTCAGACCAATGTGAAAATCAGACTAATTTCTTTTTACATTTTAACCGGTAGATGGAAATTCAGCAAATGTGCGTTCTCAAAATCTCAACACTTCAGATAATAACGCAGCCTATGTTGAATTGTTTATGTTTATGAATTGTTTATGGAGCAGATAGATGCCTATAATCTATCATTTTGACCTTTTCATTAAAATGATTTAAAGGCTGAAATGTGAGGTTTATCATTTTCTAAAACTTTTTTTGAAACTTTATTTTATATATACTACATTATACATGTAGTACAGGTTAGTAGATAACATGTTATGTTGTAAGGCACCCGTATGTTATACGTTTTTATTAGAATGTTTATGCAACCAAAAAGTGTATAGTGCTGTTAATTTTATTTGTTAGTCGGTTTTCGGCATTAAACTTTAAATGACTTTAGTGTGTCGTAGCAGTACTTCTTAAATGTTTCCAGCACATTTAACAGTACCGTGATAACAGTAATAATTTTGGTCACTATGATCGTGATATGGAATTTTTCATACCATTTTATAGTAGCTCTCAAATGAAATGAAAGGTTGGAGACCCCTGTTTTAGAGGGACCTCTGTGATGCAAGACTTCACGGCAGCATCATCAGCACATGTACAACAAAGGATCATGCAATATTATGCAATCTCTAACTGGGGCAGGTGCAATACCTGTGAGAATGATGTTGGGGATGTTCCCATGGCTGCTGTAGCTTAGCTGCTGCATATCCTGCAGGTTGCCGTGGCACCCAGTGAGGTTGAGCATCGCAGCTTGAGAGTAGTTTAGAGTGGATCCCTCACTGTACAGACTGTTTGAGCTGATGGAATTCTCAATCATGTTGAACTGCTCCAGCTAAGGAATCAAAACAAACTCAATGACTATAAAGTGAAGGTTGAAGGAGACAATCAAAGGAAAGAAACATACAGTTCTTCTGTTAAGATAAAAATTTAAATACAGTCCTTGTCACTGGGTATGCACAAACCAAAAACAAAGACATTTAGCATATAATCACATTTATTAAATGCAGTAGCATTTAATTTTTCTTTTTCTTTTAAAATATAGTAGAGGCAGCACAAACCGTTTTCAACACTGATGATAATAAGAAATGATTCTTGAGCAGCAAATCAGCATATTAGAATGATTTCTGAAGGATCGTGTGACACTGAAGACTGGAGTAATCATGCTGAAAATTCAGTTGTGTCATCACAAAAATAAATTACACTTAAAAAAATATATCAAAATAGAAAAAAGTTGTCAATATTTATATGTAAATATATATTGTAAATATATTTATAAATATGGAAATTGTAATATTTCACAGTAACTTTTTTTGAGAGACTTTTTGAGAGTTCAGATGCAAAAGCCTGTAAATGCAATCTGAAATTTTCTTATAGAATGATCATTTTTATCAAGCTTGTATATTTAAATTCAATAATTTCACTTATATGGCAATGAAGATTACCTATTAATTGTCATTTAAGTGAAATTACTGAACTTAAATATACAAGCTTGATAAAAATGATCATTCTATAAGAAAATTTCAGATGGCATTTAGAGGCTTTTGCATCTGAACTCTTCATATATATAAATACACACACACACACACACACACACACACACACACACACACACACACACACACACACACACACACACACACACACACACACACACATTATTTAATGAGTCATTATGAGTCATCATTACAAATAATTACACGCATTATTTAATGAGTCATCGCATATCGCAATTTTCTTCAATATCGCGCAGCGATATAATAATATATAAGGGCTGCACGATATTGAAGAAAATTGCGATATGCGATGACTCATTAAATAACGCGATATTCGATATGCGATACGATAATGCTTAAAGTGTGTAAAATAAACTTAAATTATCTTTAAACTTTAACTTAAAGCATCTACCTACATGCATGTTTCACATTCTTTTTGTGACAAGAAAACATCCCTACAACCTCTGAAAGCGAACAGCAGTGTTTTACTGTAGCATAAGTAGTGTTATTTTAACATCAGTGTAAACCACGGGGTCTAGGGTTTCAGGAAGGCCTACATTAGGTTTATTTAACAACAGAAACTGAATAATCAAATGTAAAAATAAAACACTGCTTAGTTTTCACTGTATGAATTAAATATATACTGATTCTTATAAAAGCTACAAAAGTTATTCAGCCAAGACCAGTGAGTGATTTTCTTTTTGTCTTTTGTTCATGACCCCAGTTATTGCAAGCCGTTGCGATATGCATATTGCGATATATACATTTACGTCAGGTGGTGTTTTCAGGAGCTACTACATGGTGCGATTGCGGTCTAACAGACGGTGGTTTTCTGTGCACACACAAATTTTTACCCTTATTTTCAGATCAAATTAGACCTTCATAACAGATTGCAAGGAGATCGCCTGGCAGCCAGCTTGAGGGTCTCCATCAGTGGGCCAAGCCCAGAAGAATCCAATGATAAAAGGGCTTTAGAACTTTTTTTTCATGAGCGTTGTTCAAATTCAGGGTGTCAAGTTTGCCAAAAGGAATTGTATAATAATACATTAAAATAAATATGTATTACAGGCCCCCAGTCATTACTCTAGAAATAAATTAGTTCAAAAGTAACATCTTTTGATACATATTTTTGATGGTTCAAATGTATACTCTACATGTTTGACCATTATAAACTATCATTTACTATATGTTGTGTAATGTGCCCAACCATCACCATTCATATCTATGCAACCAATAAATAAATTACTAAAGCACAAAATTGTTTACAGGACAACAAATTTCTTCATTAATCTAGTTACTTAATTTTGCTCTCAAAATGCAACAGATTTATGCATTTAGATTTAAAATGTACAAAATTTTCTTACGGGGAGGCATGCTCCCGGAGTCCGAACATGATGCAGATTCAAACAAAAAATTATGCAGGTCGGATTCAAATCTATGTCCCAGAACATCTCTTTTGTGTCTCTTATGTGCCACTACTAAAGAATAGCTCACAGGGAAACCTACACTTGTCATCCTAAAGCTTTCAGCTGCCCTCTAGTGGCTCGTACATGTAAAGAGCAAGGTAAGAATTGTTCCTGGACAGGTTAGTTCTTCACATATTTCTTATATTTCAGAAATAATATTTATAATCAGAATAATAATTGGCTGTCACTGTAGATTTTCTCCATTTCTAATCTCCTGAGAGAATGCTTAGATCCTCCTCCCAGCTATTATTGATTTTTCCAAAATCTCGACTTAAATCTAAGGGTGACAGGGCTATCTCAGTTCTTGGTCCAAAGCTCTGGAATTCCTTACCTTTTCCATTAGATCATCCCCTACGCTATCCATACTTAAATCATCTCTAAAAAAAATTTTTTTCTCAGGCTTATGCTTAATCCGATTACACTTTTAGTTTTAATTGTTTTATTTGCTTGATGATGTTTTGTATTAAATCTATTATTTTCTGATGTTTTTCTTCTGATATATTTTATTAGTATTTAAATGCCATTGTATGATGATATTTTGTTATGTCTGTTGTGCAGCACTTTGGTCAGCATTCATGTTGTTTTAAGGTGTTATATAAATAAATTAGACCTTGACCGTGACATATTTAGATGAACAGATAGAACTGTGTTAAAACTTTATATGTACTGTCTTAAATCTTAAATCATGTACTGTATGTGTCTTAAAAATTCCAGATGGGCTGGAGCAGCTAAAGTACAATTCAACTTATTTATACTGGACATAGTGGCCTCACCTGCTGAGACAAAGCGCTGGTCTGCCGAGGAGACAGCTGCTGGTCGTAAAAGGCATCACCAAAGACACTTCCGAGAATGGACGAGTGCTAAAATGAGAACATATTATTATTAAATCACCATCCATGAAAAGGCTAAAGATAATCAATAGAGATCACTGACTATCACAAAGGCCTTAAAATAATATTCCCAGCCCATGACAGGATCAAAATCAATAGAAAAATGTACATTCTGCGTCAATTCATGATGCAAGAAAATTGATAACATCAATTCTGTATCACCATGTTTGACGAAGACATTTTGGCTAATTTCAAACACAAAAACATGTTGCACTGTATGGAAATATCACACCTTGTTAAAGCAACAGATAAGCAAAAAGCTAAATCTAACCCAGTATCTACAAGAAAGAAACGGAAAAAAAACAATTCACATAATGCACATCACATAACTCAGTTTGTGACTATATTTTTTGGAATGGCTTTTAGAGACAAAAGGAAGCAGAAGATATTAAGACAGAGCAGATATACCCTGTTACATATTGTATAAAACTCAATGTTGCAGTTTAGGTCTGGCTTATAATAACATGCATATAGTACAATATTAATTTATATTAATTAGATTGCAGAGCCATTAAAAATATCATTATTAATGATTTATAGAGTAATTTAGTTTTATATTAAAGCTGCAGTTTTTCCTCTTTGCCACCATCTCTGTTCGAAATCTGCAATTACAGTTATTCGCGGAATTATCAACTTTACGCGGGTTGTGCCTCGGCACGGCACAGCGCGGATGAATCCAATGTTTTGAGGAGAATGTGCGGCTGTCAGTCACCGCGCCGGTGGTGTTGATACTGTCATTCGGAATCACAGTTTCTACTTTTTGGAAGTATGACCAACATAAGAATTTTCACCTGAAAATGTCGTCTAAACAACATTTAGATCCACTTTCATCCACCAAAGAAAAAAAAAAACATTGCAGTAAATCACGCTGCTTAAATCTAACGATCGCTTATCATATCACGTCAAACCGTGCTAATTATACTTTGTTCTCAAGTTGTTAATGTTAACAACATCAGCACTGCGTGACTACATTTAATGCCTTTCCGAAATGTATCCTTGTTTTCGCATGGGCCGGTTGCAGTGTCTTTTTTTCTGTTGCCACTCCGAAGTCTGAAGTCTTTCGCGTTTTACAACGGGTGAATCTCCAGTTGTCACTGGTGATTGTCGTTTGAACCTTTTTGGATCCCCCATCAAATTGATGTTTAATCATATCAAGTGCTGTGAGAAAAGGCTATAAATCTCCACCACCAACATCCTCACACGCAATATAGCCTACTAGCCGAGACTCCTTCTTTATGTGTACAGATGTGACGTAATGACGCAAAGACATGCTCGAATTTCCCGCGGAAATCCACCAGTACCACTGGAATTAAAAACATTATTACAAGCTTACCGTTTTGAATCGAGCTAAGGCAAGCAGATAGTTTTGAACACTGACTGGATATGTACTTGCTCAAAAAATTTTTTGGGATAATTTTTAACCCAAAAAAGTTAGACAGCAGCTTTAAATTTTTCATCTTAAAGCTAGTGTAGGCAAGTTAGCTTTGAAAGCATAAGATCCCACCCTCCCTTTAGAGTGTCTCCAAAGCCACACATGAACGCACACAGCAAATTCTGCAAAGCATCATGAGGCGGAAGTCTCAAAGCACATATTACAATAATAATGAACGTAAAAAACTTACAGAGCTCCACTTGTACCACCTGACTACTACAGATTGATTTCGGTATTGACCGTGTTGACATAGAAACGCATAAATCACAGCTCAGTGTAGAATGTCACGGGTTGCCATCTCTTAATTACAGGTAATTACGACATGGCGTGAACGCAGCATAGGCTTGTGTTTTAGTTTAGGAGGGACTGTAAATGGTGTCTGCTGTTTGTATTCGGCGCTCGGTGACTGTCTGTCTACAGTTGCATCCGAAAGCTTAGGTAGCTGACTTGTTGCATCGCTGCCCTGTCAGGCAGTGTTTGTGCATGAATGTACCTCATGAAACAGCTTTAAGTGTTATGCTTCGACTCAAATGACAAGGAAATTTGTATTTCAGAAGCAAATTCCCAGCCCACATTCACCCTCTCGAATAGCACGGTTATTGCAGAGCGTAGTCGAAGCGAAAAAACGCACCAGGTTCCGAAACAAACGCTCCAAACGAGCCAGGTTTGAAAACGGCCTATGTGGAGCGATCGCCGCTGCTGCACGCACCAGTATTCTGGAGGGTTTGGTTATAAAATAAAAATTAAAACACGTATTGACAGAGAAGGGGATAATAATATTTTCATAGAATTATTTAATATGTATTTGGTTTAATAAAATATTGTTAAACTCCTGAAACGAATAGTGGGAACTTGGTATATATTTTTTATTGTATCTTCTCAGGTCCATTCGGTAAAAACACATTTACAAATATATCAAGGCCCAACCCGTGTCCAGGGCACTCCTCAAAGTTTTGGACCCGATCCGGCTCGGGTCTCACCCTGGGTTTTTAGGGTTTAAAAAAAATATTTGGTCCTGAGACTTCCACAGAAGATACATGTGGATTTATTTATTTTTTTACATATTTAGACCAATTCTTTTATTGATTACTCTCAGAATGTGAAAAGAGTTTCAACCAGTATAACAAAAAGTTCAGGACCAGTATAACAATATATATATAACAATATAGTATAACAATCAGCAGTTATGCTCAAAATGCATAATATCAACATGATCCGGTGAAAGGATATGTAACAGCAATGGCACTTTCAATGAAACTGGCCTATATCGCTACTCAGCATGATACACAGAACGACGAAGTGGTGCTCAGACACACAGCGAAGCAGCCAGGATCAGAGAGACTGGGGGACACGACTGGACTAGGACACACAGAGCGGCTAAAGGGACAGGCTCCAGATCGGCTCCAAACAAAACAAACTACAGGGTGGAAGCAGCGGCTGCTGGGTTCGCCTTACTTGAGGCGAGCCCCCCGGTGAGAAGCCTTGATTGGAGACCGGAGAGGTCGGAGACTGATTGGCCGAAGACCCCACCCTACAGCGGTACTGCTGGAGGGAAGCAGCCTATATGGAACAACACCCAAGTTAGACCAACGGAGCCCCTACAGGGGACCTCTGAGACTTTGGCCTGTGGCTCCCAATTTAGTCAGGAAATAATTTACTACAATGTCTCTGATTATTTGGCCATTTAAACTGTTCAGTCTTTACTTGATAGTACCAGTACTGTCAAGACTGAGGAGATGTTTAAAACAGAATATGCTGAGAACTTAAATGAGAAAGAAAGAACACTGCTTGTTAAAATGTAATGTTTACACTACCAGTCAAAAGTCTGGACATGTATAATTTAAATGTGTTTTTCATTATTTTAAAATCCCGTCTAAAGGCTTATCCCTAAATTCTTTATTAGTTCTATAGTTAAATATATAAGTTTGTCAACATACACTACTGTTCAGAAGTTTGAGGTAGGATTTTTTTCTCATAAAAGAAAAAAAAGTCTCATGCTTATTAACAAGGCTGCATTTATTTGATTAAAAAAAAAAAAGTAAAACAGTAATATTGTGAAATACTATTACAATTAACTATACCTGCTTTCTGTTTTATCATATTTTAAAGTGTAATTTATTCCTGTGATGGGAAAGCTGAATTTTCAGCATCATTACTCCAGTCTTCAGTGTCACATGATCCTTCAGAAATCATTCTAATATGCTGATTTGCTGCTCAAGAAACATTTCTTAATATTATCAGTTGAAAACAGCTGCTTTTTAAAAACTTCTGATATTGTTTTCAGGATTATTTGATGAATAGAAAGTTGAAAAGAAAAGCATTCATTTCAAACAGAAATCTTTTGTAACTATGTATTTACTGTCACTTTTAAATCAATGTAATGCAGCTGAATAAATTTAAATTTTTATGTTATTTTTCTTGATGTTTTTAAATGGATAAAGATGGACCAGAAGGCATGGAAGTCATATCTCACAATTGTGACTATATCACAGTTATTAAAAAAAATGTTTGTAAAATTGTGAGAATGAACAGGTTGTGCAGAGGGAAAGGGAGGTGATTTAAAAGAATCGAAAATATAGGACAATTTTCATATATATATATTTTTATATTCTCTATTATTACAGTTTTTTTTTACATTTGTGTATAATGGGTAGGTATGCCCTAACAGTTGACTGGTACTGTATTCGTGATTATTTTGAATGTCATTTAGTGCCCTGTATGATCTTATTGAGACCGTACATACCCAATATCTAGAAATGCACTGCAGCTCTATGGAGGTAAGTGCTGAGATGTGATCTTACCGTGTTAATATCCATGCCCACAGAGGTTTGCGTCTGGCTTCCTGAGACAGGTGGCAGCTGGGTGTTCTGCTGGAGCTGAGGAAGTCCACCCACAGTCTGTGTCTGTGAGGACGGCTGACTGAAGAAAGCATACTGAGCCAACTGCTGCTCAAGCGTCATAGCATCTATCGCCACCTCCTATTTACCATAGGTCCAGATTGAGACAGTCTATTAGCATCTGAGTAAGTAATGTTCCTCCTGTAACACCACCTTAAATCTGTCCTTCTCAGCAGCTGGAGGTATGAGAGCAGTGTTACCTGTGCTGATAGAGAGAGCGGAGGAGAGAGAGTGGGTGACAGCTGCTGAAGACTCTGATGCTGCTGGGAGTCTGTGTTAAGGATCAGAGGAACTACATTCTCATGCCGGCGCTGAAAGCTCACTGTCGCTGTGGACTGGGCTAAAAAAAAAGATGTCACACATCAAATGATGAATAAATAGATAGATAGATAGATAAATAAATAAATAAACATATAAATCCTAATAATTTTCAATACAAGTAAGAAAATCCATTTATGTATGATATCATTAAATTGGAAATATTAGACACTTGCAGACACCGTTATTAGTTTTACCCAGAAAGAGAGACAAAGCATTAATAAATATTATTTAATACAATATATCTTGCCCACAAATGTTCAAAAAGTCTCAAGGTTAGTCCTCGTAATCATCATTAACGGGTATTATGACAGTAACAGCACAGAACATCTTTACACACAGAGTGCATATCCTAATTCATATCCAATTTTATCGAATAGAAATTGTGAGTAAAAACATTTGGTAACACTTTACTTAAAGCCCTTAAAAATGTATTCATAATGTAAGATTTAATGCATAATATCTTTTCATAAATAATTGTAACCAAAGTTAAAACACGTTATTATATTTGCAGATTCCTTGTTACATCTGAAATTGGTTGTTTGTCATCTGTTTTAATGCATTATACTTTAATAAGGTGTGTTCAATGAATAGATAAGTATTATAATGTATTATACTTTTATATGATGTATTATATACAAAGGCTTTAAGTAAAGTGTTACCAAACATTTTGTTTAAATCCTTACCCAGTAAATTACAAATGCGTGGGAAAAATTGTAAATTCATTGGTTTAAAATGAGTGGGATCCCTGAAGAAAATTCAGCTATTAAAACTTCTGGAACTGTAAAACTTTAATTAGAGATTCTTTACCAGAGGAAACCTATTAGCCTAAATGGTGGGGACCTCCGAATACTGGTCAATGGGGAGAACCAATGTCCTAATGCTTGTCAGAATCACCTTGGCTGGCAGACGTGTGGCCCATGTGAGTGTTGGACAGGTTGCCAGAGCTGTTGGAGGCACTGAGAGAGGATGAGGAGTCATCAGGGTCCAGAGGTGTGGGGAGAGGAGGGGGAATCTGGATGTTGGTCAGGTCTGGCAGAGAGCCGCCCGTGTTGTGTGCCACTGGGCTTAGAGATGAAGTCATTTCCTGATCTGGAGACGGAAATATGCTGGGGAAATGACACAAGGGACATTAAAATGAACCGGGATAAATAGATATGTCAACAGAAAAAGCCCATTGTACTGATTATGATATGATAAAACAAGGCTGCTATAAAGGAGTAGGTCTGTCTAGATAGCTGTTGGGTTGAATAATAAATGGATAATTGTTTGCTCAAATGAACCTCTCCAAATTGAATGGTCCTTCAATATTCACCTATCCTCTACTTTAAACTTTATCAGCTTCAAAAAGAAAATCCAATGAAACCACACTTACTTGATTCCAGGTATTTTGTTTGACTTGTGCCTTGGTGAAGTATTCTATGAAGAAGAAAAAACGACAAATAATTTGTTGATGAAAGATCACATGAAAACCATAGTAAAGAAATCTATTTTAAAATGTACCTTTTTGTGATCCCATATCAGCTTTTGACATTCTTTGTCCATGTCACTTTCAGCTTCCCCTGTTCCTGGCATGGTGAGAAGAAAAACTAGTACATAGAGAGGGATGAAATCATACGCTGAAACAAGTGTGGGGAAAATTCTACAGGATATAGTTCACAGCAACCTTTAACCTGTTATTAGATCATAGATGAGAGCATTTAATAAGATCATACATTAAATAAAATAAAATAAAAACCTTGTTTTGGCTGAAAATCTTGAGACCCTCCTGCAAATGCATCTTGTGGGTTCAAAGTGCTCTGGTGCAGGGCAGAGTCTGAGTTGGTCCTACAGAGCAAGCACAAAGAAATTCAAGAATCACATGATGTAAAAGTCTCCTCTAACTAAAATGACAAGATTATATTGTACCACAACATGCTGATTCAAATGCACAATAGTGGTTAGAAGGTATAAACAAACATTTGATAATTAATGACATTAAATAAGCAAACTACCTTTCAGTAAGATATCTTAGAAAATGTTTTCACATTTTGAACTGTAAAAAACTCATACAGAGCATATTATGGATGCTCTTTCATTTTAAGAAGCTATTAAGGATGATCATATTTTTATTGCAATATTAGTATCAAAGGCCATATTCATGGTAAAAAAAAATCATAAAACAAATAACACACAATTTACAACTAATGGGGCTATATGCAAGATTTTTCATGTGTTAATCATTTTTTGTATTGCCAATGTGTAATTACCTCATCTGTCAACATAATGCCGGTGAATAACTGAGCTTGTGCACTCACATCCACATCTCTATGATCAGATGCTTTCTTAACTGCCGCTTTCTCACCAGGCTTGTATCATAAATGTTTAAAAACTGCTCTCTTTTTAATTTTATATTGCCTGCACACAAATTCACTGGCTTCCGCGGCAGATCACACTATAAATAAACGCATAATCACTAACTTTAATGTTCTCCGTGTTTACTTCTGTATGGCAGCATGCTGCGTGACGCCTTTTTAATTGTTCTTTTGCGCATGCGGATCAGTTCAGGACCAGGATCGGTTCACATTGGAATCTGATATTGGCCACATTTAAAACAACAATGTGAACAGCTAAACTAAAATTAGAGATTAAGAAATTAAGCACTAAGGATCGCAGTGTGAACGACGTAGCCTAAAAGTAGCTCTCAGCAGCCTGGAAGCGTTTGAATGTCCGTTAACACTAGGCTATATCGCTGCAAAGGTACTAAGCGAAGAACAAAAAAGAATTTCAGCATGAGTATATCTGGGCCTTGAATCACATTCAGTTTCTTGTACGTTATGCCTGTTAAAGACTGTGCGATTAACCCTATAAGATCATTACAAATCACACTGTATGACATGGATCTAATAAACTTACGAAATTCATGTAGACTGTACGATGATGACACCTATTGAATCGTAGGGTATGACGCAAGTTAGTATAGAAAAATAAAACGTCATCAGCATGAGCTAGTGGTAAACAAAACAATCAGTAGATGTAGGTCGTAGCAGAAAACACATTGTGAGATGATCATGCTGAATTTCTGACGCTGTCAGAAAATGATCGCCGGCTATCTCTGTAGGACCGTGACTTTGTTTGTGAGACCGTGACAACGGCTGTTTTTGAACCTCTCTCACTGTACTACATAGGACCACAGATTAGGAGCCACAACCACTGGAATCGCCATGATTGGGCATCTTTCGTCTGGGACAGTCCAAAATCCTACAACGTGTACCTGCATTACATGTGCACGAGTGCGAGCACGGCCAATAATTTGATGGCTGCAGTTCACTTAATGGCGGTGTCACTAAAAAACAAGGGTTTCTGAATTCTAGCCTACATACAGCCCCTTTAAACAACTTAAAAATTACAATGTTACAATAACAACTATATAAACTATATCGGAGTTTATTATTTGAGCTATCAAAGAGCTATGAAGAATAATTATTGACATGCAATTTTAACAGCTATCTAGCATATTAGCCCAGCACATACAGTATGTACAATCTTTAGCAGACTGTGTGAGTATAATCTCTCACCTCCTCCAGCTGGTATCAGGTGGTGGTGACAGATACACAGAGGCATATGGACAGCTATCAATGTGAGATTCAGCATTAAGGACTTCATAATGCCAGTATAAGTAAATCACAGAAACTTTGAACAACTATGTTTTTGTATGGCACACAGAGCAAAGCAGTGCAATAATTCTGTCTGCATTCATGACTAGACACATCAAGGATATTTGACGGCCATGTTTGTCCACAGAGAGGGGTCTGCGGTGTGGCGACGTGATGCGATTCCTGTCCCGATAGACCCTGTCCACCAACCCATGGTGACGAGTCGTTCTACTTGTGTCCAATACTGAATTCTGAAAAGGAGTCTGATAAAAGCCAACAAGCATGAAGTAGAGCTGCACGATTAATCGTTAAAAGATCACAATTTTTATTCAAACACCCACGCGATCTTATTCCTAAATGACAATGATTTGGCAATGTCTATTAAACCTTTGATAAGGACGATCACAGCGAACATTCAAATCTGCATTGGTGCTGCCGCTGAGCCAGAGAGAGCAGCTGTCATGTATAGGCAGGGCCTAAAACTACTTTTTTGCCACAGCTGCCAATGGCCAGTGACTTAAGAAACTTGATCTGCCATAAATATTCTTTACCAACCATGAAACATAGATGAATTAATTAGATAATTAATCCTTAAAGTTACAAAAGTTGCAATCAAGAGCCAGAGCAATGAGTGATTGTTCTGTCTTTTGTTGTTTGACTAACATTAAAAAGACAGACAGCAGGAGGAACATTAGAATGCTGTCACTTTATGAGCTAACACATGGGTCCAACATACCAAGGGTTGGCAACCTATGGCACACATGCTTCACAAACAAGTCTTTTCAACCGCAAAGTATCGTTATTTTTGTGTAATATAGAAATATTAAAATGATCACAGAAGTGCTGGGATAAAAGTTTATAGTTTGGATATAAACACTGATGTCAACAGTAGCAATCAAAATAAAGTAAATCACCTTTTGAAAGTAACTTGATGATTCAAATAAAGATTAATTACATTGTTACACCAGTAGGTGGTGACAAGTGACTGTTAAAAAATGTATTTGTCATCAAGAGATTTGTTCCAAAACGCTGATTAATCCAGTAATTAAATTATTTATAAATAATTATATTTAAAAAAAATTGTTCAAAATAATTCAATAGACTGCAGTAATAAAAATTTTGTCAGGAGCTTTAGTAAATTACATGTTATTTTGTTTAGTTGTCTATTCAGAATTGTGGGAGAATCGTGGTCTCCATTTTAAACAAAAATTTGTGATTCTCAATTTTATCAAGAATCATGAAGCTCTATCATGAAGATAACATTTCCGTACACAACTTGTTTTCCACACATCTATTCATTCTCAACATCACCTGCTCCTTACCTGAAAGGAAAGGTCAATGGTGGCATTTCCAATCTGATTGACATTTGGCAAAGAGCCGCCATAGTACTGTCCTCGGTTCTGACCGAGCTGTAAATACTGGGTCTTCTGTAACTGTAGCTGCAAGACAGAAAACAAACATCCAATCAATAAAACTGTGAGATACTAGTTAAAGTCAAACTGCCCTGCTGTAAACAACATTCAAGGTTTCCGGGAGTGATATTTCTTAATTGAAAAAGAGGCTACTTCCAATTATAAGTAAGGACACAAGGAAGGAAACCTTGTAACAATAACCATGACTATATTAGCGTCCACACCAACATACATTAACGTTCTGATTATAAGTGTTTTCTGCAGTTATGTCGCCTACCGCTTTAAATTAGGGATGCACGATATATCGGCCACCATATCGGTAACATATAAAAATAACATATTTAATGTTGTCATTATCGTCCTCAGGGCTCTACAGTGCGACCATTTCAGTCACATTTGCGACTTTACTGCGTGCGACTGTCAAATAGTATTTAGGATTACCAGAGCGACTGACCAAACCAGGCCCGGTGGGGGTGCTATAGAGAGCACCCTCAGTTGAAACTAATAATAGCATATTTGGCCAAACAGATTTTACAAAAGTGCCAGTGTGTATTTGTGTTTGCACTCTGGAGAGCGTGGAGAGAGAACATGTTTTTGCAGCATTGAGTAATGTAGCCAATCACAGACATATCTGTTGATTTCCTGAACAGAATGGCCAATCAGAGGAGTTTAAGTTAAAGTCCACTCACCGTCCAAAACGCTGGAGTATGTACAGTATTGAGTTATGCAAGCTCGCGAATCCTCTCATTGCAAAAACGAACAGACACGATGTAAATAAAAGATTCATTGTGTAGTGTAGACAACTTCATTGATTATTAGGGAAGTTTGTGAGATTGCGCTATTTTATACAACAATTCAATAAACAAAGTTAATATTAAGTGACTCACCATTTTAGGAACAGTATTGTCAGATTTTGCTCTATTTCGTCAACGAAAATAGTTCCAAACAAAATCACAGCTGAACCACTGCGCATCTCCACACAAACACGGGTGTTTCGTTTATGAATGAATCTGCGTTTTAAAACAAATCTAGTGAGTCAGTGATTCAATGACCCATTCATAAAGACTGTCACTTGCTTTGTTCCTGAATGAATCAGCCGTTCGAATGAATCGATTAAATGAATGATACAGTGACAAAGACAGTGACTTGCTGCCCCCTACTGGCAGTTTTAGATACATTTTTGAAAGTATAATTTTCGTTATTTAAATCATTTAAAAAAATATATTCAAAACCTTCTATTTAAAACATTAATCTCATAACATTGTTATCATGAATTCGAATGCATTCATGCCACTTCCACTTCCATGACTATTTTCATTAAATAGTCTGTAAATATACCTACTGTAAACACCACCTTTTTGTGTTTCTAATTTGGCCAATATATTAAAGCCGATAAATAATGGATTATTTCCTTCAGCTGAGACACTTCAGATGCGCACTGTTCACCATGATAGTTTTGAATTGCTTGAAATATGAGTGGAATCACTTTTTTAAAAAGAGGAAAATACAGTTAAGAGCAACATGTGCAGTGCAAGTCTGTCAACTAGGCTACATAAAATTAGAACGTGTGTGCTTGGGACATGGCTTTTAATGGGGAGACTTTTGTTTTTGTAATCAGGCTCTCAAATTTTATACAATTTTATTTAGATTTATCAGCCAATATACTGTATCAGTTATCGGCTTTCAAATATAAAGAATTGCTGGTTTTCGGCTAAAATGTTCATATCAGTGCATCCCTACTTTAAATGCTCGAGCCGAATGGATTCTGATTAGCCGTCAAATTTTTTTTAGCGTTCAACAGATGGAAAAAGAGCAGCATTAATACATCACACTGAGGCATACATATGTTACCATGCGTATGCTGCAGATGTTATATAATGTTAGAAGCACCAGAATTTAAACAGTAACAAGAGAAGAGAAACAAACAACAAAAACAAAACAGAAAAACTGTGAGCATAACTTTGAAATCTTAATCTTGGGTGGGATGTTAGTAAAGCAGTGCAGGCTAGGTCTGTGTGATCACAACCCTGTCATTAGTTTGCTGGAGTCCTTATTTTGGCATAAGTGCACAGGGCAACAATGCTGAACTGAGCTAATAGCCTACATTGTTGTTTATTGCTAAATTATTAATTGAGAGCATGTAAACATAAATACAAACATTGAGGTTTAACCCTTCAGTAAGAAATTAACATTTGGATTTAGAACTCTGGATATGGCCTTGATTAAGTTACAGTCCAGCTATAAGGGCGAGAGACTGTAATGTGGCTGTCAAAACACATGCTCAATCCATTCACACTCATCCACTGCAGATGTGAGCATGGCAACTTTTATAAGGCCTCGTCGTGACCGTCTGTTATTATCAAACATCTCAACAGCGTCCATTGGAAGGCAATCCATTAATCAACGCTAGAGACAAACGCGCACTAGAGAGGGGCGTTTGTTATTGTTTACGTCCAGACAGGCGGGTTCCGTGCGTGTCGTATCAACATAAATTCTGCCCCGCACCTCGGGCTGCAAACGAATGCTGCCATAAGAGAGAAAACAGACACACTTACACGGGCCGCCCGAGTAATACTCAGGTCTTTCATCACCTCCTCGAACGCAGCTGTCTCTTCCGCTTGCTTCTGGTTGTGTAACGCGATCTTCTCGCTGAATTTTCGCGGATTATTCGAGGTCGCCATGTTTCTCTCCTCCTGAGCTCCGCTCTAGTGGTTCAATGAGACGCTGCTGCGTGCGCGCGTCCGTGCGCGTGGGCGTATGAACACGCACATCTGGAACGCGCGGGTTCTCCTCGTCTGTTCTACAGCCAATATTCGAGGATTATTATTATGTGTGCTGTGAATGAATGAAGATTAGGAATGGGAATAATAAGGTGATGTTGATTCTGACTCATTCGGTTCCATAAACGATTATTTAATACCTTTGAGGAAGAAATATTAGGGAAAAATCCAGTTAGGCTAGGCTATGCACTCAGCAGTCTGTTAATAAATTTTGACATTATTCCCGATTTAAACAGATAGGCTATAACAAATCTAAATGTTGCAAATGCAGTTTTCTTAGACGTTTCTGCAATACAATTATTGGCCCTAACTACAAAATAAAACAAACAAAAATGTAGTAGGTTATACCCTATCATATTTCACTCAATTATTTTCGTAAAAATATAGCCACCGAAAAGTCGAGTCTTTATTAACACACACACACACACACACGCACACAACACAGTAGCCATTACCTCAAACAACCTTTGTTCTTTGATGGATTAATTCCTAACTGTTTTGATTAGCTAAAATATTTTTTTTATAAAAAAAAAAAAAAAATTTAATCATAGCCTATGATCCGTTCGTTCGGGAATCACACTGGTCGCCAAGTATTGTTCATTCTGTAAAAAGAACCGGCCCATCCATGGGAACGGACTACACATTCTGGTCTGTGTTTACTGTTTACTCAGTATAAATCAGACTCTGTTGCTGATTCACTTCAACGAACCGACTCTTAAGAGCCATTTGTTTGACAATTAGACGGCGCTAGTGGTCGCGTGTGTTAAATTCGTAACTGTAGATTCATCATTGTTGTTGAGAATGAAATGTCATGAGATCCTTCGGTTCCCATATTTATTTTTTATTTAAATGTTTCTGAATAAGAACAATTCTCGGTTCCCAACTCTAATAAAAAAAAAAAAATAATAATAATATCTGACTGGTGTTGTTAGATGCCGGGTCCACCCAGACGTGTCATTATGCATATTATATTTAATATTTAGGCTAGAATTATTAATAAATGCTGCGCGACTTGCAGCCCTCACCCTCACTGTCAGTTTGATCAATGTGAACTATTTTGTAAAGTAAGCTTCAATTAAACAGAACCATGCAAGCATGTGGAAGGAAGTGTTTTACAGCAGCTTGGGGATTTGTAATAGAGAAACAGAAGTATAGCTATCAGAGATAATGCAGTTACATGTCAGTTTCGGTAAGGGATATGCAGTGGCCAACCATTAAAGATTTACACGTTTCTCATCAGACAGATATTTTTTATTATTAGTGATATTTAAATAAAAGAGTTAAAGAAGAGGTCAAATGCTTGCAACCTGAAGGTGGAGTTTTTGTTTTCTAAAACAGTGAAGAACCCATTAGCTTCTGTTTATCTGTCTAGAGCAAACCTAGCACTGGAAAATCGAGTTTCTTAGTTTAGTGTTCTAGTTTAGGATAAGTAGTTAAACAGAGCTGTCTGTTTGACATACTAACAAAACATACTGTACATAAAAAGCACTTTCCATTGAACCCGGAATCATTTTCCATAAATTTTGTGGATTTGAATTAGGGGTTTTCCAGCTTCATGCTAGTCAACATTACTGAGAATGGGTCTCAAAGTGACACAATAAGTGGCTTTTTTAATCAATAATTATGTAGTTCTTTCCTAAATAAAAATGATGAAAATAATAATTACACTATTTCATCCTCACAGTTTGCCCACAAACAAAAATAAACAATCATGCAAACATGTTAGTTTGAAGGCAAATGCATTACTTTTAACACCAGGGGGTGATATAAGCACAAGCGACCAGGACAGTGACCGCAACTTGCTTGTTTCTTTTTTACATTAAGCTGGCATTGTTTTTGAAACCACATATAGGCCTACAGTGTACATGTACATTAAACTGTTAGCAAAACTAGTTTTATTATGCTGACTGGTCTTGCAATGTTAGCATAACTAAGTTCCTCTTTTTCTAGAGGTGTCTATCAGCATTGCCCACAACATCTGAGCTACTTTCACATTTTCCTTTTTTTTTTCTAATGTTGAGCTTCAGTCTGAAGTCTTGATCTTGTTTACCAACTTTCATTTCTGTATATTCAAACTAGTCACATTCAGTGATTCAGGCTACTGGTAGCCTACATTTATGGGCCAGTCTAGCATAGATTGTTACCAATAGCTTTCATACATTTGCTTTTATAGCATGATTTAAACTGACGGCTGTGTGATCAACATTGGATGAAAATAGGCTACAGATTTTATGAACAACTGGTCAATTTTGAGAGGTCACGCTCAGCTATTATTATTTGAATATCATTTATAGCTCCTATTATCATGAACCCACAAATCTCATTTTCAGAGCAAATAACTGTTTATAAGAAGACAACAGGAAGAATGATTATGTGGGGGTGTGCATTTCCAGGTTGCATGACTATTGCACTGAAAGAGGAACTTTAGGGCTTTTTGCAAAAAGAAACACCAAACGGCAGCTTGACCATTTCTGCCAGCTGCTGCGATACAGACATAGGATATAAAGTTTCACCCACACAATATGGTAAGGTTATTTCTATTATGAACGATACATTTGGGTTACATTAGTGCAAGATTAATTTGATTAATTTTAGTACATAGGCTAACTACTTCAAATATATCACTTTCTCTTGTTGTGAAATACATTGTTGTGGATGTTTTCTGCTTTAAATGCTTGAGTGTTTTGCTGTCATTTTAGATAGGGCCTATCATAACATAATTTTTTCTATCTTTTTTAGACCATGAATAATAGCACTAATTGCGCTGTAAGTAATTCTACAGCCTACTGCGCAACATCTACCAACTCGTCACTTGGACTTGCTGTTGGTTTGCCTATATTCTTTGTGGCTCTGCTTCTGGCGGGGATAGCAGTGCTACTCTGGTTTCGACACAGAAAATCAGTTGATATTGAGTCATCTAATAAACTTAAGAGCCAAGATAAGAGCCACGATGGTCATTCCAGAGAGTCTCCATACAGTGGATATGCTGGAGGACTTCAACCTGCACCGCAGAGCCCAATCTATGAGAACTTTCAGAGTGGACAGTCCAATCTGCATGAATTTCAGAGGAGTGCTGTTCAAAGCGAGGACACACACTGGTAAAGTACAAAAGTCAAATTTGTTGTAATGTAGATCATCAGAAACTGGGTGATGAGAAGGCTGCGATAAGTCTTTGAAGTAGTAATGGAATTTCCTGCTAAGTTCTATTTGCTGTGTTTTGCAAGATCACAGTGACATCATGAATGTGTGGCAATAGTGGTATAACAGTCATCGAGAGTAACGTTAAAGGAGTTTTTATTTTGCCGCAATATTTATTGGATTATATGTTGGTGCAAATTTTGCAATTCACCTTGTTGTAACGTTTTTTTAATGCTTTATTTGAGGATTTAATTGAGTTTTCAAGAACTGAATTTCACTTTTGCCCCCATTTAGGCCCCATCAAGCATACCTGCAGTGTGATCCGCATGATGATGCAATCTACAGCAATGATCCTGCCCTCTTCCATCCAGATCAGGCAGAAATCTCAGAGGATGTTTACATCATGCCAGATGCTTGAAAGTCTGAAGTGTTTTGCTGTCCAATATTAATCCTTAAGTAAAATAATTTGTGCTGGCATGATGTGAAACAATAACATCCTTATTTTCAGATGGTAAAATTAAGGGCAAAACATTCTGCCCAAGAAATAGATTTGACCTGAGCAATGCCTTTACAAACATTACATGAGCCAGCCTAGTTTAGTGACTGAACTCAGTGAGACAGCAAAACATAATCATGACCTCATTGATCACACTTTAACAGGTGTCTCTGCCGATTGCAAACAACCCCTGCTGAAAAGACCAGCTCTGACCAGAGTAAATGTTCCATGCTGGTACAGACTGGTTTTTTCTGGTTTGGTGGACCAACATAAGTTGTTCTAGTTGAGATGCTGGTCCATATGCTGGACCTTTCAGCAAGGGGCTTTTCACATGTGCCTCTATCATGTTTTTAATGTTTAAAAATGTTTGCTTCCCAAATTATTTACTACTACTGTTAAAAAGTTTGGTTAAAAAGATTTTTTTTCTCTAAAGAATTCAATACTTTTATTTAGCAAGGATGCATTAAATTGGTCAAAAGTGACAGTAAACACATTTATAATTTATAAACATTTATTTCAAATAAATTCTGTTTTTTTGTTGTTTTTTTTACTTTCAATTCATCAAAGAATCCTGATAAAAATGTATCACCGTTTCCACAAAAACTTTAAGCAGCATATTTGATTTCTAAAGGATCATGTGGCACTGTCTTGAGCAATGACTGATGACAATTTTGTGAATAAATTATATTTTAGAATATATCTTATTTTAAAATATATTTTAAGAGACTTTAAAACAGTAGAAAATCTTACAGAACCTAATCTTTTGAATGGAAATGTATGTGCAGTGCATGTTACATGACTCATATTTCATAAGATTTATGCTTACGTCTATAGAAAACTTGTTTTCAAGCTTTCTTATCAATTAGGTGACAGAAATAACTATTCATCCTGACTGTGCCTTATGATTTTTTTTTATGTCTCTGTGACCCACTGAAATCTTCTCTCTCAGCGATTAGCTAAAAATTAGCTGAGAGTGTCTTTTCCACTTCCACAACTAAACGAAACAAGTGGAACATTAGACAAGTAGGTGGGTTTATGGCACTAAGAAGCCGTCAGAATGTCACAATCAGAAATGCACAATTCAGTCTTTGCTTGCACTATAGTCTTGGTGTTGTTCATACACATCTCTCTGAAAAAGTATAATACAGTTGCTGCATATCCTGTTGGCAAGTCACTGTTTCCGGATATATTTCTCAGACTCAGATCTCAGATGAGAATGTTGTTGACTTTACATAACTTTTAATTAACATATAGTCAGTTATTGGCCATTGATCGGAGATTAAATATTGGAGCAGTCCCACTAAACTGCATTCTTCATAGTATATTGCTTTAGGGTTTGGAAACAGAATATGTAAGAGATTCACTTACACTATATCTTATCTATATTTTTTGACCGTGAACATGCATTTTTATGCCTTGCAAACCTAAATATTTGGTTTGTGAAGTGCGCTTGAAGTGTAAAGAAACATTTCAGTGAGGTAAGATTATCTAACCTGTTGACAGATAAGGTTTTGAGGAAATTGTAAGAATGACTTGGTCATTGGTGAATGGTCTTGGCAGCGTTAAGAATGGGTTGGAAAGTTAAAACTAATCATTAATGTCATGTACAGTATGCCATCATTTTCCAATAAAAGCGTTTATGAATTCTCTGAGTTTTCTGTAATTTCCAGCTATTGAAAAATGTCTTTGTAAAGAAAACGTACCACATTTACCACACTGGACACTTTATTAGGTACACCTTGCTAATACGCTAGTACCCCTTTTGCTTTCAGAACTGCCTTAATTCATAGATTCAACAAGGTGCTTGAAACATTTCTCAGAGATTTTGGTCCATATTGACATGATATTATCACACGATTACTGCAGATTTCCCGGCTGCTCATCCATGATGTGAATCTCCTGTATCACCACATCCCAAAGGTGCTCTATTGGATTGAGATCTGATGACTGTGGAGACCATTTGTGAACTCACTGTCATGTTCAAGAAACCAGTTCATTTGAGATCATTTGAGCTTTGTGACATGGCGCGTTATCCTGCTGGAACTAAGTAGCAATCAGAAGGGTATACTGTGGTAATAAAGGGATGGACATGGTCAGCAATAATCAGGTAGGTTGCGGCGTTTAAACGATGCTCAATTGGTACAAAAGGGCCCAAAGTGTGCCGAGAAAATCTCCCCCACACCATTACACCACCAGCAGCAGTGGATCCATGCTTTCATGTTGTTTACATCAAATTCTGACCCTATACCATGAATGTCGCAGCAGAAATTGAAACTCATCAGACCAGGCAACAGTTTTGTCCAATTTCCGCAGTTCTTACAGTATACAGGAGTGACACCTGGTGTAGCCCATCTGCTTCAAGGTTCGACGTGTTGTTCGTAAAAAGTGGTTATTTGAGTTACTGTTGCCTTTCTATCAGCTCGAATCAGTCTGGTCATTCTCCTCTGAGATTTATCAGAGGTCTGGTTTCAGGTATAACTTTTTCAAAGTGATGGTGCTTTGTATAATGTTATTTAGTGTGATAAGTGATACATCCGTTTGACATTTGTTCTGGCTACTGTATACAGACCACCAGGGCATCCACTCTGGCATCAACAAACACAAGCCTGCCTAGCACTATATATCTTCTCTTTTTCTGACCATTGTCTGTAAATCCTGAGATGGTTGTGCGTGAAAATCCCAGTTTTTGAATACCAGCCATCTGGCACCAACGACCATGCCTTGTTCAAAGTTACTTAAATCACCTTTCTTCCCCATTCTAATGATCAGTTTGAACTTCAGCAGATTGTCTGACCGTGTCTAGATGCCTAAATGCAAATGCAAAGAGTTGCTGCCATGTAATTGGCTGATTAGATTTGCGTTAACAAATAGTTTAATGAGTAGTAAATTATATAATAATTTACATGTAAAATATTACAAATTATAATACATAAATAAATAAAATAAAAATAAGAATCATTTCAAATAAAGAAAATCCTGGATATATGCAAATAGTCTGGCAGCAAAACTCGGGCCGCCCGAGCGCAACTACGCTACATGTCGGCGCTGACCACGAGGCTATCGGCGCCGACAGCAAAACCTTTGTTTAGTTACTTTCTAGGGGCATTCAATCGTCGCAGACTACTGACACACATCTTATCCAAACTATGTTTCCAGGTTATTGGCACAGCCAGATATGCTAAGGTAAATTTCCTTACTATAGTTCTACTGTACCCACATAATTAATAAGTAGAGAGCAATTTCTTGTTTATTTCACCCCATTGTTTTATCCAAACCTACAAAGACAGTTTTATTGATGTATGAGTACTGTATGTATAAAAGTCTCTGTTTGAAGCAGATAAAGTGATAGTAATGAGAAGTACAAGTCAGTTTGTTTATTGCTTTATGATTGATTGTGTGATGATTACAAATTATTATTGTTCTTATCAATGAAATGATTACATTGTGTCAAAACAATACATCAGTTAATGTATCTCAAAAATATTTACAGTCAGCAAAATCCTGCAGAGTCAATAGGCAACAAATTTTTTATGGACTATCATGACAGTATTATGTAAATACTGAGTCACAAATGAACTCTCCACTGTGCTTGCTTTAGAGAGCATTCACTCTCTGGTCAAGGCCAATGAAACTTATGTGTGCTTTCAAGGCTACAGATGTAAGAACTGGGATATCTTTATAGATGTGATAAATATGCATATTATTGGATGACATGGATTAATATCTTTTATGCATATTTATGGCATGCCCTCACCTTGAAAATGATCTATAATGGGTATTGTACAATGTTGAGTGTAATTTAAAAGTTTACACTTTAAGTAAAACATTTTGTAAATTCATTTTATAGTTCATTGTTATATGATCTGAGTGAGTCATACACAAATACTTCATTCTGATGACATATTTTCCACAATTTAATAGCACGAAGAGGTCATTTCAATGTGGATTCAAAGCTTTTTAACAACATCCAGAGTTTTCAGCTCAAACTTGACTTGGTTTCACAAAAAACGTTTGAGGATGTTTATATTATATTCAGAGAGGATGTTGAATCATCTTTGTTGAAATGTGAACAGTGAACATCCATACAGAAAATAGATAATTTCCTTAAAGGAATACAACTACTTTATTTACATTCTTTCAAAAGTACAAAAGATTTCTTGATTCATTCGCAACACAGTAACAAACTAAAAAAGACAGTACAAAACTTTTCAAATAAATTACAATAAATAACTTGATATTCCAGTATGTCAATCATGTGAAAATACAGTACCCATTCAACATGTCAGTGTATGCAGGAAAGCAGGCATCTGGTTTCAGAAGAAGCCAAACTACTATAAACCAGAGGAATGTAACCAAAGGTGTGTGAGAACATTTATTTGTATTTCATCGGCTAGATATTTTGCCTCCTTTTCGTCTTGAGATTATAATGTTCAGTTATTAATAAGTCTCCTTTAATGTCAATGTTGCTTATGCACAGTGGCATTTACTAACTATCAAATCGTTGAAAGGCGTGAGTTTCAGCTTTCCACGACTGTCATAGTGCATGAGAACCATTGGCTCATAGGCAGCTGGTACACAGCAAGGCCCGGGTGTTGTTCCTTTGGACATAAGATGCAGACGAGACTTAACCTGAGTATGCATACTGGCGGGTTTATAATTATGTGGACACGAACCATCACAGTAGTGCATAGTATAGCCTGAAGGAGCGATAACCCAGTCTGACCAGCCGATCTCTTTGAAGGAAACATTTAATGACTTTCGCCTGCAGTGACCTTCATCCTCAACACTTTCCTCCTTAGTAGGGACAGCTCTTCTGCTTCTCCTCACTGCTTGGTCAAGTTGTAAAATAAGCCGAGGCATGGATTGTGTACTCACTTCTTGTTTTTTGAGAAGGCAAATTTCAACAACTAAAAGCTCAGCACTTGTGTCCTTAAGCCACTTCTCAACTGCATCTGTTAAATCCAACGTGACATCCTGAGAGCTCAAGTCCCTCGTGTGAAATACAGTCTCTTTATGAAAACCAGGAGGTTTATGCATTCTAACCACAATGTCTTTTGATAGCCATGGCTGGCCGGGTGAAATTTTGTACACGCGCGGTCTCTTAATTTGCAGCCTTGCATGTTTAAGGTTGACTCCAGTTTTGATGCGCGAGTTCTTGTGGAAAGCAGCTCTGAACCACTGGTGCCTTGAATCCATGCTTGAATTAAGAGGCTGTACTGTTAGGAAAATAATAAAGAAAGACTGAAATTAGACAATGCAAAACAAATGTATATACAAACATATACCAAATAAATTATGTATTTTAATCTTTAATCCACTTGAGTGCAGTGAATACATACATTCAATTTAAAACAAATGTACATAAGTGTAAATATGTTTTGTGTGTGTATGTATATATTGATAGACACCACCACAAACACGCACACACATAACAAATATTGACTTTACTACATTCAGTTCAGGGGGAAAAGTGAGAAATTAGACAATGCAAACTACATACACATTTTTATATTTTTTTATATTTAGTCCAATAAATATATACATACTATCGTTAAACCAATATATATATATATATATATATATATATATATATATATATATATATATATATATATATGTGTGTGTATGTGTGTATTTTTTTAAACAAATTTACTCATGCTTTCAAATGACACAATTAAACGTTTTTATTTTAAAATATTATAATAAAAACGTACCTGTTGTGGGAAAGAGCACCGTAGAGGCTCTTCTTGCAGGCTGAAGCTCCTGCCCTTCACTGGAATTCCCTTTAAGCATCTGTCCAATTCTCCTATACTGACGGTACATCCTGACCAGGTCCTGGTGAGACGCTCTTCCACCAGGCCTGGGTGGTTCCTCCATCCCCAGGTACTCCAGAATAATGGTTTTCAGAGCCTCAAGCTGCAGGCCCATGAACATTTCCCCATGCTCCCGTTGAGCTGTAGACTCACTCAGGCAAGAGCTAAAAATAACAGCCCCAACAGAAAGGAGAAAGCACTGTGCTACCGAGTTCTGCATGGCAAGTTCTTTTTGTTTGTGCTGTCTTTGTGTTGGTCAGTGGAATGAATGACATTCCAGGCATGTTTTCATTTATACAGGTACAGGCCACGCCTCACCAGAGAGGATTGTTCATCTACACCCACAATGAAACTACACATAAGGTAGTCATTCCCTAGGCAATGACATCACGTCAGTAGGATTTTAGAATAATACTGTCACCCCAAAGTGAAATTCGTCTTGGACTTGGGACTTGCTGCAAACAATACTGGATAATATGTATACAAATATAAAAATC
Organism: Leuciscus leuciscus; assembly: GCF_965113295.1. Taxonomy (NCBI): domain Eukaryota; kingdom Metazoa; phylum Chordata; class Actinopteri; order Cypriniformes; family Leuciscidae; genus Leuciscus; species Leuciscus leuciscus. Next base: position 25,458,319 of record NC_138730.1, read on the forward strand.
TATAATGAGGCCAAATAAGACAAGAATAGTTGGAGAGTATTTTTTATTAAAATTCATTTCTGTGCTATGCTTCTCCATTATGTAATTCTACATTTGAACAGATCTAAATTATTGTGTACAGTATATTAAAAATTATCTTAAGTCCACACACAGTCTGCATCAAATTCATAATAACAAAGGATAATCTATAATTATGGGAGCACCACGATATGTGTGGTCTTGCCTAAACTTGCTTTTGTCTTTATAAATAAACGACTTTCATATGATCATAAAAAACAACAAAAAACAACAACTCTGTTTTCAGATAGGACACATTTCTGTTTACATGTGGAACGATAGATGGCAGTACAATAAAACTCACATATGGTAGTGAAATAAAGCAAGACAGATGAAAAAAAAAAAAAAGTTGAAAAATTTGCATAAATGACTAAGCTAAGGCAACTCGTCACGTGTTGTGCGTCACATGCTCAGATGACTCTCCTAAGGTAAAAGTGTGTGAAAGGTTCTTAGGTATGTTTCAAACAAACATTGTGGCGTGTGTCAGAATGCCAAGAGCACCACACTGAGTAATGGAGCATTTCGATTATTTAAAACACGAAGGAAGGTCGTCATATACATTCAATAAACACCCACAATGAACTCTTAAGAACACAGTATGTTACACCAGAAAAATTGCATTTATTGACCAATCTATCTATAGACTGTATATATTTTACACACCAGTGTTGATGTTAAATCGGTTGCCAGACTTGCCACTGCAACAGGTTAAAGGGCACGTTTGAGTGTTTTGGACGTGCCTCTTTGTCAAGTTCATCCAGTTAATTTACAACTAAACTACAAAAATATACACACTAACAATGAATTCCATAATTCCATAAACTACATAAGAGACCTGTCCACATTTAGATCACAGATAAACAAGCCTTTCTGTAATCTGTGATAATACATGTCAGTGAGGCTACAGTGATGCCATTTTACAGCAGAATTGCATCATAAGACATAGGGCAGTTGTGTGTTCACAATAGTAAGGGTTAATGGGTCATTCTAGCAATGCTATTTAAAAAGTAGTGAAAATGTTTGTCTGTTCCCCTGTGGTCCATACATTATATGAGATATGAGGAGATAAAAGCCTTTCTATAGTCGAAGATGATTGACAATTCGCATACAGTCAGGATTGGCGATATGGTTTTGTTCTGGGCAAGAACTCCCTGCCCATCCATCCAGCCTAGCATGGATAGGAGCAGCAGAACAGGGGTAAACAGAACCAAATCAACATAAATGTATTGCGGATATTATTAATGTTCAATGATTTATGTATAACATGATTCAAGAAAATGAGTCTGATTCAAAGAGGAATATCAGAAGGCCAAGTCCTGACTGGACGAGAGGAGGAGCTGGGGATGAAGGAGGGTAATTAACTCCTGAGCAACGAGATAAAGCTGCTGATAATTCTGAATGGATTTTATGTATAGGGATGCGGTGATAGGCATAGTATTCCAATAGGTAGACATGGATCAGCTGAGACTCAGCTGATGCAAGCTTGACTGATGTGACCTGCCAGAAGTGACGCTATGCTTGACAAGTGTAAAAGCAAGAGTGTCACAAATCTCCAGGATGATAAAAAAAAGAGCATCACCCAATTTTTGGTGTCAGACATGAGCTTCCTGAAGATGAATATACACACTAAAAAAAAAATGGTTCTTCAGCGGTTCTTCAGGGGTTCTTTGCGGTGGTTAAGGTGCTATATAGCACCACTACCATTTAAAGAACCTGTTAAGCCCAGTTTGGTTCTTCAGCGGTTCTTTAGGGTGGTTAAGGTGCTATATGGCACCTCTTATGGTTCTACATAGCACCATTTGACAAAGGTAGGTGCTATATGGCACTTAAAGTGGTTCCCCTATGATTACAAGCCAATGAAGTGTAGATAAATGACTCCCTCTAGTGGTTACTATGGAAAATAACTAAATCTGAAACAGGGATATATACTGTATATATTAAAGTTAAAATATTAAACCGTTACATATTTTTAGAGACAGGATGGCTAGCTTTAAAAGACAATATCACTATATTAGACAATATGCATTATATATATATATATATATATATATATATATATATATATATATATATATATATATATATATATATTTTAAGTCAATACAAACTGAAAGACAATGAAAGTTACATGTAACAAAAAAGCAATGAAGGTTAATAAAGAAATTATGGAAATTAAAAACCAACAACAACTGAATCACAGCAAAGTCAGAGCTCCTCTCTAAATTCTGTCACAACAAATACCTATTATCGAACTAGAATCTACTGAAAACTAAAACTGACATAAATTTGTCATAAACAATTTCATGAATTGGGAAGGAAGCAGGGAAAAGTTCAGCCTCAAAAGCTGGATATAATATAATCATTGTCGTGCTCAAACAACTCTAACAAGCACAAACGATCCTGCCTTTGTTCCAGGAACACAGTGCATCAGGCGCACACAGTAATAGGAAAGGACAAAAAGCAGTGGACTGTAAAGGCCACACTCCCTTTGATTTACCACAGCAAGTAACTGCACAGAAAATAAATACATAAATACAAAAAAATAATAATAATTACTATTGGAAACTATCATGGTTCATTTAAAAAAAAGCACACAAAATGTGTACTCAAGCACTTGAATATTAAAAACAACCAAGAATTAACATTGTAAGATCATTTAAAGACCATTTTAAGATTGTGTTCTGTGCATAAAAGGAGAGCAGACAGCCTCGACAAAGAGTGACTCATGCAGTGTTGTGATGTTTTTCAATCAATGTTCCATTGTTACATCAAAGCATCGTGGTGCCACTTGGAGACAGACAATAATCAGCCAAAAGACAACATCCCACATGACTGACAGTGCCAGGCTACCTGCCCAAATTATTCCAGCATGCTTCTGAAAATTTCAATATTGGAAAGTTTCATCGGCAGACAGAGCTGAATTTTTCATAAATCAAAGGTCTTTTATATTTAGCAAAAGACAAAGAATAAAATACAACAAATACTTACATGGCAGAGGGGGTCATGCATCAGTATCTTGGGTGCCCCCAATACTCAATATAATTACATCCTTGGTGTAAAATATGATTTTATTTGCCAGCTTTCACTCAAAGCTAAACATTAACACCCGAAATTGCATTGCAAAATTGATATGCAGCTTTAGCCTACCATGCATTCATGTTTTAGCCCAGCATATATCAACTGTGAACCTTAAGGGTACCAGATATAAACATTTCTGTAAATGACCTATATGGATCTTCAGAACTTCTAAGCTAAAGACAAGTTACCCTTAAAAAATCAACCAATTAACAGCCATGCTAATTATTCCGATATGATTCATTTGACGCAACAGTATTCAGTCAAATAGCTTCACATGGTTACATTTTGGTTAAGATTTTTCTTTAAATTAACTACACCGTCTACAAAGCAGCCTAAATTAATATGAAAGACAGCACTTCGAGAAGCTACAGCACAACAACAACCTGATTCACGTCGCTACCGCCTTAATTGTACAGATTCGTGTTTTGATTGGTTCCTCGCAGACTCTCTCATCCTCTAGTCAGGTGACAGAGTGCTCGCTTTTTTTGGGGATGGACTGGATGACTTAGAGATATCATGAGTAAAATACATTTATCCCTACGGGATAGGTTAAATTAACGATAGGAAACCTACAACACATTCATAATGGATGAGCCAAATATACTGAGGCGGCGTGGTCTCCAGGTAAGAGTGCATGAGTGATACATACTAGACTATTATTTGAATATATGATGATATAGGCTGTATCTCTATTTAACAACACAAATCCAGTGGTTTATCAGTATCAGTATGTTTTATTATATTTTTGTAAAGTGAACGGTGCATCTTAGTTGCAACCACTTATTTATTTCACACGTTTAGCAATCCGTTTGTTTGTTTACATTGAACAGAATCTCATAGTGTTTGAAATGGGTTGATTTGACGTGGCGAGTGTTGGAAATAAACGTTTTTTGGATTAAATACTTGGTAAGTATGCATCATGAATAGAATATATGTATTTATAATCGCGACATTTTATGCACGTTTCGGTTTTTACAAAACCAGTGAAGTCGACACGTTTCATCAGCAGTTACCATGGTGATCACTGCATTTGTTTTGCTTCGATCTGTTTATGATGGAAAGACCTGCCTTAGCGCCATTGAATCTGTCTAAAAAAAAAATTGCCTGAAAATCTGAACGACAGTAACAATGAGACCGGGGAGTGAACGAAAATATATTTTGTTTTAAAGTCCGTAACAGTTTTTGAAGCTATGTGTCCAAAACTCTGCTGTAGCCATGTCCCCATGTTTGAGAGCAACAAATTACATAATTTAGAAATCTTCAATTTACCCCTAATCCATGGTACACAAAACTGTAAACATATAAATAGTTTAATTATATATATATACATAGGCTACATTATTATGAATGCAAATAACATGTGATGCCAGACATGAAAGTGTTTTTTATTTATTTTTATTTTTATCTCATTATTGTTTTTGGTCCTGTTAATCCTTTATATTTCTAACTTCTTGACCTCAGGTGGAGGTAATTACGTATAATTACGTTATAATTACGTTATAATTACGTTCTATTAAGTATTTATTATGGAAAGCACATATTCTCTTTCTCCCACTCAAACGCACACACATACTGAACACACACTCGCACAGAAACCTGTTGTCAGCGCTGCTCTGATGATTTTATTAGTAAAATAGTTTAGCAGCTAGTCTACTTGAAATGTTTCACTAGCGAGGTAATAACGGCGCTGTTCTTTGAGCAGATAAACTTACAGCTGTTGACAAACACTGTTGAGAGACACACAGATTCAGGTAGGCTAATTCATACACGCTTGCTTAATCTCTGTCTCTCTCTCTCTGTCTCTCTATCTTTCTTTATCACTGTCTTTGTCTCTCTCTCTAATAACTGCATTAATAACTGCGTTAGTCTGCTATCAGTGGCTCAAGCCTCCGTTACTAGCTCTAAAATGTCGTTTTGTAATTAGCAACGTTGGCTTGGAATGAGATGAAACATAAGGCACACCCGAGGTGTCTTCTCCGCTTGGCCGCATCACCATGTGCATTATTTTTCTAATAATTCAACAGCCTGGTGTCAATTATTCCTTACATATATTTGTTTACAGGATGAATCTTTATTATGAAGCCCAACTTGAATTCAGTGCACTTCTGAGCTTTACTTTGGCAGAGACCATGAGTACTGTGAAAGATAAAAAGACATATTGTTTATTTTTTAAGAAAGAGTAGCTTATTTCTTAGTTCATAAAAAGCGTATACATCCTTGAGGAAAGGCACAAAACTATTGGAGAATAAACAAGAGAACCTTTGTTATTGGTCATTTACAAGACACTCATTCAAAGCGACAAAGTACACTACATTGACAGTCCCCTTGGACACGACAGCTCAGTAAAACAATAAATGAGCTGACACAAACATCTCCCACTTCTGAGGGCTGACAAATTTATATCCAAAAGCAGAGGAGTATATAGTTGTCCATAAGGCTGAGCTTTGGATCTCAATAATGTACTTATTAATGGTATAGTCATTCCACCATCACAAATGATTTTATGGAAATGTTTTTTGCATTATTTGTAATGGAGCTGAAGAAGAAAGCAAGGGACTGGCTCCATGTAAGCACTTGAGCTTTTTAAGAGAAACTTTTGTACCATGCATAAACTAAACTCTTTTATGAGTTTTCGGATTATACACTCCAACCTTGCAACTAATGAAGTATTCATTTGGCCTCATACATCCTGATTATCTTCAGATGTCCATCCAAATATTCAGTGGCATTGAGCCTACTGACAGTGATTCTCCAGCCAAAAAGGGACAATGAGACATTGAGTAGCTTCAGTTTTCAATTTTGCCAGGAACTTGGCTATTACCAAGGAATTTTGTGAGGTCATACTGTAGCATCATTTTATTACAATAATTATGATTTAAGACCTTGAAGTTTTATAAGCATTAAATCAAGAGTCAGTGACAATACTAAAAACACTGACATCTTTCAACGAATCCAGAAATGCAAAACATAATTGCTCTATTTTTTTTTATTTTTTTTTTTATTAGCTGTGTAACATTTATGTGGGCTGCCGTTTTTAAGGCTGTTAAACTCTGTAAACGTGAATGCTTTCCCTCTATAAGACAAATCTTGAATCTACTTCAGTGTTGAGCTCTGAGTGGACTGGAGAATTTGTTTCTTGTTTAAAAGTTGCGTTAAGAATTAAACAAGGCAATGTCACAAAGATCAGTGGTTTAGTGTTTAAAATTCATTAAATGACTATTGTTGTGTATGATCATGTTTGATTCTTTTGAAATCCAAGGCTCTTCTTACTCATGCTTTGTATTTTCATTAAATCCAATACATTAAAACATACTTGGTTGATGCTTTGCTAAAAAAAAAAGAAAAAGGGTGGCAGGCCATTGGTTTCTGCAACAGTGTATTATAGGCTATGTTGTACATGACCTATAGGCTAAGGCTATAACACAATATTTCTTTCTTTCCAGAAGGAACTTAGCCTTCCACGCAGAGGAAATATGTGAGTATAGTCTTCTTACTCTAATATAAAATGTTGTCACTGTCATAGCTTTCAGTAACGTTTTTTGACATTTCTAGTAGCCTAATAGGCCTATATATAAAAAAAATATCCAAAAAGTCTGCATTGAAAATGAAAATAAAATAAGTTTTTCAGTCCCATGGACAGCAAATGAAATTCAGTTTTTTTTTGTGTAACTAATATATGATATCATAAATCAAAAAAATATATCAAACCTATTACATTTCTAGTATATATATTGTATTTTACAACAAATAAATGTGTAGTCAAAATATATAAGGGCAGTGAGGTCAAATGTTGTGCTTTTAAGCTTTATTATTAATTTGTCATAAACAAATGGAAATGAGTTAATTATTTATCTGTCTGGAACATCTTAAAGATGCACTCAATATTTTTTGGATTTCTTATGTATTAGCCTAGTTATTTACTATTTAATGTATTTAATAAATGTGTATTAACATCCATACAGAGTTATAAGAAGAAATTCATTGGCATGAATGAATTTACAACCTCGTGACGCTCATATGAATATTAGTCTTAAAGCCATGTCAGAGGAGGGCGTTTCTTTAGAGAGTTTGGGAGTGTTTTCATTACTATATCCTCAAGATTAGTAGCCTATTACTCGGGTTTACCAGTATGGGACACTCTATGCATGTAAAGTGAAAGAAGGCGGGTTCAGTTGCCCGGCGCGGTGACGTTCAAACCCCACCATGACCCCTTCTTTCAGTCAGACTCTATGACAACTTCCTCCACTCCGCACACCCGCATTTCTTTTATTGTTTCCCTAAACTTGCACTCGCTACAGTTGTGTTGCTATACCTTTAAACCAGCGAGCAGCATCCGTTTCGCAGTGACAGGGCTTGAGTAGAACCAGGCGATGGCATTTTCCAAACCCATGTGGCATTGTGTCACTTGTGAGAAAATAACGCGATGATGGCATCGTCGCTTCTGTTCCTTAGGCGCTTGCTGTGACTGTCTACTCCCCCGCATTGAATGCAATGGATTCTGTGTCGACATGAAGTTCGTCTGGGAATGATATTAGACCTCACTGCGTTTACTCGTCGCAATGCTGCGGTGCGGTGTACCATCGATGAGGATTTGATTACCGTGGGCAGAACGAAGACGAATACACCGACATCATGTCTGATCGGAATTACTGGACGGTGTGTCCGAGTTATAAAAGTCAGTTCGTTTCTGGAGGCTTAGTCAAACGACCCAAAAGGTAACGACGAATTTAAGCACATTACTGTATATTTCCATTGCGATTATTTAATAATCGACAAGGTTGGTCCGCAAAACTTGGTCTAACTTGAAAAAATTCCACAAGCGCTACCGCGAGCAATGTGCTTGATAAAGTAGATCGAGAAATAACTTCTATGATGTTAGAAAATATATGTCTTAACACTCTCGATCTCGTTGTGGACAGCATACACACTGTTTTTCCACCCTGTCCGTTTTTGTTTCCGATAGTAAACGTGGCCCATGTACGGCTGAGCGTCTGCTGCTCATTGTCCTGTTGGCGGTGGATGGTCATATTCTGTTTTCTAGTTTTCACATAATGTTTACAGTTTAACCGTCTGTATGATGGGTCTGTGATGACTGTGTCATTGTTATGTCGGTTTGACGCCTTTGTCAACAAAGTATAGTTAGTGTAGCTGCTACGCAATAAGTTATACGAGCGTTGAGGTTAATTAAGGCGGTTTTTAATGTTTATTTTTTTCTTATTATAAGTCTTAAGCATTATATTTTGCTATAACGTTTTGCGAGGAAAAAGTGTAAGAAGCATTTTAAAAATGTGTATCTGTTGAACTGCAACATTTTAGGTGCAAATTTTTGCTAATTAAAAAGTTGTACACATTAAAAAATAAACAGTGCTTTTAAAAATGTCTCATTAAACTGATGTATGCTCATATGAGGTGAATACTTCAGTCATTTCAGTCTTGTAGATAAGTGTTTTATTATGTTTATATCTACATAGAGAGGGTCGCCCTCTCATGGGTGCTGCCATTTTGATGTCACATGACCAGCCGTGTTATTCATTTGAGTGGGTAACTACTAGAGATGCACCGATGTATCGACCGCTGATATTTATTGGCCTAATTTTGATCAACTTAAAACCATCGGCATTTCGGCTATAGCACGAAAAAGGCAGATAGATGGTTTTGATTAATTAACTGCATGAAGGCACTGAGTTAAATGTCTGTAGCATAATTCAATGTTTTTCTCTGGGTAAAACAAAACAAAATGAAACCTATACAAAATATAGCAGGGCTCAACAATATGGCCCAGGGCCAGCGTGAATGACGCTCGGGACAATTGACGGAACTGTCACTAGCTATGTTTCCATCACCCTGTTTTTATGTGCATTTTGAAGTATTGCATCAGAAACGAGTGATGGAAACGGCAAAAAAACAAACAAATCCCTTAATTCGCAAAAAAGTTTTTACGGTCGCTTGAGGTGGTTTTTGACTTGTGAGAAAAATAGTTCATGTGAATAATGGGAGATTGAAACGCATTTGCCGAATAAATTCTGACGTAGCGAACATTAGGGGTGTGACGGTACACAAAGCTGACGGTTCGGTATGTACCTCGGTTTTGACGTCACGGTTCGGTTCGGTACACTAAACCAAATTTTTTTCTTAACCATTAAAACAGTGATTGAGTGATTATACAAGAGATAAGTTTCAGTAAGTTGTACTGTATGTTTCAACATTCAGATGTTCATTCATATTTATTAGGATGAGATGATCGCGTTCACTCGTGCTGCTGCTTACACTGAGGCACCTACATAGTGATCTGTCAAGCCACGTTAAAGAGCGTCAAAACGTCAAAAATCTTTACACCCCTTGCGAACATTAAACCCACGTGACTAATCAGCTGTTTTTATGGTGTTTTATTTACTGTTGGTTACTAGGTTACCAATACAACCGTCATCCACTCGAACAACTTAATGGAAACGCAACTAATTATTTCATAAGTATCTTTATGTTGTATTATGTTGTCCTGTTGAATGTTAAATTGATCATATCCTTGTTCAATGAAGATGATTTGATGATGCGGCAATAAACTAGCTAGTATACCTTAATGCATGCGTTTTTGAACTTTGCTAATTTTAAACATGATCAAAACAGCAATCCATTTAATGACAAAAGTTATAGCCTATCGGTTTTGGAATCGGAATCGGACAAAAAAAAATTATATGGGTGCATCTAGTAACAACTTGTAAAAGCTGCAGTGCCACAAAATGCCTCCATTCAACCAACAGTTATTAAAAATTATATTAATTATATAATAATTATAGAGGAATAGAACATAAAACCTCATGCATCCAGGCCAAAAGGTGGCACTGTAAATTCCAAAACCACTGGTACTATTGCACTGTTGGGATGAATAAGAGCCAGCAGAACAAAACTTTACTGAATTCACCTTTAAATTCAAAGCCTTTTTCAAAGGCAATTTATGTACTTGTAATACAAACCATCTCTTTTCTAATCAATTTATACAGGCCTGTTAGTGTTAACAGAAACCAAAAACACTCAGTGTTGATTTAGGTTCACCAGCTCAAAGGAAAGGTTTTAGTAAACCCAAGTTGTGTTCCAGTACCAAGGACATTAACAGAGCATCCCTATAGATGGCTTTAATAGGGGTTGTGAAAACAGAGTATTTTTGCCTTTAACAAGAACAAGAGTTTTCTTTCCACAGTAACCGGAACAAGAGGAAGAGTCTGGCTCCCTCACCTACTCTATCAAGACCGCTCTCACCCCTTCCTTTCCCAACTGGTAGCTATAATTACTTTGTTTTGCTTCTCTCCCAATTAAGATAATGATAGATGTGTGATTTACACTGTGCCTGATTATAAACACCAGGTAGTGTAACATGCTTGGACATCTAGCCCATTGTTTGAATATGCCACTGGTCAATGCCAGTAACACTCTGTCAACAAAGCCTCTTAGAGGAGCGCCACTCAGTACACAACCACTTTGGCATCCAATGACAGTGTAAACCAACCATAATGTGCGTGTTGCTCATGGAATGTGCATTTTCTACAGGCAGCAGTCCGCTGGACAGTCCCAGAAATGTCTCCGGCAGTCCTTCGGTCAATTTCCCGTTCATACGGAGGTAAGAGCTGAGCAGAATAAGGCTGCACACTACAAACATGTCCAAATTTATACACATTTGTAATTTGTTATATCTTGTCTGCCCTTTCATAATGGCAGTGTATAAAAGCAAGACATAAGTGTGGAAAAATGTCTAGCTGGCAAACAATAAGATTGAGCGTTCACTGCAGCTGCCCTTAAGGCTGTGTCAGGGATGGGAAGCTTGGCATTTGTCACAGCAATTATAGTGAAGTCAGCGTGTAGCCTCATTACTTTACACTGCCGTGATTATGTACTGAGGCTCCATCCACTTTTATTAATGCTTGCTTAAAATGATGTGACCCTGCCAGCCTCCTTGTACAGCTCAATGAGGATTGAATGAGTTGTTGTTTTTTGTTTGTGTCTAAAAGCATACATCTATTTGTAGATAAATTATATGACTGGGTAGAGGATGTTCAAGATCTTAAAATAAGTGAAATGTGTTCTAGTTTTTTTAATTTAATTAAAATGATTCTAGTATTACTGTCAAAGACACAAGCTTTATCATATAATAGCATTTTAAATGTTCCAGACAAACATGTAAATCTGTCTGGTATATACAATACTGTTTAAAAGTGTTGGGTCAGTAAGATAGTTTTAAAATAAGAAACCAATACATTTATTCAGCAAGGATGAATTAATGTGATCAAAAGTAACCGTAAAGACATTTATAATGTTACAAAAGATTTCTATTTAAAATAAAGGCTATTTTTAAAAAACTTTCTATTCATCAAAGAAAGAATCCTGAAAAAATGTATCAAATTTTCTACAAAATATTAAATCAGCATATTAGAATGATTTCTGAAGGATCATGTGACACTGAAGACTAGAGTATTGATGCTGAAAATTCAGCTTTGCCATCAGAGGAATAAATTACATTTTAAAATATATTCAAATAGAAAACAGTTTTTTTTAAATGGTAAATAATAGTATTTCAGAATAATACTGTTTTTATTGCCTTGGTGAACATAAGAGACTAATTTCAAAAACATTAAAACAATCTTGAGACCCCAAAACAAAATGGTAATCTATATGTATAAAGGAGTACACTGTCATTTGTTGATGGTTGAGGATACTCTTTTGTTGTGCAGCCATTAAAATAACCAGCACTTTGATCCATATCAAATATCTGAATGGAGACTCCTTACCTGCATATAAAATTGTCTTCCTGTATCTCTGCCCTATTTCAGACCGGACACACGAAGGTGGTCTGTGGCGTCTGTCTCGTCTGGATATGGAACCAATCCACCCAGTTCTGCTGTTTCAGTGAGTGGGCCCCTCTCAGTTATTCTGAAAAAAAACCCCTGTTTTCCTTTTCTTTAGCCATCAATCCATTTCATCCGCAGTGTTTTTCTGTATATAGCTGTATATATATTCTGTATATATATAATTGTTATCTATATACTATTTGTTTTTGCTTTTGGAGTGCAATTTATTGGCGGTACAAGTGCAGAGTCTGCAGACAGTTGGAAAAGAGACTAACAAGTACACAGCATGCTAGATTTTCTCATTAATATTGATTAACTTGACAGTGTTAAAGTATTCATGGTCCCCACAGCCACCTTAAAATATCAGGGAATGGAAAACTTGTGATTTCCACGCTTTAAAAAAAAAATCACGGAAAAAGCTGGGGAATTTCTATAATGAATATACTTATTCCTCATGCTCTAAAAAGTTTATTTGTCTAGATCAGGGATTCTTAAACTTTTGGGGGCAGAAGATTTTCCAGGGACTTCACTCGTGTCCCAATATCCATGTTTGGAATACCGGCACAGCCTACATATTGTACAACAGACAATTTAAATTGAGGCAAATACATTTTGATGATGAATAGACTATAGCTGCGTTTCCGTTGCCGATTTGCGCAAAACTTTTGCGATATTTTCTAAATTTCTATGAAAAACTATTGCGAAATGACGGTGTTTCCATTAACTGTTGTTATGCGACTAAAACGTAATTATTTCCTCTCGCGATAAGTCATTACAAAAATGATGGCAACGGATGTTGGTAGGTTTATGTCTATCCCAGCCACCACACTAGTCATTATTTTTAATGGAAGGAGACGTAGACGTGTTATCCAAGCATTAATGGCAAGGAAAGCCCTTATACTTATGAGCGGTGCATATGAGGTGTATCTCATTAGAATCCAGTATTCCTGTCTTTTTATAAGTTTAATTATAAACTCTATCTCGTTTTCTGTCCAAACATTTTGCGTCATCTTTAATAAATGATTCGAATTCCCAGAAAAACCACATCATGCGAGCGGAAAAACTTTTTTGCGATATATGGGAGTTTTTGCGAAATTGACGTGTTTCCATTGGCCGTACTTTCAATTTGCGCAATTTGAAGGGTAATGGAAACGCGACTTGTTGTGTCCAGTTAGCAATGCTAGAACTGATATGTTGTGTGTGTGTGTGTGTGTGCGCGCTTGAGGCACTGGCGTGATCACTTGGATTTCTTTCCTTATAGCAGTGGAAACAACTTAAAATACTGTAAAGGGTCCATTTTTGTTTACATTCAAAATAACAACAAAACATTTTGCTTTTGTAAAATAAACTAAACAAACAGGTTGCACTTTCTTTTGTCTCGGTCTCCGCGAACTTTTTTTCTGGAGCACGTCACAAAAATGAACCAAAATACAGCGAATACCTGTAACACAGCGAATACCTGTAGCACAGACATGAGAAATACGTCTATAAAAACCTTTAAGTGTCTTCATTTTGCTTATTTGACGCTATAAGCATTATATAATTCACTTTGGAATATAAGTCGCCGTACGTTTCAGGTGATAAAAAATTTGACCTGTAGTCCGGAAAATACGATATAGCAAATGATTTTGCACACCTCCTGGCAATTGGTTGCGAACCCCACTTTGAGAACCCCTGTGCTAGATATTGCTTTCTATTAAATTAATTGTTGAAATCATAGTAGTAATCTGTATCTTTTATATCCTTTGTCATTTTGGGTAATTCTCAGTATACAGTTCATATTGTAAATTAATTTGTAGATCTATTTTCAAGGAAATCATTTGAAAAATAGCCTCTTTCTCTGATTTGAATTTTTAAATGGCCATTCATGGCTCATGCGATGAGGTCAGCCTTGTTCAACAATGTCCTATTGAGCCAGTGTCAGAGAAGACTTTATTCAGAGGGAAGCTGTGAAGCTTCTCTGGTTTCCTCCTTCGAGCACTGGTCCTGTCATGTGTTCCTCTGCTCATTCTCCTTCCCTGAGATTTCAGTTTACGCTTAGTCTTGAATTACCGTCTGTACCACAGACTACTGCAAACCAGAGTGGAAAGTGTCCCGTCCTATAGTTGTCTTGCATAATTGCACAGACTAATAAGCAGCTTTAGATTGTCAGATGCTCACTACTTGTGTTTCATGTAATCTGAGCCTATGTGCCCCACCTTGCTATGCAGACTGTTGTGTATTCATTGCTCAACAACTGTTACATTTGTACACATCCAGGCCTCGACATTAACGCTTGTCTGGGAAAAGTGGATTTTTTGGAAGGGACAAGTACTTGACCGGACCGGACAAGTAGCCTGATTAGAACGCCAATAACAAAAAAATAACTAGGGAATTACTAAAACGAGAGAATGTTTATGATTTTATTATATTTTTATTGTAAGTTGTGATCGATAGTGGATAATAAATGTATTACTGATGGTAACAAGGTTGCGCTGTTGAGGCTCGTGCAGCCTCTCGAGGAAAAATGGAAACAAATGAGCGCAGCACAACATACTGCCGATAAAAATGTGGAGTTTCTATATTTTTAACATGTGATACAGTTAAGCAACCTCACACGACGAGTGCTGTTTTCCTGAATACTATCACGATTGAAAATGTGACATTGATTTCATACAACAGTTCAATAAACAGTTAAAATGAAGTCACTTACATTTTAGATGCAATATTGACTGTTTATGGGGGTGGGTAAATGACAGATTTACTTGCTCATGAAGTTCATGAAAAGGCTTAATGTCGAGTCCTGACATCCATAATGTTAGGGTGACACAACAGGCACATGTAAATGTGATTTTGTTGTCTGAATCTTGCTGCGTTTCTGTCTCTCTCTCTTTCTTCTGCACTAGTCTTCCTCCTCCTCTCAGGAGCTCCTGCACCAGCTGCCCTCTCAGCCAACCCCAGATGACCTCCATCGCCTCTTCAAGCATTTCAGGAGTTCAGAGAGTGTGACAGATGAGGATGGACAGCCCTTTCCCTTCCGTGCTCGCTCACGAAGTCTTAGGTCTCTGCTTGTTGTAGAGATAAAACAGGATTGAGAGAACATCAATATATAAATGAAATGCAACATTTTCATATAGAGAAAGCAATTCTGTTAGCTTGTGACATATGTTTGCTTGCATAGAAATTGTGAAATCCCATTTGTAACTTCTGAAACCAAATGAATAAGAATAAAGTATTAGTTTGGCTTGTATGTGCCAGGGCAGGGAAAAAGTTAGCAAACACCATATTTTAATTAGCTAATCCTTAAAAATCTGCTTAGTGCAACAATCTATACAGATGTGATGTTTTATACAATTATAATGATTTATTACTCTGGCAACATTGACCTAAACTGTAAGAAATAAAAAAATATGACCCAACTAAAATTACACTACTTTAATGAATTTACTTTAGTAAATCTTTATCTTTCATTTACTCACCATGATGTACTTCCAAACCTATATAATTTACTGTATTTTGAGGAACACAATTTTAGGGGAAATTTTGGAAGACATTTTTTATGTTAATTTCCATGTAATTATAACGAAGCTTTCAAGTTTTAAAAAAGGAGGCAAAAGCACCATAAAAGTGTTATAAATTTTGTCTTTTGCTCACACAAAGTTATCTTAAGGTCCCCGGAGACTTCAAGTATACTGTACTGCAGCGTTATTTTAGTATAATTTTTTATACTATTATAGTATTTATTAATATTTTGAATTAGCTTTAATTTTTATATTTTCTGTTTTCATTTCAATTAGAGTTTTTATCAGTTTTTTTCCAATTACTGAAAATGATTTTTAATAGTTTTAGTTATCAATAACAACACTAGTATGCAAGTCATACAGGGAACATTTATGATTATTTTATGATGCTTTTGTATACGTCTTTTGAGCTGAAAAACTTGTTCGGCATTCAATGTAATTTCACAGAAAAAAGTTGAGTAAATAATGACAGAATTTTCATTGTGAAGTAAACTATTGCTTTAATGTTATTTGTTTGTGCAAAATTGTTTTGTAGCCCTGGACGGACATGTGGCTCCTTTGATAACGAGATTGTGATGATGAATCACGTCTACAAAGAACGGTTTCCAAAGGTAATTGAGCTCTGACATTTAAATTTAGTTTTTCATCATAGACGTGGATGCCACGTCACGTCATCACATGTTGTTTACTTTGTTTAAATTGTGGCTGTGGGAAAATTGACGGCCTGGTCTGTCTAAACAAAACAAATGACAATTGTCACCTACAATTGTATCACTCTTCCAGGCCACGGCTCAGATGGAGGGGCGTTTGCTGGCAGTGATTGCAGACTATTCCCCAGACAGCGCTCCCGCTCTTGCTGATGGAGTGCTGGGCTTCATTCAACACCAGCTGGTCGAGCTCGTCCGAGACTGTCTGGAGAAGTCCAGAAAGGGGCTTATCACATCCGGCTACTTTGTGGAACTTCAGGAAAAATTAGAAAATTTTCTACATGAGGTAGAAAACATGCCACATTTATTGTTATGTTGATATTTGTATCTGGGGGAAAAAAAAGTCGTTTGCATAGATCCATAGTTTACAATGTCACAAAAGACCAGAATTTCAGCACTCCATATTAGTATCAATACTTGTAAATTTCACAATTCTTGAATACTTTACGCTAAGTATTAATGTAAATAATTGTATTAATAGTAATTATATTAAAACAATGCTTATCTTTGCAGATAAAATTTCTATTTTTATTCCGCAGGGACACATTACATTGATTGAAACTGACAGTAAAGACATTTTAATGTTAAACTAAACATTTAATGTTTAATGTTTAGAACTGCTAAAATTATTGACAATTCTGTAATATATTACACAGTGATTTGATGATGTTAAAGTTGGGCACCATCAAAGCATTTCTTAAAGTTTATTGTGTTACAGCTACTGAAGTTGTCAATCCAGAAGCAATGAAAGTGTTTTTTTCTTCAGTCAGTGTTGTTGTTAGATCAATATTAGCTACATAATACACGCATGTGTATTATCCTGCTTTTAAACTGCAGGGCCTAATGCATAGATTTTGAGACTATTGAAATATATATATTTTTTATTTGCCCTGGCTGTTTACAATGCACTTAGACCAAACTGACTGTGCTTATGTTAAGACCTTATCAAGACTGGCCTTTTGACCACGGAAGTGCTTTTCACACGCTCCCTTCACAGAGTGCACACACATCATGCATGCGTTCAAAAGCAGTTTCCTTTCTGTACTCCGTATGACTTGTTTTTAGTATCGACACACATTTGACATCCTTAGTTTGCATTTGTTCATACTGAGAGGTTTAATCCTCTCTTTTCAACCATCGGCTGAATCAGTTAAACTGCTGCAGCCCATCTCCTTTATAAGAGAGGCATTATTACTAAATGATTACTGACTGAGAGCCTCATGGCTTTAGACATAAGACCCCTGAAGTCCTGAGTTATTCTTTTAATAAGCACTGTTCCTGTCATGCTCCTTCTGAAAATGACATTTAGTGAACTGCTGTACTGAAGCACTGTGGTCTTTTCCTCTGTGGAGATGAAACTGTGTTGCATCTGCACAGGCACATGTTTGCGTGTGTTTGTTTTAAAATAAACTTGCTTCTTTCATTCCTCATACCAAGCTGCTGTTGTCATGTGCAGTTTTTCTGGAAAGACATGAAGAGAGCAGCAGTATTGCAATGCACAGTAGTCATCTGCAGTGTCTGTGTGCTCAAGCAGTAATGTCGACACTGTGGAGGGAAGGGTGGTTAATTAGGGCAAGTGAGAGACTGTTTTGTCTCCCCGAGGAGCTTTTGCTTCATGCTTCTGAAGTCATGAAAAGCAAATGAAGGAAAGAGGCTGATCAAATTAAGCAAGGGGAAACGGGTCGCGCTGCAGTTTCCAAGTTCCTTGCTTATGGTTGATTTTGGATTAAATATTTTAAATGAACGAAACGTTCTATGGAAAAGTAAAAAATAATATTTTCATTTTGGGTTCCACTGAAAAAAAATGCTGTCATACGGGTTTGGAATGACATGAGGGTAAATTAATAATGACAAAAATTTAAATTTTTGGGTGAACTAACCCTTTAAACGACTTGTTTATGTGGAATGTCATTAGGAGACCATTTTTATGGTCTTTTTCCATTATTACTTCTCTCTGTCCTCTCACAGTCAATTAGGTGGCATATTTCTGTAACTTTAACCATTTTGAGAATTTGCTTCATGTTAACGTCTACCAAATGTCATGCAAAAATGTAGGTTGTTTTGTTTTGCGCTCGTAAAGTTAATTTGCATTGGCCCTGTATGTGTTCTTTTTACCCATAGGCATATGATCGGTCTGAGAGTGAGGAAGTGACTGTTATTGCCAAACTCGTGAAGAAGATTCTCATCATTATTTCCAGGCCAGCAAGACTTCTGGAATGTCTGGTAAAATTATGATTAACACTGATTCTTTTTTTATTTTGGTCTAATAGACCCCAGATTGTACCAATTTTAATTCATGGTTCTGAACTGCCTACTTACAGTGACTCACTTAATTGAAATGCTTTTAAAAATAATGTAAAAATCCCAATTTTATTAAATAAATGGTAATTTTGCAATTAACCTCTTTATGTTTTTTCTTTAATAATAATACAAATTGCTCACATCATTGGGGGCTCTGGGAGCATAATCTCAGCAGAATGTGAAGGTTTAAATTGAGTTTTTTCCCATCAGAGTTCCAGATCATGTTGAAAACCGCCTGCGCTCTAGTAATCTACCGTTTCTAATTAATTACTGTGTGAAGACTGGGACTCATTCTGATGCCATTTATATAACGCTTACTTACCATTTTTCTATTAACCAACAGGAGTTTGATCCTGAGGAGTTTTATCAACGTCTTGAAGTTGCCGAAGGCCATGCAAAAATTGACCAGGGGATCAAGACTGACATCCCCCGATACATCATCAGCCAACTGGGTCTCACTCGGGACCCCCTGGAGGGTATAATTATGATTTATCTAGCACCCCACCCTTAAATTATATGTTTTTGTCTATGTTGTAAAAGGTAATTAAATATTAGCTTTAGGCAAACAAGTGATTGATTTATTTGTTTCTTCTTCTTCTTGTCTGTGGGTTCAGATATGGTGCAGCGTGAGCATAATAACTCAGGCGGCCCAAGCAGAGAACTGGATGACACTGCAGAGGTAAGAAAATAAACCAATAGGCTTGACATCAAATCTTGAAGTGGCTCACTGTTTCTCTACACTGCTGGAGGTCTCATACCTTCCTTTCCAAGAGGTCCAGTCTCTAAATTTCATTCCTAACCATGATCCAAACAATCATAACTACAAGTCAAACGTATGTACAGTTGTGAAATGAAATAACCAATGTACATTGCAGAAATATTGGTGCAACTTCATGTAGTAATGACCAGTAATCATGTAGTAATCAAATCAGGCCATTTGATTTTCTCTCAGTTGCACTTTTTTTTTGCTAACATGTCATCATATGAATAAGTCTGGCATCAAAACAACTTCTTAATGCAACACTTGAGTTATAAAAAGTCTCACAACAGCAATACATTATAATTGAGATTAGATGAGTCAAATTTAAAGTGGTAAATTATAAATGCTACCATTCAAAAGTTTGGGGTTATTTTACTTATGCTTACCAAGACTGCATTTATTTGATTAAAAAATACAGTGAAACAGTAATATTGTGAAATATTATTTCTATTCAAAAGAACCATTTTTTATGTTGATATATTTTAAAATGCATTTTATTCCTGTGATGGCAAAGCTTAATTTTCAGCATCATTATTACAGTCTTCAGTGTCACATGATCCTTCAGAAATCAATCTAATATGCTGATTTGATGCTCAAGAAACATTTCTTATTATCATTAATGTTGAACACATTTGTGCTGCTTAATATATTTGTGGAAACTGTGATGCATAACCCCCCCACCCAAACTTTGGAACTGTAGTGTACACTACATTTATATATTTCTTCAAATTTCAGTGTTAAGAATAAGAGGGCTTAACTGTTAGGGGGGGGGAAAGCCCAGCAGTTTAAGATACTGTCAACTTTAAGAAACAGAGAAATAATTAATGGATCTAGACCATCGCCTGCTAACTTGTGACTTATGACTTTGAATCAAATAGATGTTGTATTGTTCTGTTCTTCAGAGGTTTCTGTGTTTTGTGCCCCAGAATCGTCCTGGAGCCACGACACCTCGAAGAAAACCTCTGGAAAGAGATTTTGAAACCATAAAGCTCATTAGCAATGGGGCTTATGGGTGAGCTCACATTTATTGCTATTTTCTTTAAATAAGGAATTGTCTGTTTTATAGTCACAAGAATTTAGGTCACCAGTTGACTGAAGGCTGGAATACACTACACAATCTAGATTGGTTTGCCTAGACTTTTGCCCAGATTTGCAGTCTGGACGAGTCAAAACTAGTTGCCAAAAGTCAGAACAAGTCTGCAGATTTCGGGCAGTCGGAGTTGACAGATTTAGCAGATAATCGTGTAGCTTATGATGAGCACATACACTTTTTTTTTTTTTTTTTTAAGCTTCAGACAGTTGGAGGAGATCAGACATGTTTGATATTTTGAAACTGATTTTAGATCACATTTTTTCCATTTGCCATGGTCTCCTAGCAAACGTTAACAGTGTGTTGTGTTCAGAATGACTTGGAAGTCTAATAGTTTGTGATCTTCAGTCATTTAATTTATGATGTAAAGTTTTTCTCTACAACAATTTACAAAATCAACAAGTGACTGACTTTAAAGTGCCCTTATTATGCTATCTTAAAGGCTCCTGATTTTGTTTTGGAGGTCTCCTACAACAGGCTAACATGCATCAAAGGTCCAAAAACACTTTCAGATTCTCATAATATACATTGCACGTCACCACATTTTTCAATGATTCTCAAACGACTCGTTGGATGAATCAACGGCCATTACAATAAACTTCAGCTCCGAGGGGGCTTTCTAAAGCTCAGCGATTGTACTACACACTGTAAAGACATTAACGATGACGTCGATTTTACCGTATCAATCCAAGCGCGAGTCTGATGATGAAACATTGGAAGAACTAGTTATTGAACCCAAACCTCCATCGCAAAGGGCGACTTGAGCAGGAGCATTAATAGACACAGTTTTAGGTAATTGTGGCCCACAGCTGATTAGCAGAACTATTTCAGTAAGACAGCCATAACGTGGGTTAGCTGGAAACTTACACTATAAAAAACACAAAACTAAGTATTTTGAACACACGGTAGAAAATATATCCATCAATAATTAATTATTCATACTTACAGGCTGTGATTCTTAGGAACATTGGCGTTAACATTGGCATTTTAATCACCAAACCTGAAGGCATAGGGATACTTTCACAACCTGATTGGTCGGCTTTTATGATGTATTGCCTATTTTGAGACGTAACTTACCAAACATCCAAAACAATGCTGTGTGCTAGGCTAGCCTGCATATGATGGTATTTTGACCAGCTGAGAACTCGTGAAGAGCTTATAAAATGTGTAAAAGAGTCAAAACAGTGGCAGGAATCCCTCTGTCACACAAACGATCTGCTGCGAGGAGACGCAGTTCTGATGCCTGTACCGAACTGTGATGGCAACACAGTTCGGTATCTTCGGTATCAGAGTCTCATCTTCCTGTTTTTGGTTTGTTTACATGTCTTCGGTCTGTGTTGCATTCATATATAATTCGAACCGCACCAGATTTCAATTGGAAGCGAACCTAGACCCATCTTTTCAGCGGTCTCGGTCCTCTTGTTTGTGTGCACCAGGGTTCGGATGGCAGCGTTCACACTTATTTAAATGAACTTCACTAACAGGCAATAACGCCAGGGTTTGTTAAACATGCCAAGTGTAAACACACTAAATGTTGTGTAGTGTGTTCCAGCCTTAAGAATATCAATCAGCTTTGATCCTGATTTGAGCATTCACTCGCAGGGCTGTGTACCTGGTAAGGCACCGTGGGACACGGCAGAGGTTTGCCATGAAGAAGATCAACCGGCAGAACTTGATCCTGAGGAACCAGATCCAGCAGGTGTTTGTGGAGCGTGACATTCTGACATTTGCAGAGAATCCTTTTGTGGTCAGCATGTTCTGCTCTTTTGAGACAAGACGGCACCTCTGCATGGTCATGGAGTATGTAGAGGGTGAGTCAGATGAGTGATGCATTGTTTTTCTTGGTCTAATCTTATGACACACAAATGCATCACTTCTTGTGTACTATCTGATTCTGCAGCTGTAATGTTTTAATATGAAATTCTCTTTGCAGGTGGAGACTGTGCAAATTTGCTGAAGAATATGGGTCCCTTGCCGGTGGACATGACCAGAATGTACTTTGCAGAGACAGTTCTGGCACTAGAGTATCTTCATAATTATGGCATTGTGCACAGGGATCTCAAACCTGACAAGTAAGAGCTACTCTGAATCTGATGCAATCCTGCAGTTATGCATGACTCCACATCCTGAGAATATTGCTTTCACAGTGTTTGTTTCCTGTCTTCAGCCTACTCATTACATCAATGGGCCACATTAAACTGACTGACTTTGGTTTGTCTAAAATTGGTTTAATGAACATGACCACAAACCTTTATGAGGAGCACATGGAGAAAGACACAAGAGAGTTCATTGATAAACAGGTCAGTCTACCTATACATGCAGTTTTTAAGTTTTACTAGTTTTAAGTGTTCACATTAAAAGGCTAGTTTTGTCTTCATTTGTTTGAGTAATTTCTACCCCATATTTTTTTTTATTTCTTCCATAAAAGAAAACTTCCATTCAGCAAAATGTCCAAGCAACTATTTTATTTTACTTTAATTGACTGCCAAATCGATAAAGGGGAAAAACAGCTGGAAAAAAGGGTGAAATTTCTTTAAAAAGAGGGAATAATGGCATTTTCAATTATACATTATATTTTATATAATTTTTTTACTGCCAAATTCCAGAAAGGACAAAACAGCATTTTAAAGGGGTGGTTGATTATGATTTCACTTTTTTGACTTTATTTATTAGTGTGTAATGTTGCTGTTTGAGCATAAACAACATCTGCAAAGTTACAATGCTCAAAGTTCAAAGCAAAGGGAGATATTTGCTTGTAAAGAAATTACTTTTTAAAGACTACAACAAACGGCTGGTTGGGACTACACAACATTCCTCCCGGTAGTGACATCATTAACCCTAAAATTTACATGAACCCCGCCCCCGAAACAGAATTTATAGATTATCAAGTCAGAATATGCTAATCAATGACTAGAAGATAACTACATATAAGATACATAAATTCATCAACTAACCATTCAGAATTGTCCTGTTGCATTCTACATGTCACTTCTTCTTGATTCTCCATCATTGTCTGAATCCGATTTGAACATAAAAGGCTAAACGTTTTTGAAATGTTCAGTGTATGTCTGTGTGAGTGCAAGTTGTTGAAGCTCCGCCCTCTGTGCTGGTAGCAGCAGCTCATTTGCATTTAAAGGGACACACACAAAACGGTGCGTTTTTGCTCACCCTCATCTGAGCTAAAACTTCACATACACACTCTGGGGACATCAAAGACTTATTTTACATCTTGTGAAAAGGGCATTATACCACCCCTTTAAAATGAGATTTGAGTTAAGGGGAATGGAAGATTTTGAACAAGTAATGTCTTAGATTAGTTACTGATTTTTATTTTATTTATTTTTATTTTTCATTCCAGAAAGGACAAAACAGCAATATACATTTCTGTTTTTGTTTCAAATTTCATATGATAGCTTTGTGTTGGAAACAGAATTTGTGTAAAAATTTAAGTCATTATTCAATTTTATAATCTTTCCTATTGCTGTATTTCTCAAATTTAATTTGTGGCCAAGTATATTCAAATTGGCAATGTTCTGATCGCTCACAAGATGCAACATAACCTCTCATGTCAAGTTTAAATATAAAATGAGATTTTCAAGTTGTGTGATGAAGACGACAATTATGAGTGAATTATAAACTTAAATTAGTGATGTTTTTTCACTCCAACTATTCAATGGCTTCAGAAGACTTGACTCGTTTGACATTTGACTTTTATGGTATTTTTTTTACTGTAATGGTACCAGTGAAAATTACCATTCCCTTTTGATACATGATAGAGGATTGCTTAGAAATTCTCCTTTTCCAATCTCATTTTGTGTTTCATGGCAGATAGAAATGATAACAATATTTTCCTCTGATGTTTTCTAGGTCTGTGGCACTCCAGAGTACATTGCACCAGAGGTGATCCTGAGGCAAGGTTATGGGAAACCTGTGGATTGGTGGGCCATGGGCATTATCCTGTATGAGTTCCTGGTGGGTTGTGTGCCATTCTTTGGAGACACACCAGAAGAGCTCTTTGGCCAGGTGGTCAGTGGTAAGGATCGATCCCTAACCCTGCATATTAAATTATAATTGATAAGATTTCTGCCTGGTGGATGATTAAACGAGTGGGAAAAAGCTCCCATTTACCTATATAACCTGAGCCTTATCTAGGAATCAAAATATCCTAAGATCTTGTGGGTGTATGGGCATTTCTGACTTGGGACAGTACGTAACGTAACCTCCTTGCAGTCCTTTAGTTAATGTTGTGTGTGTGTCCTTATCTCTGTCACTGCACAGATGAAATTGAGTGGCCAGAGGGTGATGATACATTACCTGCTGAGTCTCAAGACCTAATCACAAAACTGCTGAGACAAAGTCCCTTGGAGCGCTTGGGAACAGGTTGGTGTTTTGCCTGTTTATCAGTGTTATTTTAATATTATTTATATACTATTATAGTATTTATTTATATTTTACATTTTATTGAATTTTTATATTTTCAGTTTTTATTTTAATTCTATTTTAGTTTTTGTTATGTGCTTTTGTAATTTTTTAATAGTTCTTACATTTTTTAAACAAAATACTTCTATTTAGCTTCTTTTTTTTTCTTCTTTTTTTTTTTACTTTAACAACACTGCTGTTAATAAAATTAAAAAGTTGCCATAATGTAGCCAGCATTGAATCGTGTGGTATGACCTACAGGAGGTGCAGCAGAGGTCAAACATCACGTCTTCTTCCATGGTCTGGACTGGAGTGGACTGCTAAGACAAAAAGCTGAGTTTATTCCACAGCTTGAAACTGAAGACGACACAAGCTACTTCGACAGTAGGTGGCTCCCTTGCTCTTTTATGAAATCTGCTGAATCATAAATATAATGTAGATGCAACTTAAGTTTCTATTAATCTGCTGTCCAGCACGCTCTGACCGTTACCAACACTCTGAGGAGGACGATGAGACAAACGATGATGAATCTTATCAGGATATCAAGTTCTCTTCCTGCTCGCATCGCTTCAGCAAGGTGAAATAGCTGAATGTGCACAACATTGTCTTTTAGTGATGCCTGTCAGTCAGTTATATTTTGTTCTCATGGCAGACTGAGACATTTAACACATTAAGGAGTAGATTATGACTTGTTTTTGTCATGTTAACTAGGTGTACAGTAGCTCTGAGCAGCTGGCTTCTCCTTCTAACTTGAGCCTGTCCTCCTCTGAGCGGAGCTGCAGTGAGGAGAAGGAGGACCGGTGGGATGGTCATTCATTGCTGTCTCCAGTAGAAACCCCCAGACAGCTTGCAAGTAGCGACAGGAAGCAGGATGCCCACAGGTGGAGGTGAGCACAAGGCTGTGTATGGAATAGGTTACTGACACACGACATTCTATTTCTCCAGTATATATTGTTTGTATGTTGCAGACATATTGGGTATGCATAGAGTTCCTGAAAAAGCTTGCAAGGAATGCTATAATACTAACAATGCAATGCACTCTACTTTAGGTTCATTAATCACAATGGAATTAGAAAATCAAATAATTATAACCACTAATCTATTTTTATTTTTATTATTTCTTTACAGAACTGAATCAAAAATGCAAAATAATTTTTAATCTACAAATTGATGACTGAACTTCACATGTAACGTGATGTGATGAACAGTGTTGTTATCGTTAACTAAAACAATAAAACAAAACATTTTTGTTAATTAAAATAAAGCTGAAATAAAATATTAATAGTAGATTTTTAGATTTACTAAGTGACATTTGGTAACTAACTGAAATAAGATTAAGATGAAGTACTAAAATAAATAACTGAAATAAAACTCAAACTTAAATAAAAAAAATTTTATGTATTGATTTCTTTAAAAAAAACTAAAAGAAATGACAAAACCACAGTTACAAAATTACTAAAGTGTATATATATATATATATATATATATATATATATATATACAATTTTTTTTTTACAAGCAATAAAAATGTGCCCAAGAGGTTTAGTGAATTATAATATAAATACTAAGAAATATGTAAAAATTGTCATTTTTAAAATGCTTTTGAGTTGCTTAAAGTCAAAGTTTGTAATCTCTTCTCACTCAGTCCAAGTCCGAGGCCGAGAGCATCATCCAGTTCATCTCAGCCTGATAGGGGCAGTAGTCCTCTTATTTTAAACAGCACTCAGAGCCTGGAGGCCATGCCACACTTTGCCTTTCCTGAGGATGAGGGTAACAATTTTTTTATGCATATTTGAATCTGACATTAGGTGAAATTAAAGGTCTGTAAATGCCCCTTCTCAATTTTGAGTTCTCTTATATATTTGTTTCCTTTTAGAATGTCTTGTCTCAAATCTCCAGCGAATTCGTCTACGCAGCAATTCCACTGGAACAAGACCTACTAATCGCAGGGACCACAAGGGTCCACGTCGCCTCGGGCTCCAGCAGGAGACCCCCGAGAAGCCACGACCACCATTTACATGCAAAGTCCCCAAGTCTGCATCTGTGTCTGGCCTTTCCCTCATCGTCACAGCAGGTAAAGGGAGCTCAGATGTGTTCATGTAGATGATGTACCATCATGTGATACCATCACATTGAAGGCAACTGAAATTCATGTGACTAAAACAATAAACAAGTGAAGCAGGTGGTTTCAATAGAACAATGAACAGTTGAGAGGAACAGAGAGCTTATTGACAAAGATGAAAGTGAAACATAACTTGACATAAATAAACTGTGTTAGATATTTAGTACAATTATGTGGATATTGCAGATATTATGAGGCGTTTCATTTATATATGATCCTTTATCGGCATAGATGACATCCCTGGTGGGCTCCAGACAAGCCCCATGTCTTCACACTCCCTCTCATCCAACCCTTCATCTCGGGACTCTTCCCCCAACCGTGACCTCTCTCTCAGCGTATGCAGTCTTCGTCCTCCTGTGGTCATCCACAGCTCTGGGAGGAAGTACGGCTTTGCGCTTCGTGCCATTCGGGTCTACATGGGCGACACGGATGTCTACACAGTGCACCACATGGTCTGGGTGGGTATTATGAATGTAGTGTGAATCATTCCATTTTATTCCATTAACAACTAGTGATGTGCCAAAACTTCAGCAACCGAAAATATTTGACTACAAATTATTAAAAAAAATTGTCCGAAACAATTTGGGAGGGCCAAAATCACGTTTAATCGTGCTTCTCCAATGGCGCGTTTTGCTGTATCAGTGTCTAGTTTGTGCACACAACATGGATAACCTACAACATTTAAACATAAGCTGCATAGACGGTAGGGCTGGGTTAATAATATCAGTTTGCCTTTTTTAATCTTCATTTTGTAGTGCCTATCATGCAGTAATCACAGTAAATGAAGTTTTGATGCTCTTTAATATTGCGTGATAGATCTCTGTATCTGTCAGTTCAATAGGCATGTGAACTGATCATCTCTTCTCTTTACTACTAGTTATAGCACAAAATAAACATCAGAAGGTATGTTGAAAGAAACAGTACAACTTGCCGAAATGCATCATGTCTCACGTTAATCCTCAATCAGTTTCAACAGCGGAAAGATGTCAATAAAACAGCTTGTAAACAATGTCACATAATGTTACATTAAACTCTGTATAGCCATTCAATATTCATAAATTTTTTGTTTAGCTAGAATTAACAATAAAGAGTTAGAAATAATAACATTTTGCTAAATATATGCACTATATTAATACATATTCCTTATATTTTTCTTGACCTGTTGTATTTTTATTATTTAATGTATGTTTGAAGAAATCTGTCATGAAAATAATTTTTTATTTCAGCCACAGTTTAAATGTTTATATTTCAACAAATTAATACTGTATATTATTAAAAGTTGATATAATAGCTGATATATCCTGATATAATAGCTACCTTATGTGCTGTTAACATGATTATATTCTACTCAGTTGATTATTAAATCAATTTGATTATTAAGTAAACTTTTTCAGCTAATGCCTAGTTCACATTGAACGATTTTAGGCCAGATTTTCGCTTGCCGACAGGTTTTGTGAGATCGCCCATAAATGCCGAAATCATTGGCAAATCGGTGCTCGTTCACGTGAGTGACAATCACGCAGTGTGAATGATGAAAGACACGATCTGAGAGAATCCCCGATGAGTCGCCGACGCCCGTGAGATAATTGGCATGCTAAATATCTGGACCTGTCGGCGATTCAAAATCCTGCTGTGTGAATGTGTTCTGACTGAAAACTACATAGGCGATGACCCACAGCCAATGAGAGAGCAAGAAACAGGACAGCGGGATGTTTGGGGAGGAGTTATAGACCAGAATATCAGTATTTTACAGAAACATTTGCTTGACCAGCAGTAACAGCAGCACATTGCAAAATTATGTATTTACCCCCCCAACTCTCTTTGCAGAACGCACAGTCCTTGCTGCCCCGTTTCTCCCCAACCATTTCTTCCTACAAAATCTTTTTTTTTTCTTTTTTTTTTGTTGCTCCAAATCAGCGCACAGACAATTTGGATCGCAATCTTCTTGCAGGTTATCATTTTTAATAACATTTTCAGTATCGTGCGAGAACTCCGGTCTCACACATGCGTGATCTTGCGTTATTTCCTTATCACTTCTCGCATGTGTTTGGTTGTGAAACCTAGGCCTAGTTTTCGGACCAAACAGAAGTTGTCGGCGATTCTTTCTTTTGTAAAGTCATGCAGTGTGAAACTTCCTGTCGCCGATCCATCGAGCAGTGTGAACACAGCACCAACTGATCGTTACCCCAGATAGTCGTGCAGTGTGAAAAGAACAGTGACCCAAGTACTTTGAAAATCGTGCAGTGTGAACTCGGCATAAGTGAAAGCTAATAAAATAAAATAAATCATTTCGGTGCATCACTTTGGTTAGCCATATTGAGAACCCAGTGTATAGAGATTACATTTCATTTAAATGTGCTTTTATGTGTTACCTTTTATCTAGAGCGTTGAAGACGGCAGCCCTGCTCACGAGGCCGGACTGAGGGCTGGTGACCTCATCACTCATGTGAATGGAGAGTGTATCCAGGGTCTAGTGCACACAGAAGTGGTGGAGCTTCTGCTGAAGGTGAGATTCTCAAATAGATCTGGAATTGAAGGCGGCCCATTTGCTTTAAAAAGAAAGAAAAAAGGATGGGAGTAGATATTTGATTTCTTGATTTTCTTCTTGTAGAGTGGCAGTAAAGTGACTCTGCAGACGACTCCTCTTGAGAATACGTCCATTAAAACCGGGCCTGCAAGAAAGACCAGCTCAAAGGGGAAAATGGCACGACGCAGTAAAAAGAGCAAAAGGAAAGATGGTCAAGACAGGTTGGAAAGATGTTTTATAGCATTTTCTGGAACATTTTAAACCGGTTACATCAAATTTAAGCCCAACTTTTATATCATAATTTTTCCAGCAAACGGCGTAACCTTTTGAAGAAGCTGCCCAAACACAGTCCAGGGATTCAGAACAGTCGCAGTTTCTCGGCGGGGTTTCAGCACTCTCCTAACGACAGCCTGTCTGACTCTCCAACTCCAAGCCTGTCTCCTGGGCCCAACACCCCATGCAGAAGCCCAGCTCCGGACCTGTCATGTGGTATGACTCAGTCTGTCTCTCTCTGTCAGATCCAGGCTTTATATGCTGCAGCTTGTAATTAGTTACGCCTCAAAGAAAAACGCCTCATTCAAGGTTTCAAATTCTTGAAAAAATTAGTTTGGCATTATTTTTTTTTATTTCTTAAGAAAATGTAACAAACTGCTTCACAGTGTATTGGTGGAGCATTAGAGTTCCAAAATAAATTGTCTTTACATTCTTCTACTGATGAATAAAAATAAAGAAGGACTTTATCATTGATATTTTTCAAGTAGTCTGTGATTGATTGGCATTGCTTGTACTCTCTCTACAGATTCAAACTCTCCACAGAGTTCCTCACCCTGCTCAAGCTCTCCAAATTCACCCATCCCTCAAAGTCGACCAAGTTCCCTTCACGTTTTGGGATCCAAGATTGGCCTTCGCTATAGCAAAGCAGGACGCTGCAAGTCCAGCACCAGTATTCCCCCCTCTCCCCTCGCCTGCAATCCCTCCTCTCAGCCTCTGTCTCCGCAGTGTTCTCCATCTTCCCTTGCTGGAGTTCCCAAAAGCCTCCACTCATTTCATAATAAGATGATGTCCCCACCGACCATCGTGAGACAGACGGTGTGTCCCCGCAGTGCAGAATCACCCCGTTCACCACTGCTGAAAAGGGTTCAGTCATCTGAGAGGCTCTCCGGTGCCCAACATGGAGACAAAAAGGCCTTCTCCATTCGAAGACACACTGTGGAGGTTTCTCAATGTGAGGGCGAAGGGTTTGAGTCACAAGCTAGTGACATTGCCTCAGGTTTTGTGTGTGTTGGTGACCATGCTAGACAAGGGTTGTACCTGGCTGGCCAACGAGTGAGGGACTCCAGCGGTGTGGTTATGAGGAAGCTAAACTTATCTGAAAGACGAGATTCATTTAAAAAGCAGGAAGCCGTTCAAGAGGTCAGCTTTGATGACTCTGATGACAAGGAGGTCGCAACATCTACACCAGTGCCATCTCATCCACGTTTCAAAGTGGCATGGATCAGCGCAACGCAGGCTGAGGGAAGCTCAGAGAATTCAGAGAGGAAGACCAATGAGCTTGAATCCAGGCTAAAAGAACAGAAGAAACAAGAGGATGGGTGTTAGCCTTAGATATGTCCAGAAAACTGTGAGACTCCGATGTACAGGTGCTTCCATGATCATTTGAAACATACTCAGAGAAAAGACAGGGGTTCAAAGTCTTTGTTTAGTATCATTTATTCATAAGTTAGAAGTCATTCACCTGCCAAACTGTCTTTTAATAGGATAGTTCACCCAAAATGGAAAATTCTGTTGTTCCTCATGTTGTTCCAAGCCTGTATGATTTTCTTTCTTTTGTGGGACATAAAAGAAGATCTTTGGGAAATGGTCTCAATGTTGTTTTGGACCCTACTGATTTCCACCGAAGAAAGTCATACAGGTTTGGGATGCCATGAGGGTGAGTAAATGATGAATTTTCATTTTTGAGTGGACTATCCCATAAAATTAGTTTTACCAGGTAGCACAGTGAACTTTTGTAGATTTTGAATTTTTTTTATTTATTGTATTTTCTTTTATACGACACAGGAATAGAAAGGTCATACAGTAGGATCACTTTCTGAGAATTTGCACATATGTGGTCCTGCTGAGGTTCAATTACTGTTGTTTTTTTGGGGGGGGTTTTTTCATTCTCATAAATATCAGTATCATATAATGTCTATTTGGTCAACAATTTGTCAAATTTGGATGTACAGGAAATTAATCTTGTGTTCTGTCGGTCATACCCAATATTATTCCAGCACCTAAATAATGAATTTTAAGAAGCCATTCAGCCAATGTTGGCGTTGTGGTGTATCATGTTTACCTTTTCACTATCATGTTCACTATCATGAGTGTACTTTTTCTCATTACTTGGAAAGAACAAATTGGCTTACGAATACTAATTTGGTAATAACTTTTTATTTATAATATTTTGGATCTGGTGTATGGTGTAGCAGTGTTGTACAACTGAAATCATTTGACCTATGTAACCTTTAACAAATTGTGGTTTTCTGTCTCAGTGTTTTGAAGTCTGACTTGTGGAAATGTCTTTTCTCTTGAATTCACACAACAGCCATATGGCTTTGTTTTTGTGACTACCCTATATAAATGCCATAGATTTAATCTGCCTGATAGCCTTCTGCTGTGTTGTCATCTGCTTGTTTGCTTGGAAAGAAATGGCAGAAATCATTGTTACTTCACTTGTAACATGAGCTTTTTGTGCAATGGTTTGGTTAAACTGGTTTGCTTCCTGATTCATTAATCAGAACTATAGAGACAGAAGTTCAGATACTTGTGAATTATAACTTGCACTCCCAGTCTGACTTGTCTGTCTTTCTCTTTTTCTGTATCTCAGATTAATGTGGCACTATTTCCTCGAGTTCACACACTACCTTAATATTTTTTGTATGGTACTGTTCTTTTTTTTAAGTAGAAGTTCTCTGTAATCATTTTTTTGTTAACACAACCTGATTTAAAGGACTCAAAAAGATCATAGACTCTCAAACTAAATCCATTCACCCACAACTGCATTTGTAAAGTTTGGATTTAACAGTGATTAAATGTGTACATAATTGCTTATAATCATTTCAGTGTCAGTGCTTTTCCTGTTGTGACTGTGAATAGGTTTTCTACTAAAGTGTTACTGGCCTCTGGTATATCTATTGCCTCAAGGATTGATCAAAATACTCTACCATTTAAAAGTTTGGGGTCTGTAAAAAGTTCCTTATGCTCACCAAGCTGCATTTGGTCAAAAAATAAAGCACAAAGTTATATTGTGAAATATTTTTGCAGTTTAAGTAACTTTAAATATTTTCTAAACTATTTTCAGGATTCTTTGAGTTAAAAATACAAATAAATTAGTTTTTTTTTTTACTCAATTTAATGCATCCTTGCTAAATAAAATTATTTATTTTAAAACAAAATTACTGACCCCAAACTTTTGAATGTTTGAATACATTTTATTGCTTGCTGAGTTACATAAATCATAATGTTTTAATGCTGCTTTTGAAATGTCTCAGTATACTCTCCTAAACGATAACCCAACTAGTGGCCATTTCGAAGAATAGCGTAATTTGAGATGTTTAAAAAAAAAAAAATTATCACTAGTACATCTACTTTTTTTTCTGAACGTTTTTTTTTTTTTTTTTTTTTACGCTACCTTGCCTAACAGGATGGCGCAATAGGGAGCGCAAGAATGTGGAACGCTTCATGTGTTAAACGAGATTTACTCTTTCGGACGTTTTCGGCTTATTCCGCTATTTTCCGTCGAGCTTTCATTAGTTCTCACGCAGTCCTGCCCCGTTTTGTGCTGTGCTGGAAAATGGCAGTTCGGCAAGTTGAAAAGATTCGTGCGGAATGAAAAGGAAAACGATATCAATCCTGTACTCTGCTGGGGGAGTGGATGGAAGTTAAAAACGTAAGTCCATCCGAGTGTTAAAGATCGCACATTTAATTCGCACGCGCGAAAGAAAACCGTCAAAGCCTTTGCAACGACTTGCCACGGGTAAGTTTTCCCAAGTTTTGCACATTGCGTTACTGTAGTCTACTAAACTGAAAGGCTAGCTAGCAGTTTCCAAATGTGGGGAAATGGTGGAAAAGACACGAAGTGTGCTTCTACAATATAGAATATGTAGAGTGTCTGCTTCTAACGATAAGCTAACGTTGTATTTCTTTGCAAACATTTCGGGATAGCCGTTTGCTAAAATCTCGGATTTAGTGGGCGACAGAAATGTGCAAACCGATATGCGTTAGGTTTGCAAGATGCACATGCATGTTCGCCTTGTCTGTTCAAGGCAGCATACACAGTTTACATTAACAGCCTGCAAGAGCTTCAGCGCGTGACAATAACTGAGCCTTCATAGTGCTCGAGCAGTTTCTGAAGTATTTATTCCACAAACTGAACTTTTATAGCAAATTTAGACGGTTCTGAATTTGAAGTGTCCATTTTTTAGACACTGCTTATATTCGACGCTTATATTCCTCTACAGCAGTTAGTTCTAGCTAATGGTGAAGTGTTTTTTTAAAATGATTATTAGGGGATTTTTTTTCACAGTTTGTCTCAGAGCGAGTTTCTCTCAGGATTGTGCGAAATGAAGTGAGAAATGAAAACACGGAGTGGAGCTGGATCCGGGAGGGTAAAGCTCTGCCGCTCTGTTCCACTGGGGTTGAGCCTGTGCGTCGCGTCAGACTTTACGATTCTGGCCACGATTTGGCCGTCTGAGACAAATCCTAAAATTCCTCTGATTTTAAGCAGGGTGCACACTGTGCGATTTATAATAGTCCTTTACGATTGTTGCTTGTCAGACTGTACGAACATGATCCTCGCCTTAAGCCATGTCACACTGTAAGATCTCAGCTGTCATTAATTTCAGACTGTACGACAGTCAAGACGCGTTAAAAACGGACGCACGCAAAAAAAGTTGTCCGGAGTTTTACATCATCAATCAATGACACGTTCAGTGATGTGAGCTGCATTTACACGCGGGATTGAAATGGTGGCTACAAATAAATCTCTAACGTTTATTTTGGTCATAATTGTCTTGAAAAATGAAGACAATTTGACGGTCGTCGTAGAAGTCACACTGCAGGACTGTGAGCCAAATCTTCTGACACTGCCAGAATTTCGTCAGACGTAAAATTTTATCGCATTCGTCATTAATCGGCTGTCGGTGAACGCCAAACTAACGATCAAAGACTTTAGATTTTAGCCAAGGATCAGAGGATTCTTTTAGGATTTGCCAAAATTGTCTCAGACGGCCAAATCGTGGCCAAAATCGCAGTGTGCACCCGGCTTTAGGCTAAAAGCTGTAGTCTTTGATCGCTAGTTTGACATGTTCGCCGACAGCCGATTAATGACCATTGCGATAAAATTTTACCTTATTTGGGGCCACAGTCCTGCAGTGTGGCTTCTATGAAAATCAAAAAACAATATGGCCGGTTCACACAGATGTGGGGCAGTGGTTGGGGAAAAACCGCAAGGTCTCGAGACACGTGCACGTCTTTTAAAAGTTGAACTTATTTTAACTTGAGCGCCGCGTTTTTAGAACGGCGTATCATACGCAAGACGCGAGAACTTTCAGAATGCTGCAAGTGCACTGCAGGTCATGTGACAAGAACCAGCTTCACACCACAAATGACAGCAAGCTTGCATTAATTTTTGAGTAAATGGACTGCATTTATATAGCGCTTTCACAGACCTATGGCCACCAAAGCGCTTTACATAGCCTCACATTCACCCATTCACTCACTCATTCACACACCGACGGCGGTGGCAGCCATGCAAGGCGCCATCCAGCTCGTCGGGAGCAGCTGGGGTTAGGTGTCTTGCTCATGGACACCTCGACACTTGGTCAGGTGGAACCGGGGATTGAACCACCAACCTTTTGGTTTGTAGACCATCTACATGAACCACTGAGCCACTGCCGGTGCAACGCCCACATGGATAGTGCAACGCCCACATGGATAGAACCAAGCCCCGCCCTACTTTTTTTTTCTTTGTCAATAATCCGTTGCACTCAAATGGACGTCACAATAAGAAAGAAAAGATTTGTCGCTACTTTTATTTCATCGTGATTTAGGTTACTCTTAAATAACTTGTCAAATATCCTTAAAATATTACTAGATATTTTTCAATGCAAATTAAAATTATAGGTGCAAACATTTTAATACTTAATGACAATACAACAATAAGAAATGTGAGGTAGCAATCATTTCCCCTCTCATCCGCCATTAATGGGACGAGAGTGTAGTCCCATCCCAAACTTACACCATTGGTTGAGCCAGTGTTACTGCATCAGGCTGGTCAGGATGCTCACACAAAGAGAGCAATGTTTTGAAAGCACCACCGTGTTTACACTTTTCGTAGGAATGAACATGCAAATGGCTTACTTCAAATTGACTGCACA
This sequence comes from Leuciscus leuciscus, assembly GCF_965113295.1. Lineage (NCBI taxonomy): Eukaryota > Metazoa > Chordata > Actinopteri > Cypriniformes > Leuciscidae > Leuciscus > Leuciscus leuciscus. Next base: position 25,494,133 of record NC_138730.1, read on the forward strand.
TTAACTTGAGAAAGTATTGTAAAATAAAGGCACACTTCAACTTTAATTAGCAACGTTGTCCTTATCCTATCCTATCCTGTCCTATATCCAGAGGGTATGTTCCGCATGCCGTTCCTTCAGTCCTGCACACTCCAAGCTTTAAAAGGACATATTGTTTGGAGAACACTGTCTGTCACCAGACTCATGGGCATTAGTCAAGGTACTTCGGCCAATGAAACAAAAGGAAAAAAATATTGCGTAAGCTTTTCATACCCAGACAATCTCATCGTTTTCCTTCTCGACACACATTTGCAAAATACCCAGACTGTCCTAATTTCTATATCTTACATGCGTCCCATGGATAGATTAAACTCCTACCTCGGTAGCCTGAGGCTGAAGACATGCACAGCACGATAGAGAATCCTTATACTGTTTTCTCATTTGAACTCCAAACATAATCCAGTCCTCTGCGTTTTCCTTGTGTTTTAAAAATCCTAATGATCCTAATAATTTGCCATAGTCCTGATTAGACAACCCTCATTCAACATTTTTTGTTTGATTTTGCATTGCTTGTCTCTCATTCAAAATACTCATAAGCCTGCCATACAAGCTTAAACATATTCCTGTTAATGGCAAAAAAGTGATCCACTGAAGAAAAGCAGTATAGTTTAAGGGTTTTTTGGGTTTGATCACTGCCTAGATACATTTTCTAATATTAGAACGTTTGCTTGATTTGCCCCAGCTTCTCTGGTGATTCTTGAGCACATGGCCATATGCTGCCCAATAGGAATGCAGGATTACCTTTTCCCTTCTGTAGCAACAGTGAGTTTCCTGGCTCAATTCATTAATTATTTTGTGCTCTGCCTTGGTCACAGTGTTTTGCGAACTGCTCTACTCTGGCTGAATAAAGGGGAGGAAAGGATGCGTACAAATCAGCCAGCTGCTGTCCTGCAGTTTAAGCCGTGTGCTTGACTGTAAAGATGAAGATTTCTCTCAGCAGAACTTTTAGTTTCAGAACTTGTACTCAGAATGGACCTTTTCTCTTTTCCTGAATGAACTTCTTCCTACAGCAGCAGTAACATTACACGTAGTTTAGTTAAAATGATGAAAAGGCGGAAAGGGGGATGACGTTTTTCAAAGGGGGTGTTTCGGTGGTGTGAGGATTGCGGGCTGTGGTTGGGTATGTCAGTGCCACGTGTCTGCGCTTGCACCTCTCTTCTCTACACAGAGGATGTCGGACTGAGACCTTAGTGCGCCTGGTCAAAGTGGGGTGAGTGCTGCCCTGTCATGCCTGCGAACACTTTGATAGTGTTTATTCGATTGCAATCCTTCCACAGGTTTGGCAAACCTTTAATGTGCCTCTTTCTTGGTATATGAGCATAAACCCCTGGTTCAAAGGTGCGCATGCGCATGAAAAAATTATATGTTTTGCTCTTCCGTTAAATAAGTGATGCATATTGCAAAAAAGCTTAAACAAAATCGACTACGTACTGTATTTTTGGGATTCTTAGACAAGCATGGACTTTATATTGGATGAATTTGAAACTTGAGTGACCGGCACTCATTTAGCAATGCTATTTCCACAACTGGATGCTATCACCCCTCAACTGTAACGATTTTTTGGCAGACAGTTATCGTTTTTTGATAATTTGCTGAAATTAAAATATTTGGTTACTTGCTGTGCTATGAAATTAAGGGTGTTGATATTTCTAGCTTTAATTTTTTTCAAGGTAAGTAGAGTTGCTTGTTTCTCGGTTTAGTTTGCCTTTAGATTATGGTGTTAAAAAATTACAGAATGACTTAATGTCCATCATATGACGCATGTATGAGGTGCATCGTGGTTGGTGCATTTATACATTATGCACTTTTATTTTGATTGTTACAGTCAATCATTACAACAAAATGTAAACGCTTTAGTCCATCTAGTCTGTTTTTTTTTTTGGGGGGGGGGAAGTCTGACTAACAGACCAAGATAATGCATTTAGAGCTCGTCTTTGTTAAGCATGTATAATCGGACTACAGTAGGCCTTGGTGTTGTGCACTTTCTCTGAAAGACAAGTGTATTTAATCTTTGTAATATTTCATTGCGCATTCTGTCATGTCCAGTAGTGGTCAAAAGTGATGTCCAGAAGGGATATTTGTTCTTAATGACCCTACCAGTTTGATTAAACCATCATAATATGAGGAAAATAATTTATATGAGGGAAGAACAAAATGCTTAACTGACAAAATTATATATAAAAAATAAAATAAAAAATACAGCTACAGGTACTATGCAAATTAAAAAATAATAATAATACATAGAAAAACAAAAAGATCACGGGAATTGAGCAAACATTGACTACAACATAATTAGGTATTGATATTGCATTGATTCTCTCTTGTGTTTTGCATGTGTTAGCAAAAAGAAATTGTCGCCACAATTTGCCATATTTACTTGCATTATCACAAATATAACAATTGAATCTAAGCACAACTACACAATATGCTTAGAAAATCTTTAACACATTTTTTATAATATTTGAATATAGGGTGAAGATGTCAATTTTCCTTGGCCGTTATTCACTTTTAGCCACTACTGTATACTTGGACTGAGATGAAAGCTGTAGCTGGACTATGCAAAAGCCTGCGGTAGCTCGGTTGTAACTGTGCATGTAAACACAACAATTTAGTTGTTGTTGTGAGTATTTTGTTATTTATTCTTTTAGAAAGAAAGCCTCTGCGTGAGTTATTTTGCTCTTATTAATATACTTCTGTCTTTTTTTCTTACAGTCATCACGTTACACTGGGAGGATCACATCTTGAGAGGGAATGTTGAGCAACCTGCTATAAGACGACACCAGCTGATTTGGCGAAAGAAATCTGTAAAGGACTTCATTCTTTATTTCTTTTCCGGTGCCTGAATGAGCATGCTGCATTCCCTTTGTTCCATCATTTGGTTGAACCGCGGGTTCAAGTTGAGAAAAGTGGCCTGTTCGGCTAACACCGGCCAGGTCTAAGCCTTTCCTACCGCGCATGCCCGCTTATGAGCTCCGATCAGTAGTGCTTAGCTTTCAACGAAACGTCCCACTGTACGACATCATTCGCACCCTCGCAAAGTTTCACCCCCAGTCCGACACTCTTCTGCCAGGGGTGATTGTCATTTCATACTCTGAAAATGGCTGCTGATGGCTTCCAGTACAGATCTCTGTACGCCTACTGTAAGGACTGGGAGGATGACATTGACCTTGAGCCCGGTGATATCCTGACGGTCGACAAAGCGTCTCTGCTGTCACTGGGCATCAAAGAGGGAGATGAGCAGCACCCGGAATACATCGGCTGGATCTTAGGGTTTAACGAGCGTACCAAACAGAGGGGAGACTTTCCGGGGACGTACGTGCAGTATGTGGGACCTGTGAAAATGTCAATGCCGTCCTGCCAGCCTCGTTCCCAGAGACCGCTTCCTGCTGTTCCCAGACCTGAGCCAACTTTGCAGGGTAAGACTGGCTGCTTTTTTTATTGGCTTTTAATGTGTTGACCAATGACTAACCTGCTTAATGTGTGCTAGAGAGGTCAAAACCCGTTTTGTTTTGGGAACTGACTGATATGCTTGTTGAATCAAACCTCAGATCTCTCATAATAAACATTTGTGGATTTTCCCCCCTTTTCTGTTGAAGGAAAATGGGGATTTTGCTTTTGACAGCTGGCTTCTTCTACAGCAATATTAGTTAGGCATTGAATCATCAGAGATCTTTCTTATTTTTTTGTCATCTAGCATGACCATCTAACTCTTTAAAGGGGCTATATGTAGATTTAAAAAATCCTTGTTGTTAGCGACACCGGTGGCCATTATGCCAACAGATGAGCTAATTAAAATTACACTGTTATGAGAGTTTGATTCTAAATTATATTTGAGACTACAGATCAATGGTATTCAAATGGCAGACCGGTCTGGTTCCAGACCCTGGCTTGGTTATGCGGAAACATAATTGCGGCGTTTTACTGTTTCTACAATTTAAAGTGAGCAGCGCGTCGAAACAATGGAGCGGTCCACACCGCAAGCACTCAGGGTAATTTGCGGTAATGGTCTTTCAGCGTATATTCTGTAATATTTTTAATATAATATTAATATATTATATTAAAGGAGCTGTATGTAGTTTTCAGCGGCCTCTAGCGGTGATGTTTCAGATTGCAACCAATAAGTTTACAATCGCTTGCTCTTGCGCGTGCGTGCTCGAATTTATGAGCGAGCACTGTCTGTGGGTACCGGCCAGACTGAGACGCAACACACCGGAGAAAGCATCCCACAACATGCTGGAAACTCAGGTAAACTCCCACTGCAACGTTACAATAATAGGCTAATTTTATCAGCTTGACGTTGAACTAATGCTCCATGCTCGTTCCATGATAAGTATGGAACCCTATCAACCGTGCCGAATTTTGCCACTGCAAGCACCACTTCACATTTTCTTCAGGAAATGTATACATTCTAGGTTTATAGATAAGGTTTCTCCATGATTCAAATGCCCTGCCGATGTTGATCCGTGTTTTTTCACCCGAAGTTCATCCGATTCACGTCTGGCCTTACGAGCTTCAGCAGAAAAAACTTTGTTTTTGTTTTTTATCAATATGTGGAGTTTGTGTTGAAGTCTGTGACGTGTTGTGCTGGGAGCAGGTCGTTTCTTAGTGTTATCAGACATGTCATAAGTTGCATAAGTCCATCATGTCATAAGTTGCAGTGTCGTCGCTGTTGAGTGCAAAGGCTCGGGGGCGAGCATGCAGGTGACGTCACTGTATTTCGCGGTAAATCCGACCCGGCACCTTCACATAAAAATAAGAATACTTGCTTTCAGAGGTTAATAGCAAAACCCGCAAAATGGATAATTTTGATGTGAGATTACAACCCCTTCACACACAAAAAATACATAGAGCACCTTTAATATTAATAATAATATATATTATCTAGAGCCAAACGCACTTCATTCAAGCCCTTTCCGTTCCGTGTGCATCACTTCTTCTTTCTCCTGCTAAAGGCGTAAAGCGCCACATTAAGAGCTGCAGATGACGCGGCCGTTTTTAGCAACAGTAGCAGAAACACGGTCAGTAGCAGAAACACGGTCAGCAGCAGAATAGATACTTTTTGCTAAAACACTGCCGAAAACAAAAAAAGTACAGCACCCCCTGTTTTCACAGGATTGTAAATGTTTAACATTTATCATTAACGTTTATTCATTTTGAGCATTTAGTCATTTATTTGTTATAAACACTTTAAGTGGGTTATTAAAAAGTGTTAATTTTATGTTGAATTATGTTTTTTTTAAATGCACGCAGAATGTTGTCATATTGTGACCGTTTCAGTGTGCATTAAAAGAATTTGTCCGCTTTACTCCAGAGCACTATAGTCCACCTTCGGTGTTGTGTAAGCTAGGCAGGTTTTTATGTTCATTTTTTTTTTATTTCCTGTTGCTGTGCAGGCTCTTCTATGTCAGTGTAAACAGCTCAATAACTTAAAATCTTAATATTATGTCCTGTAGACCGGTACAAAACAGCATCCCCATCCGAAAACATCTTCCCGCGCCCCTGCACGTAGGTCTCTAAATGTAAAATAATAATCATTATAGCCTGATAAAACATCTGATCTAGCCTAACCTTTTTATATTAATATCCAGTTGAGAGAAATATTAACTTTTTTGGGGGGTAAATATTGGAAAAAATTCTTGGACATCACTGCTTTGGCTCTCTAGGCCCAAGATTCTCATCTTTGATGACTATTTTGAGTGTTTAGGATTTTTTCTTTTACAAAGCACTACGGCTGCCCCGATGGAAATGTGTAACTGTTCCAAAAAAGTATTGTCTGGACCTCCGCTGGGAAGGTAATATAGAGACCGGACCACTAATGGGAACTTTAATTTAATACCCCTGCTATAGACTGTATAGATCTGGCTATGTGAGACTATAGTTTGAATTAATCCCTTTTCTTTGTATGACACATTGACATTACAGTACAGAATGGCTCTTTCAGCATTATCCTGACCTGAACATTGTATAAGCATTCATTTCTTGGGTCATTAAATGGAAGAGAGGCTCTCGGGAGCTCGCGTAACCATCACATTCTTTTGATTTTCCCGGCTAAAATGTCCCAAGTCCTTCACGTAAATATCAGTCTACAGGCTCTTCATAGATAACGTAGGAAGTTGGGGAAGGTCTTGTTTTTTAAGTTTCATTACAAGCTGTTCACACATTGACATTAAAAAGCGGTTAATACATGAACATTTTTACACATAATATATAGTCTCTTTGGACAAACTGTCTTTGCTCCTGTATTTCTCTGGCACTTTCCTCAAACCCTCTCTCCTCCTCCCTTTATGCCCTCAGGAAGCAGTAAATTATAGTATGTTTGGAGGCCTGGCAGTTTACCAGGCCAATTTGGAGAGTTATATGTATCAGGTAGGGCTTTCAGCTTCATCTGCACATTCCCACTCCATCAGGTGATTCTTGCTTCAATGTCTCCTTTGTGTCCCTTTTTTTGGACTGTTAAAAGTCTGCAGTACACACTAAAAAAGTTGTCATATTCAATCTGTGATGCTCACTGACTAAAAAGAGAAAGTATGAGAAGTGTTGGTGGTGTACTTCGAAGTGTTGAATTACAGGACGTCACATGCACCATTTTAGCTGCTTCTTCTGAGTAATATCCAGACTTTTTCACATTTTCAAGGCAAATCTGAGGAATACAAAGTTTTGAGTATTTAAACATGTAAGAGGTCACCATGATCATGGAAAACATGGAAGAATCTGTGAATTTTTAAAAATTGTGATTTCCAGGCCTGAAAATTAATCTCTAATATATATATATATTTAGCTAGAAATCTTAAAATAATTTTTAGACAACTGGAGAAGTTATGGAAATTCATTGGTCAAAACTTTTTGCACTAGTGTTGCTTTAGAGTCTCCTTGCTGTAAACAGTAAGTAAACAGTAGCTAAAATCAGCTAACTTACAGTTTTTCTTGTTATGTAGCTGTAGGGAATTAACCTACATGCCTGAGACATTTGCCTGCTGCTTAAAATGGATTTGCATGAAAATGTAGCATCAAACAAAGAAGAATATAGAAATTATTCTCTATTAAGAAACAAAAAATATCATGTCAGATTAATAAAGCTAATTACATTTTCAAGTCCAGTATTTTGACATTCTGTGATGTTTTCAAAAATGTTTCGCCAGTAATAATCCCCCAAAAAATGTTTTACCAAATATTGAAAAAAATCTATAATGTTTGTTATAATGACCAAAAGACCGCCTACTCTTCGCCTACCGACTTAGTGTGTAAACAATATGGGAAGCAATGTTCTTTCACCATTCCCGATTTGTAAAACGCACTCACCGCGTTCGCAGTGGTCTTGCATCTGTCAGAGCAGAAACGAAATCTGCTTCTCTCCGTATGTTTTTCTGTCGTGTCCGGGTGCGTTCATATGTTCTTTCCGTGAGTTTATTTTGTCCATTAGATCAAATCTGAAAAAAACTCATACATTTTCCCGGCCATAGGCCATAAAAGTGGACAAAAGAGACGGATTAAAACACCAGGTGTAACCGGGTATGTTTCTCCCTCGTCTCCTTGTGATCCGAGCGACCAAAACGCCCCTTAATACCAGGTGTAAACAGGGCCATAGATGCTGGTATGGCAATAAAAACAAACAATATACCAAGTTGCTTTTAAAGGTTTTATTTTATCATAATATTTTTGTTCAAGAACAAAGTTTTTTATAATAGTTTTTTTTATCAAGAAAATTGTATTTTCTTTATTGACAAAACACACTATTCCACATCCTTCCCAATGCTGTCCTTCAAACAAACATGCCAACTGAATGCTATGAAAACACAGGCCTATATCTGTGTCTATGTGCAAAAGAGCTATAAAGCAAAAGGACATTTTAAATCCCTACATTAAAAATGAAGATAATAATAAAGATAAAAACTCATGTGTGAGTTTGCTTCCGTGCATACGTCAGTATGTGACTGGAAGCTCGCGCTCCAGACTGCCATGACCGATCGTTTTACTTCATAAGACCTCAGAGTATCGTCAGGAGCTACGGGTATTAATATCGTTTTGTCTGTATATGTTTTTTTGGACTAAAAGTGATGGTGGTGGCCATTGACTTGTATTATAATAAAAGAGGACTACGGCATTTCTACTGAAGAAAAAAAGACCCCAACATATTGGATGGCCTGAGGGTGAATAAATTAACAGCAAATGTAAATTTTTTGGGTGAACTATCCCTTTAATATGGCAGAAAAGCATCTGCACAGAAAATTTGAAAATAATTATGTGGTGTTTTCCCATGTCTTATTCAGTGTGAGAGAGATTTCATGTGATTTCATTGAAATCCACCAACACTGTCCTCAATGAAACGTTGCACAAAGTCAAACTATGGCAGAAGTTCTCCCTCTATTTTTTCCCCTCTTTTTCTTTTCCTGGCCTCAGTTTTACTGCTTGTTGAAGTGAACCATGGCTTGGCATTTGTACAGTCTCCGCCTGTTCCTCCTCCCCTGTTTCACAGACTCTTCTGATACTGTCTCCAGGCAGCTATAAACTATCCACTCACTACAATTCTCAGAAAGAGAAGGCCCCTTGAATTTTCCCCCGGCTCCTTACCCTGAACTTTCTTTCACAGAATTAGTAGAGGGCTAGTTAAGGCCTCCGATCTGAGTCCGTATTAAAGAATCTTTCCCATGGTGCTTTGGCCTATGTTCAAATTGTTACTTGACTGTACAGCATGCTTTATCAGCACATTATATAGTGCTGCACGATTAATTGAAATTGAACCGAAATCGCGATTTGGCTTAGTGTGATTATATTTATATGTATTTTTTTCCCGATTTTTAATTCAATGAATATATGCACAGCATGTTGGTGAAGCACAGCTCTGTGGTCAGTAGTAAATGCTGCTCCATCTCTGCAAGTACTGTGAGTTTGAGTCACTTATGACGTGAATTTGAAAAAGCAACATGCGTGAAATATCTTCCCAAACTTGTAATGCGACGCGTTCATAAACCTGTTGTCCAACAAAATACGACTCCAGACTCTCTTCATAACGTCAGTTGAGTGTTTGAAATAACTTCCTTTTGTGAGTTGATTTAGCTTATCGTAGAATGAGGCACACACACAAGTTATCATTTTATAGTACTATACAGTGATACAGGCATTGCATTTTAAATATACTTTATTATAATGAAAATACCCGAGAAGGCTTGAAGAACTCAAATACACCATATATTGTGGCAGTCGTGTGTTTATTGGCTGCGTTTAATTCCACTTTTGGGATTAATGGCACCCTAAGTAAGCACTTGCGGTCTTCCTACGAGCCCGCACTTTCGTGACGCAACGTCGTTTTCGGAGCTCACGTCAGCTCTAGTACTCAAATTTTTATTTTTAATAATGGAAGTGTTATTACAATAGTAATATTTCTTATTTTGTTTAATATTTTTATTTAGCAACAATAATAATCATCATAATAATAATTATTAGTCATATTAATCTAAATGTTGGACCAAATTCTGCAGCCCTACAAACAAGCACAACAATCTGGCTGTTTGCATTTTAAATTGTGCATCGCAAATTTAACCAGAAAAATTGCAATTAAATTTCCCCCCCAATCATGCAGCCCTAACATTATGCATTTTATTGTGTCTAAATTCCAGAAAGATCCTCAGTTTGCACTAGGTCATACTCTGATTGCAATTTTTTTATTTATTAAACGTGAAGCCCTAACTGAGAGTAAAAAGTTGCGAATGATGCCCACTAGGGGTGCACAATATTACATTTCTGGCTGATACCAATAAGCTGATAATAATTTTCATAATCAGTAAAAGGCCGATATTAAAATTATATAATATTTTGTCAGAATTCAAATAAAACGCTGAAAACTAAAACCAATCATTTAAATTCTACAAGTGAATTTAGGCGTTACAACATTATAATGTGCAGTATAATTCATTTTAGGTTTTGCTAAAGATTACTTTTAACTATGTAATTATATCAGTGTTTTAAAGATTAACTTTAAGTGCATTAATCTAAGATGACAAATGGTTCTTTCAAAAACATAAAATCTTACCGACCTCAAACCTTTGAACAGTAGTGTACATGTGATATATTTGTGATATTTTAGTCTATCAAAATCTTTTCTTCCTTTCTTCCTTTTATGCTGCACTCTGTCTGTGCAGTGTGCAGAAATCCTGTCAGGCCTGAAGCCGATTTTGCTCAACAAAAAGAAACTTGAGCTTTATAAGACTGTCTAATGTAGTTGCAGCTTTGGTGTGTTGTGTTTCTTAATACCGTTTGCACTGCATTAAGATTAAAACATGTCGAGAGGTTTAGAGCTCCAGTGAAAGGAAATGGGCAAGGCCTTTGGTTAGCTATGAATGAGGTGCCCAGATTACTGAATGCGGGTGAAAGTTGTCTTACATAATCATATTCACTGAGTACAAAGACATCATTTTCCATTTGTAGAGCATGGCCGAATCTAAGTTAATGAAGAGCACATCAGAGCACAAGTCAACCAAAAAACCACACACACAAACAATTGCAAACTAGTCGAGCACTTCGGCCTACCAAAATGTAGGCTGTTAAATTAAACTCAGCAAGCATAAAAATGATAAACAACAGAAGAAAAGTTGCCTACTTTTGTTAGACAACCATTTATACATGGATAAGATCATTTTTGCCTCGACAGTGCAGCCGTGAAGAAGTGACAGCTGAATAAAGTAATCATAGCATTAGTTGTTGCAGTTGTTTTTTCCCAGGGCACGTTCAGTTGCAGGCCAGCCAGATTGCAGACTACCAAGACGACTATAATTGGGTAATGATTAGTTGGTTCTCTCTCCAAAAACCAACAATGACTTCAGGGCCACAGCTGTTTTTCCTAAAAGCTGTATTTTGCACAAAAACCCCTGCTGCGGGTTTGACTATTTGTGCCAGTGAGTTTGCAGCTATAGTTTAGTTTGTTTATTAGTATAGGAATATAATCAGTATTTTGTGTTTTGTTATGGATGACCACACAAGCACAAGCAGCCATTTTGTAAATGACAAATAAGAGTGTCCAAGATATAAAAGGAAACTGCTTTTAAATTTTTGGTTGTTGTTTAAAGGACATCATGCGCGAAGTTCTTAGCAACGTAATCTTTGTATTCATGTTGGTTTTATGTGGTTTTGAGAAACATTTTTGCCCTGCCATTAAAAAGGTCAAATTATCTGAGACAATTGATCTTGACGCACCTTAACAGTCGAGGGGGTCTGCATCATTTCCTGGTTTTTTGTTGTTGTTGTTTTTTTTTTCTCAGCGTGTTATGCATGAGTGTGTTAAGCAGTGGAGCGGTTTTATTAAATTCTAAGAAATAATAAACAAATATAATATTAAACTACTTTTCATAAATTTCATTCTTTTAAAGAAAAACATTACATTTAATAAAATAAAAATAAATCATAATGAGACAAGGACATTTTTATTACTTGTATTACTACATTTTTGCTTAGTTAAAGCCTCTTGGACATTTTGGAGGATACGCAAAAAATTTACCTAATTTAAATTTAGAAATTAAAAACTTGGTCATCAGAAGAAGTGATAGGTCTGGGGGAAAAAAAAAATGCTGTCATTTTAGACAAAAAGTATTGTAAGTAAAGACATTTGCTAAATTATATGTGTGCAAAATAGTAAATATCATTGCTAATATTTGTAAAACAGCCATTTGTCTTCAGGAGTAAATTGTCTTTGACAAAGAAATCTCAGCCTAAAGTTGAAAATGAAAAATATTAATTTAGTTGTTCTTCAGGGGCTGTATTACAGAAACATCCTAACTTAGAATCTCATTCTATCTGTTTAGTAACCATGGTAACTTGTCTTAGGAAATAAAAATCATAATTCAAAAATTAAGTTAGGAAGTCTCTGTAATGCATCCCTAGGATATAGATATAATATGGATTAAGGATAGGACATGGATTCATGTTGAGGTAACTGTGTGAGATGAGGAAAGATTGAGGGCGGCAGAGGCAGGATTCGTGTCCGTAAGAGGGAAAAGCGAGCAGAGTTCCATGTTTAACGTGCAGTGGAAAAGTGGAATGTGCTGACATGGCACTTCGTCTGAACTCCAAAATTAATAATCAGACGTGGTTTAGCCTTGCACTGCCAGGAGGCGAAGGCAGCCAAGCTCTGGCCTCTTTGTGGTGGGCCTGAAAAGGAGGGTCTGGCACACGGCCAGTGGGGTTTTGCTTGTTCAGGATTTTTGATTAAATAGTTTATTGTGCTCCACTCACGCAAAGGGCCAAGGCAGCGCTCGCTCCAGAAGGGGTGGATAAGACAGAAGGAAACGGAGGGCTTTTTTCACCAGCTTAAAGCTTTTGTATGATAAAGAAATTTTTTTCTTTGTTTTCTTCGGTGTAACTCCATCCATTTGTTTTTTTTTAAATACAATATTTCACTATTTAATTTTGAAATGTGTTCTAATGTCTACTTAATGTTATTCTAAAAGTTTTTTAATGAATTCAAGAGGGTTTTTTAACCAATAGAACAAGCAAGGAAGGAAGCACAATATAAAAACCACATGCAATTATACATCCCACAGTCATCACACCCCTAAGACAGAAGAGGAGCGGGAGACGTGGCCTGTGTTGAGTTTAGCACAGGCTCTGAAGTCTGAGGTGCAAAAATACACAGATTTTATAGAATAGCCTTCTCATTATATCACATCAACAGCCTTCTCCGCTAGACAGTTGCTGCTTTTGGCAGCTTTAGTATTCCACGAAGGACTGCACATTTAGCGCTATATTTAAAAAAGGTAACAGGCAAGTCAAAGTCAAATTTAAAACATTGGCCTCGGGATACTGAGTCACAACAGTAGGTAGAGAAGGCTGTAATCTTGCACACCACAATTCAAAAATGAGAAAGAAGAGTGCCAGAGTAAATGCTGGTGTTAAGGCACATTTTTCTTAGGATTTGGTTTTTACAGTATTTATGGCATTAATTTTATTTATAAAAAAGGAAACCTTCAAATGTGATCCCATGGGTCCATGGTATGATGCTTTTCTTTGTCTGGATCTATTTAAAAAAAAAACCCATTAAAATACAATTCATTCATACAGTAAATTGAATACACATTATAATTCACTCTGATCATTTTTCTTTTGGGGTATAAAAACGAAATATAGAAAATATAAATAAAGAGAAAACCACCATATGAAAAGAAAACCATATTAAAAAGCATAATCTTGGATTATTTCTTAGTGGAAAAACCCTTCTTATTAATATTTTTTTTAAAAACAATTGTCCTTCAAATCAAAGTCATATGGTGCAACCAAGCTAAAAAACAAACAAAAAAAACATGCAACGGGAAATGATATCATAGAGTGGAACCCTGCGACCACTGTATGACAGTCACCAAGCCTCTTAAAATAAAAATCAGCTAATTTGAGATTTTTGTGACATTTAAGGTTGTAAAGTGTCATGTGGTCTGGTGTGACTTCCCAAAAACGTAATATATTTATGAGTTAATAATCTAATAAAAAAAAAAATTTGTTACCTTGAAAAATATATTAAGAATGTGAATTATAATGAATAAGATGTGTGCACTCACATGCATTCAAGGTGTAAGGAAAATGTTATTACTTTTTACTTAATGGTTACACCACATGACAGTTGAGTGATTAAATGTCAACTTTTGTTGAAAATGGTATAAAGAACTTTGTGCTTGGCTTTCTTAAAAAAAAAAAAAGTATATATATATATATATATTTGTCATTGACCCCTCTACAAAATGTTCAGTAAGTGATATCATTTAGTTGTTGGTTTTGATGTTCATTAAATAAGCTGCTTCTTATTTTCAGCTGTTGTTTGGAAGCACATAAGCAGAAGTTTGATTTGAAATTCTCCTCTTTCTCTGCCGTTTCAGTTGCTCCAGTCCTGGACTTGACCAAACAGTTCACACACCTAGAAACTGCTCCCCCAAATCTTATTAAGTTGGTTGAAGCAATTGAGCAGACAGGTAATACTTCTGTGTCATTGAATGTCATGTAAAGGGCTTTATTGTTTGTGGTTTGTTCGTTAGAGAACCTGACACATGATATTTCAAATCCAGAGCGAGCAGGAGTCCTGCAGAGCGCCTCCAACCACAAGAAAGAACGAAAATAAAAAGTTACCTTGGATTTCTTTTTTTAAAAATTGATTGTATTTTCTATAGATATTTCCACATTGAAAATAACATTGGAAGCAGAAGTGTGAAAAAAATTTCTTATTGTACCATATGGCAGTTATTACCACCCAGATTTCCTCTTTCGCTGTGAGCCGTCCCTCTCTTTCTCCCCTTGAGCGAGAGACTGAGTGACGCTCGGACTGTCTGGCTTGACTGAAGCCGTCTTCTCACTTCTTCACAGACTAAAACAGAGTTCAGGGATTCAGCTGGGCTGTTTTCCCAGTTCTCCCGATAGCATGACTGGATATATTTATATCTCTGGGCTTTTACATTTAATGTTTAGATGTGACTGCTTCTCTAATCCAAGCTGGCATGGAAGATCTATTTTTGAGAGATGAACTAATGCCTCGATTTTCTGCTAGGTCTGGACTCTATGACACTTTACAGGACATCCACCGCTTCAGCCTCTGACAGTCAACGACAGAGCCTCGCTGGTAAGTTAAATCCGCTGTTCTCATCTTTTGACTCTCTTCTCTTTCGCAGATGTGGAAAAGTTTTATTCACATACTTGGAAACACACACAGCGGCAGGGCTTAAGGATTTTGATTGCTTTAGTTTTTTTGCGTGTTATTCTGTAAGTCTTTCTGTTTGTCTCATTTTAGTGTCGATGTTAGCCTGTGTACATTGTTTAAATATTTTCTCTATTTAACTAGGTTGTTTAATGATAACATTGTTTTTCAGCTGTAACAACGCCTTTTACATTTTAAATGTAACATTTTAATTAAATTATTACATTGGAAAAAAACATTGCATTAAATAATAAAACTACAAAATATTACTATTTTTGCTAGGGATCTAGTGATAATTATCCATCCATCCATCTACCTTTAATACATTTATTTATTTAATAAATATTATATAATGTATTGTATAATTATAAATATTATATAAGTATAATATTTGCTTGTACTACTACTAATTAGTAAAAAAAAAAATATATATATATATATTTATAGGTCATTTTACAGTTTCTTTGTTTTTATTTTTTAATCCTAAAATGTTATTTCCAGGTTTAAATTAGATTTTGAAAGTCTCAGGCTTTTGAACGCCACTATATATACACCATATAAACATAATCACAAAAGTGTGATAACCAGGAGTGATACGGCAAAATAAAATGCTGTTAAGGGAAGGATAAAATTGCCCAGCAATTAGCTACTTGGTTACCATAAGTAACAACATATTTATGTAACTCTGTGTAACTCTAAAGTGTTTGAAAGGGATGTATTGGATTAGATCTAGTGGATTAGTGTGTGGATCATGATGTGACCGGTCATTTGTCTTGTGCAGAGCTGCAGGAGTTGGACGTGGGACAGTGGGACATTCATGCACTCTCGGAGGCTCTTATTCGGTACCTGCAGGAACTTCCTGCCCCCATCATCCCGCCCTCTGTTTATACAGACCTTCAGGCAGCAGTGAAACTAGAATCAGGTATGTGCCACTTTTCACTTATCCGTGCAGGACGAAAGAGCACCGTGTATAGAAAGTAACAGAATTATATGAACTCAGCGAACAAACAGCTCAAATGTGCTGAGTGTCTGCCCTGTCTTTGCCTGCGCGTCTGATGGCGCATGTGCTCACGGTGATGTCATTCATGAATAGACGTTCCCTCCGTGAGGCGACGAGAGCAGCTGTGGGAGGCACTGGGGAAACCTGAAGTTCCACTGCAGAATATCCTGACGCTGCATTATTTGCTCAGACACCTGGAGAAGGTCTGCAAGTGCACGGAGCACAACGGCCTCGACATTCACACCCTCAGCCAAATCTTTGGCCCTCTGCTGATCAGGGGCCCTGTGAGCGGGTGAGCGTGATGTTTCTATTGGCTGGAGACAAACTCTGGAAATGTGTTGCTAAAAATTTGCACATGTGCAAACTATCTCCATTTCTATTCGCTTGATTTTCAGGTCGGAGGAAGATGAGGGGTTTCCTGCGGTTGCAGTTGAGAGACTTCTTTTGGAGAGAATTTGGGAACAAGAGCCGACCCCTCCCGGTAAGTTACCTATTGTATATAATAGTAATGCTTTTGAGGTGTTTTCACACCTGAAAGTCCACACCAAGGTCTGAACCAAAGTTCATGTTTTGATAGATTTTATACATTCGGTAAGTTTTGGTTTGGTTTCACATTGCAATTATGCAAGCGCACTAAAGAACTCTGATTATTTATAACATGCCACTAATGCAGTATATTATAGACATAAGATTGAAATGTTCAGCTCTGGATGTGTGTGTGTGTACATATATATATATATATATATATATACACACACACACACGCACTAACGTTCAAAACTGTTGGGTCAGTAAGATTTTTTTCAAAGAAATTAATACTTTTATTTAGCAAGGATGCTTTAAATTGATCAAAAGTGACATTTATAATGTTACAAAATATTTTTATTTCAAATAAATTGTTTTTTAAACTATTCATCAAAGAATCATGAAAACAAAAAAAACAAGGTTTACACAAAAATTGAAAAACTGTTTTTAACATTGATGATATTAGGAAATGTTTCTTGAGCAGCATATTAGAATGATTTCTGAAGAATCATGTGACACTGAAGACTGGAGTAATGATGCTGAAGATTCAGCTTTGCCGTCACAAAAATGTAAAAAAGAAAGAAATCAAAAGAGCTTCGTCTTCCCTGTAGTTTAGACACAAACCCTACTCCTGAAGAGAAAACATCATGTCATTGCCGAATATCTAAGCTGGTAACTGAAAGGTTGCAGGGCTGTTCCCGGGGTGATCACCATTACGCCCTCGGGCAAGACAGGTGGCTCCAGAGACACTGTCCCTGTAATATGACATTGCACGTTTCTATGGTGACAATGCATGAAAGTCGTGAAAGCAAATGTTGCCCTCAGTCGTGTGGGGGAAAACAAAGATTCATTTATTTTTATCGTAAATATTTATCTTATTTGCCTTGTTTAATTAGCTCTCCCTCCTAAACCGCCCAAAGCCAAAGCCATGGCCTCATCTGTGACCAATGGAAACAACAGCTTACTGAGTGACGCTGAATGGTACTGGGGAGACATTTCCAGGTAAACCGCTGATATAATTACCTGGTAAGCTGTTATTAAGATCGTCACACATTTCTGTATATGACGAATCTTTGTTTGATGCACACGGATTTAGAGAGGAAGTGAATGAGAAGATGAGAGACACTCCTGATGGTACGTTCCTGGTGCGGGACGCTTCAAGCAAAGTGCAGGGAGAGTACACCTTGACCCTCAGGTGAGCGCTTCCTTAGGCCAAACTGCATTTTGTTTAATATCTAATAGGAGATGAATGCATTGCGTCGGTGTGCTGCTGTATCATTTGTTTACAATGCATGATTAAAAAGTGGAATGTCTAACAGGGACACAACATGATCAAAGCGTTGTGGTGTTTATTCCAGGAAAGGAGGAAATAACAAACTGATCAAGGTTTTTTACCGCGGGGGGAAGTATGGATTCTCAGAACCTCTTACTTTTTTCTCTGTGGTGGAGCTCATCAACCACTACCGACATGAGTCACTGACTCAGTACAACGCCAAGCTGGACACTCGCCTGCTCTTCCCCGTGTCTAAATATCAGCAGGTGCGATGCCTCCGCTCTTCACAATGCTCAAACTGATGCCGTCTTTTCACATTAATGGTATAATTTGCCCTAAAATTGACATTTCTGTCATTATTTACTTGCCTTCATAACGTACATAAGAATATTCTTATAGATCTTTTCCATACAATGGTTGTTCATAGCAACCACAAATTGTCAGTTTCCAAAAAAATCATACAAATACCTTAAAAGTGGTCCACATGATATTAGATTCACATTTAAATATTTTAGGGACACTGTTTTATTTAGCTTTCTGGCATGTAATACTAAATTTGTTATTAGAATTGATCTCCAACTTTAAAGGAGAACTCCGGTGAATTTTTAAGTTAATCTTGATCGTTTTACCTTTGTGAGTACTGTCTATAGAAAAAAAAAACGAACCGGATCGGTGCTTGCAACGCGGAGCTGTTACAGTTAATGCCCAGAGCTCCCATTCAGCTAAAACGGCAGTTATGGGGGCATTAACCTAAAGAGTGTCTTTGTGCCTCTTAACAGACACAAAATGCAATTAAAATGTCTGTCCAACATGAACAGGGCCCTTACATGACAACAAGATGCGTTTAGCAACTTAGCCATTGTTTAAACTCACCTAAATAGTGTTTTAGACGGCTAGCTGTAGTCTCGCGCTGAAGTCCCGTGGGAACTCAGTAGTAGCCGGAACACGACGCTCCTCCCACCTGCACTATGTGCGCGATTTTTTCCCCCCAAACCACTTCAGCGGAAATCCCGCCCTGCAGCTGATTTAATTGGTTTAGGTTACAGTGACGATTGACATGACCAATGAAAACCTTAGAATCAGCTGCAGGGCGGGATTTCCGCTGAAGTGGTTTGGGGGGGAAAAAATCACGCGCACTTTTTCCGGCTACAACTGAGTTCCCACGGGACTTCAGCGCGAGACTACAGCTAGCTGTCTAAAACACTATTAAGGTGAGTTTAAACAATGGCTAAGTTGCTAAACGCATCTTGTTGTCATGTAAGGGCCCTGTTCATGTTGGACAGACATTTTAATTGCATTTTGTGTCTGTTAAGAGGCACAAAGACACTCTTTAGGTTAATGCGCCCATAACTGCCGTTTTAGCTGAATGGGAGCTCTGGGCATTAACTGTAACAGCTCCGCGTTGCAAGCACCGATCCGGTTCGTTTTTTTTTCTATAGACGGTACTCACAAAGGTAAAACGATCAAGATTAACTTAAAAATTCACCGGAGTTCTCCTTTAAGAAAAGTTGTAAGACCCCTGCATGTTGTGCTGCATCTGGCTGTTTTGAACTCAGTAGTAGAGATGCACCAATACTACATTTATTTGCCGATACCGATAGCCGATTATTTAGAAACATATCTGCCGATACAGATTAGTTTGATTTTCTTAAGGAGAAAAAAAAAACTCTAATGCTGTGTAAACTATACAGGGAACCCCTTTCATTTGGGACATTATTATAACATTAGAGGCTAAAATTAACAACAGAGCCCAAACTATTATATTCAACAAAATATTCCATTTATTTTCAGATATAATTACACATAAATAAATCTGAAATGTTTGTATGCAACTCAGTTGCACATAAACACTTGCCTTCATGACAAATTTATTCAAACACACATATATAATTAACAGTAAATAAGCTCCTATATAGTGTTCTTTTTATAGCTAACTAACAAACTGTGAACATTGAATAACTTTTTTGAGGTACATTAAAGGGATAGTTCACTTTGAAATACATTTTTGGTATATTTTAGCTTACCTCAAGGGCATCCAAGATGTAGGTGTCTTTTTTTCCGCAGTAGTTTCAATTTTTATATTTTTAGGTCAAACCGTTCTTGTCTGTCAGTCATATAATGCAGGTCTATGGTCATTATCTCAAAACACAAGCACAGAGTCCAAATTAAAACAATTCCCCGTCGTCCAAATTAAACAATTCCCCATCGTAAGTACACATTGATGGCCTAAGACACGAAACAAGCGGTTTGTGTGAGAAAACGAACAGTATTTATATCGTTTTTACCTTTTATACGCAGCCATGTCGAAGTGATCTGATCTGACGTGTACGCAGACTGGTGCATAGATATATACACTAGATGTCGCCTTTAAGACATTCGTTCCAATGAACTGCCGTAGACAAGGCGACATCTAGTGTGTATATATCTATGCACCAGTCTGCGTACACGTCAGATCAGATCACTTCGACATGGCTGCGTAGGCCATCGTGTCTTAGGCCATCAATGTGTACTTACGATGGGGAATTGTTTAATTTGGACGATGACCATAGACCTGCATTATATGACTGACAGACAAGAACGGTTTGACCTAAAAATATAAAAATTGAAACTACTGCGGGAAAAAAGTCACCTACATCTTGGATGCCCTTGAGGTAAGCTAAAACATACCAAAAATTAATTTCAAAGTGAACTATCCCTTTAAGTGACATATTGTTTACAAGCTGTTTTATTGACTACTTTCCGCTGTTGAAACACTGATTAAGCAATTGCATGACACATGCTACATTTCGGTAAGTTGTACTGTATCTTTCAACATACCTTTTGGTGTTCATGCATGGTTTTTTTGTGCTATAACTTGTATTAAAGTGAAGGAAAAGGCTCGCACTCCGCGCTGCATGAACTGAAGCGCTACAGCGATCTGTCGCGCTACAAATAATGTCCTGTATATATAGTTCTGCACATCTCTTGTTAAAACCAACTTGAGGGGGGGGGAATAAGGCTTGTGAACACATTTTCTTGTGCTCTGCAGGATCAGGTGGTGAAAGAGGACAGTATTGAGGCGGTAGGAGAGCAGCTGAAGGTGTATCACGAGCAGTTTCAGGAGAAGAGTCGAGAATATGATGTACTGTATGAAGAATACACACGCACATCACAAGTAGGCCGCATTTCGTCTCTCCTTTAAATGCATTGGGATCTTATTAACTGAGTCACTAATAGAGATGGTCTGTTCAATCTCTCAGGAGCTGCAGATGAAGCGAACAGCCATAGAGGCCTTTAACGAGACCATCAAGATCTTTGAGGAGCAGTGTGAGACCCAGGAGCGCCTCAGCAGAGAGAACATTGAGAAGTTTCGCAGAGAAGGCAATGACAAGGAGATTGAGAGGTAGTCTTGTTTTTCATTAGACATCAGAGCACTATATCCATAGAATCCATAATTGCCTGGTGTAACTTTGAATTCGAGTCATGTTTTGGCTTCTATATCAGAGAGAAACTTTTTCACTGTCTAATCAGAATTCAGAGCAACTCTGAAAAGCTGAAGTCCAGAGTGACAGAGATTCATGACAGCAAGACGAAATTGGAACTGGACTTAAAGAGGCAAGCCACAGACAATCGAGAGATAGACAAGAGGATGAACAGCTTGAAACCAGACCTCATACAGCTGAGGAAGCTAAGGGACCAATACCTTGTGTAAGAACAGCCCCCATATATTTCTATTTTAATATATGTTAAAATGTCATTTATTCCTGTGATGGCAAAGCTGAATTTTCAGCAGCCATTACTCAGATGATCCTTTAGAAATCATACTTGTATGCTGATTTTTTTTTGATCAAGAAACATTTCTTATTATTATCAATGTTGAAAACAGTTGTGCTGCTTAATATAATTTTTTCAGGATTCTTTGATGAGTAGAAAGTTCAGAAGAACCATATTTATTTGAAGTAGAAATCTTTTGTTACATTATAAATGCCTTTACTGTCTCATTTGATCTATTTAATGTATCCTTAAATGTTTTTTGTGTATTTTCTATTTAATGAAATTTGTTGCAAAAATTCTTACTGACCCCAAAATATTTTCTTTCTTTTTTTCCATTGTTGAGTGAAGCCAGTAAAGAAAAGACAACGCAATTTAAAAACATTATTTTGCGGTACACAGGCATTATTGCAAGCTCACAATACAAAATACAAAATCTGTGATGCTGTAGATGCTGGTTATTTATTCACAGGTAACCGCTGGTGATGTTAACAATACTGATATTGTCTTTGCAGATGGTTGACTCAGAAAGGCACCAGGCAAAGGAAGATCAACGAATGGCTGGGTTTAATGAATGAATCAGAGGAGTAAGTTCTGTTCAGTCTGTTTTCAGAAGTGCAAATAGGATGTATGAAGCCAGGCCCAGGTACATTAGTCATTTTGGGATACCCATAGAACACCACTTTGACAATCTGGACATTAATTTAACATTAATTTTGGACATCACAGAGAATTTGGACATCTTAACACAGACAAATTATAAAAAGGTTAACATCATCATGAACTTGACTCAACATGTATATCATATCTGTAAGATTCCACTGTCAAGCATATGGCATAAAGGTTTTATTCAGAATTTTTTTTTTTTTTTTTTTTTTAATTTAGAGATTCTGTCAAATATTAAATTGAAAGATTTTACCTTGTAATTCTACAGAGATTTGAGTGGATTTATGTATTGTTTGCCTTTGTATGTTAAACCACAGTGGCTTTTTGGTGATGACATGGCATAAAGATTTTAAATAAACAACATGCAGGAACGTGAACTAAATTATCTTATTGCACAAAGCACATAAATGAAATAAAATCATGATAATTTGGATAGATAAATCAGATATTGTTAGTCATTATAGTCATAGTCATTATTCCACTTCTGACCTTTCAGCTTCTATTCTCTATTGGACGACGATGACGATCAAGCACATCACGACGAGTGCTCCTGGTACGTAGGGGACATCAAGCGCACACAGGCGGAGGATCTCCTGAGAGGCAAACGAGACGGCACCTTCCTCATCAGAGAGAGCCAGACCCAGAAAGGCTCCTACGCATGCTCTGTTGTGTGAGTTACTGAAGCAATGCACTATTCACCTCATCTAGATTCACATTTGCAACAGCTAGGGTTTGCTCCTTATTCAGATTCGGTTCCATTTTTAATTGAACAACTTTCGGTTCTATTAGTAGTTCTAAAATGTGTATTCTTCCACTACTTTATTCAGTGGCACCGCATCACCAAATCTATAGCGCAAAACATTCAGTTTGACTAGAAAACGAATGATTTTAATGAATCGGTTCTTATTTTAGTGAATCAGAAACATTCAGTTCATACAGTGTAGTCCGACTCGACTCCTGAAAAAAAAGACTCTTGTGATCCATTTCTTTAGTGAATCAAACATACGGCTTTCAACTAGCTGAGACTTATGACATGACAATATGCAGTTATTTGTCCGTAGTATTTAATTTTTTGTATTGCTGTTTAATATTATTGGATTAAATTTATGTAGTCTCTAAAAAGACTTTAAAGAATTTTGCATAAATTGTTCTGAATGGGTCCTTTAAAAAGTACTATACTTAGTTATTCAATTACATTAAAGCTATTGATTAAATTAAATATCTTAACAAAATACAGCCTAATGGGATTTTATTAAACTTCAAATGCTATTAATTAAATAAATGTGAGTGCTGCATGTTCAGAGTCTAAATGCAGTGTAGTTTCAGAGCAGTTTGCAATTAATAAATATAGCACATTTATGCCAAGCATTTGCTTATGATCTAATGTTGATGAATTATGATAATGTTTACGTAATGATGTAGATGGTTAAAACAGTGTATATTTGATCTTCCTCATCTTTTTGAACTAGCAGCTGGAAGTAGTAAATCATAGACATTTAAAAATAAGAGTCAATGTTTACTTCATGATGTAGATGGTTAAAATAGTGTATATTTTATCTCCCTCATCTTTTTGAACTAGCAGCTGGAAGTAGTAAATCATAGACATTTAAAAATAAGAGTCCTGGTGTATTTTGGGCTTGTTTATTATTTTCATTCACAATTTGTTTGGTATTTTAGTTACACAGTAAACTGTATCTAAAATTTAATTCAATAGAAACTCTTGTAGCTTCCCTCTGGGCCGCCTCGTCACAGGAAAGAAAGATTAAGAATGTTATTTAACACATTCAGTATATAGACATAGGCGAAGGGTGAATGCACTTCCCCTTAAAAAAAAGTTTTTTTTAGCAATAGCCATTTTGTGGCTTTTGGTTTGTACACTGTTGGATTATGAGATACAAACAGGTACAATTTTAAAACAGTTTAATCTTAAATCAATATATCTTATCCCCATAATTATTTATGTGGAGAAATGCTATGTAATAAGTGGTATGAATGACTGTATACCGTATCTCTTAAACGTCCGTTTAGTTTGAACTTGCTGCTGCAACTGCTCTCACCGCGAAAGCTCATCTGCCATTGTCAGGCGATCAGTGAACTGTGATTCCTGCTGCACTGTGCGACTGCAACTCATGCTGGATGAGCAAAGCATAAGTTTACAATGGTTTTTATTTTTATAAAATAGCAAAACGGCAGTGGAGATGTAATGTGAATGTTGCGGTGGGATATTCTTTGTTAATTTCACCCTTACGCTCCATCATGGCGATATCGCGAGACAGCTTTTCACTCGACGAGAAATCTAACAAGTGCTCCTAAAAAGTAATGTCTGGTGTCAGGTTTGCAGAGCATTTGACGTTTTGTATTTATTATCTTTGAACTCATTATGAAATTAGCATGATACATTTACCTGACATAATAAATTGTTACATTTGATTTTATTCCGACTGACTCTGAAATAGTTTTCCCTAGTAGATTAAACGGATTAGTATGTTCCCACAAGTTTTGCGTCAGATTAGTGATGACTAATATTTGGCATCAATTCAAGTGTACTTGGTTTGCAAAGACAAGAAGTGAATTTCCGTTTAGAACAGCAAATGCTGCTTGACCAATCTAAATTCGGGTGTGTCTTACCTCTGTTTTAATTTAATGTTACTTTAGATAAGTGTACGTAGGAAACCACGGCATGTCCAATCCAAAGCTATTATAAGACAAGTAATGTTGGTCAGCTTATATCTGTAATAGTGGCCATACCTCTACTGAAATAAATGTTTAAGTTAAATTCAAGTGTATGCAATTGCATGGGGGCTACACCAAAGTATCTTTGATTGTGGAAACGTGAATGTGACCGATCTCAGGCATATAGCAATTACCTCTGTTTGGTGATCAAAACTGATGAGCTTGTGTACGTGAGACCCGCGGTAAACAGAAGAAGTGAGGACCTCTGAGCAACATAGTTTCCTAATCTGGAACGGGTCAAATATACTTAGAGTTAAAAAATAATAATCAAACATTCGTTCACTTTTAATGATGCTCAGATATCCTTTTCATTTATGGAGTCAGATGAAATAACGAGGTAATACATATGAGAAAATGTATTTCATTTAATCTTGTTGTTGCGTAAAAGGAAAGACAGTAACGTGCAGAAACCTTCCCCGTATTATTGGAGACCGCCATTGGACCTTTAGTCAGGCTTACACTAGTCTCGAATCCATGGCCATGGGAAGGTTAAGCCTTGCCCAGCCTGACACATGCTTTGCTTATGTAAATAGATTTAATAGCATCAGCACAATAATCTTTTTAGATTGCCTTTTCTTACACAATATTATCGTATCAGCAAAATACAATATCGATCAACTTCTTAATTCATATATTGATATATTAGTACGAACCAATTTCATTACGTGTATATATTGAATAAAACATGTCAGTTGCAATTGAATGTGTGCTTTAGCCTGTTTAAGTAAAATAATCTGAGATACAGGATATAATTAGAAATTGTATATGTTTGTTTAAATGGACATATGGTATTCATTTTATTTGTACAGGTCTCAAAAAGTGTAACATTTTATTTTAAAAACTCGTCTGAAATGTCCTTTTTACTAAAAGAATCATATATGTAGCCAGAAGTGTTAAGAGGAATTGGAATTGGAATCGTCAAATACTTTACGGTTCTCTTCCCCAGTTGTGACCTACACTTCCTTAATATCTCCCTCTCGCATAACACATGTTCTTCTTTTTCAACAGAGTGGATGGAGAGATCAAGCATTGCATGGTTTACAAGACGGCCACAGGTTTTGGATTTGCTGAGCCCTATAACCTTTACGGTTCCTTGAAAGACTTGGTCCTGCACTACAAACACACCTCTCTGGTCCAGCACAACGACTCACTGAATGTAACCCTGGCCTACCCGGTCCTCGCACAGCCGCCTAGATGAGCACCGTGATACGACACTGCCGAGGACACGCATATAAAGCATGATTAAGCACATTATACAGAGCAAACTATACTAACACCGAACTTTTACGTTTATCATAGAGAACAGATAAGCACAGTATATTATCGTAAGTAAGCGTACGGCTTTTTTGTAAGCCCATAGTTTTCTAAGTCAGCTGCAGTAATTACGGTAAGATCACAGCTTGTGTACTCTGTATTTGTTGTCCCAATACAAGAGAGAGGCAAGTGTCACATGACTCCATGAAAGCTCGAACTAGTGCCGTAGTCCTGGATTTTTTCGATTAGGACATGGGTCAGGGACGAGATGAGGAATTAACTGAAAGTTGCAGCTGTTGATAATCTTTTAGCTGTTACGCTGCGTTCAAGCCATGTCGTAATTACCGTAGTCTTGAGATGACAACATGTGATGTTCTATTCTGAGCTGTACCGTAACCTCGTAATTATGGTAATAACGACATGGCCTGAACGCACCTTTATGTCACTGTGTATTTGTTTGGTAGTTCGCTTCTGCCAACCATATCAATAGATTCCTCTTTATGTGAGTTGTCCTGTAGAAGATGTGAAATTGTTTTATATATCAGATGTGGTTGAGGGACTCTGAAGTCCTTTTAGCTTCTAATTTGCCTCTTTAAAAGCTAGTCGTCATGGTGAGAATAAATAGCCATCAACAATTGTGTACTTTTATTTGAGATTTTACACCACAGCGCCGAAGTCTGGCATCTTAATGGTTTCTGTGGGCTGGTATTGGTGCTTCCTACTATATTTTTGATTCTTGTAATTTGAGAATGATGCATAGCTAGCGAACCGTTAAGATCCATAGCAAAACAAACGTGATTCCAAAGCAATGACGCGCACAGGAACTTTCACTCGTTTAGAACGGTTTCAAGGGGCTAAGCAGGTTATTCAACAGGCGCAAGCAAAAATGGAACGGAAAAACACCTGGATATGATTACAGATTTTTTAGGTAATTATCAGGTGCAAGTTGATATATTGTGGTAGTAAAAAAAAGTCCTAATGGTGGTTGGGCGTTTTGTAACTGTACTTCCCCTAGTGTTTCATGGCTTCTTGGGCTTGTGCTATGGCTCATCTTGTCAGATGATACACTGGTCTGTACATCATACAGTCAGCTGGATCAGAAAGTACCATTTTTTTTGTGAGTGATCATAAGCAGAACCAGATTTTTATGTTTGCTTACTAAGAATCAGTGATTCAATCATTTTTGAAGAGGAAGTGGTTTTAAAGTGCCTTCTGCCCATGTGTCCTTGAGGAGCTTTCCTGGGATTGGGGCAGTACAGAATGCTTCACTTCCATAGATTCACTAATCAGATATTCATGCCACACACACACACACATACACACACACTCCTCGAACCCAACAACCAAAAGGAGGATCATCCCATCAAAGGCATTCTGTTCAGTACTTTAAAATAAAATGCTTTCTAATTGCAAGTGCATTGGGAATAGCAAGTTAGAGAAGACCTCTTTTTTGTAATTAAACATAACTCTTATTTGTTAGCTTGTATGCTTTTAATGAGGTTTGGTCTTAACCAGAATGCACTTTCGTGGTTGTTAATTTGAGGTACGTTTTTAACAAGAGGAGTAATTTCATCCATTTTTAAGGCCTGTTCACACCAAGACAAAAATGTAATGTGATAAAGATTTTAATTTGATTGAATGGCTGGTAATACTTTCAGACTGACATGAACATTCACATGCCAATAGTAGTTTTTTCCCCTAATCTCTTATCTATCGCACTGCGAATAAAGCTATTCATCCACACTTTTGGTCACATGCCCAGAGCCGCTCTTACAGAGTACAGTTTGGTTTCGGAAGTAAAAAAAATCACATTCATTTTCTCTCGCAATTGCAGGATCACATCTCGCAATTCTGACTTTTTTTCTCTGAATTCTAAGTTTATATTTCACAGTTGTTGTTTTTTACGAAAATAAAAAAGGTAATTGCAACTTTTTTGTTGTTTATATCTTACAATTTGGACTTTTCTTCTCAGAATTGTGAGTGCATGTGACTTAACCGTGTAATTCTGAGAAAATAAACTGAGATATAAACTTGCATCGATAAAAAGTCACAATTTCCTTTCTAATTTGTTTTATTGCGTGGCAGAAATAACCTTACATATTTAACAATAACTTATAAACTGCTAAAGACAGACCTAGGAAAAGTTGCAGAACAACAAAAAGTTGCATAGTGCTTTGGTACGTGGTAACCGGAGTATTTCCTCCTTTTCCAAAAGCGCTAAAACTGTCAAAGAGTGAAATTACATTTTTATTCAGCCCATTTGTGGTTTTATAAGCATTGATCTAAACACACAAGACAATCTGACTGTTCCGAACATTCATGTTGGTGTGAACAGGCTTTTATTCTGGATACATTTTAATAAATAAAATAGGCTATCAAACTATCAAATACAGATGCAGTGTATTTCAGTTTATTTAAAGGGCAAGTTGAAATTAAAACCTTGAAACTTTAAATTTGCCTAAATCTAGTATATTAATTCTTCGCTTTTGACATCCTCCTTTTAGATGGATTCTTTTTTATATATATAAATCCTCAACAGACAATAAAGCGGAGCAGGTTTTAGTTTTGTAAGCGTGTTTGTCTGTATACTCCAGTTTGTTTCATCCTATCGATAGGATGAAGTTGTTTTGCTATGACGGTGTGGAGTGGAGCAAGAACAGAGACACTGGTTATGATTCCTTGAATGTTCAGACTGACTGACGTCGGGTCTTTGAGAGCACAGAGAATGAGCCAGAGTGTTGGATGGGACGAGTTTGTGTGCGATAAAGCAGTGGAGTAAACTCCTCTAAATGCACTATACAAGCACATCTTGAGGTGATTATGAGTGAGAATTATTGAAGCTTGACAGTCTTTATGAGCAACAGAAATAGGTTAGGTACACATTTTAGTTACAGGCCTATAATGTCATAACGTGTTATGATCGTGCCGTAGTGGGTCTGTTCTTTGTTTTTATTTTCTTTAACTCCTTTTTAAAGAGAAACTATAATTGTATGTCAAAGTTTTGTTTTTTCATTGTAAGTAATGACCTTACCGATTCAAAGATAAGCTAGCTTGAATATCTCTCTTCCATTCAGTACAGTTACAAATGTTTACAGTATCTAATTAACCAAATAGAAGATGTTTTCAAATGTGCTCTGTCTGTCAGACAGGGATTCTTGTCTTTTTTTTTTTTGCCTCTGTTGTTTTAAACTTGAAGATTTTGTTTCCCTTCTTTGTTCACTTTAAACAGTGCTCCCTCACCTCACAACATTTTCTCTGAATAAAAATGCAGCTATGGCCCAGAGCAGGTTTGCCAGCTTTCTTTTTCTTTCCATAGCAGACATATTTTTTCAAGTTTCATTTTTTGACTTTAATCATTCTGACAATTATATCCTGATTTCTGTCCAACTTCCCTCTGTAGTCTCAGTTAAAGCAAGAACTAAAATTAGCAGTTCTTTTTTTCCCCTTCCTTCTTTCTACGACAAGATATACACCGAAAAGTAAGGTACAGCAGGGCCAAATGTTTAATAGACATATATTTTTGTATTTAGTGGTTATGACATAACCACTAATTATCCTTCACCTCTTTAAACTAAATGATACCTTACTGTCTTGTTTCCCCTTAGTGCATGAAGTAGCCTGTTGAAGATAATGCACACCAAAGTGCCATTAGACATGGAGGATGGGGAGCACTGTTTGTTACCCAGTACATTTCTACTGTGTGTGTGTGTGTGTGTGTGTGTGTGTGTGTGTGTGTGTGTGTGTGTGTGTGTGTGTGTGCACAAACTTTATGTACATACTTTTTTTCCTTTTACTACTTCTGTTCTCTCCGATCTGTTTTTGGGTGCAGATTTTTCAGTGTTCAGTTTGCATCAGTGTTGTTTGTCTCTCAAACAGGTACACAAGCATTACAGAGATATGGCTCTTTAATAGATAGATGGAATTATTTTTAAGACAATAAAAAGATATTGAGTCTATTGCACCTTCTGGTCTGTCGTCATCAGTTTGATCTTGTGATGTGTGATGTTATCCTGTTGCTTTTACAGGGAATGTTATGCTGAAGCAGCAGAATGTGTCATACCTCAAACTGGTTGGATCAGTTGTCCTTTGACCAACACTTTGGCATGTGTCCTTAGATTACCTGGGGGTGGAAAATCTAGAGACAACCTAGAGAATGTTTTGAGTTCAAATTGACCAACAGCTGGATCAGGTTGGTTTTAAATCATTAAATATACTGACTTAATGTCAGATGTCTTAATTTTATTCAACAATACTTTTAAAGTTGTTTGAAACAGAACTTACCCGTTATGACGAATATCCAAGTGAAACTTGGGGCAGGACTTGATTTTGTCCATCGGGATGGATTGATTGGTTGGGTCATTGGTGTTTATGCCTTTAATTAAAGATTACGAGGGCATATGAATGAAACAAATTAAATGTATTCCAAAAAATTCAAGTTTTGATTTCAGTGTTTTTAAATCTTCAATTTTATAATATGGATTCAGTCAGTTATGTATTCAAAAATGTGTCTCTGTGTGAACATTTACATGCTACATGTATACAAACATTACATTGTTTCCGTTTATAGAGCTTTGACACGGACGTCATTGTTCAGAGGAGCAAACTGGCATAAACAGCCCATGTGATTGTTTACACCAGTCATGTATAAAGGTCACCCAGAAACAAGACAAGTCTGCATTTTCATTATATTTTACACTTTTCTGTAAAATACAACTCATTTTAGAACCTTCAAACTCAAGAAGTCATTTTTTGTCATATGTTGTGATGCAGTGTGATCCAGGCAGACGAGCAATGATTATGTCAGTGATCAAATTTTAGTCAATAGATAATAAAATCCAAAGTAGTGTTTGATTGTGACAATCAGAATATAGAGAAAGAAAGGCCCAAAAGAAGGAAGATATTGCTGAATGAAAAGAGACCAGAAAAAAAGCCCCATGTCTTCTGAAACCAAACATGTTATGCTATGTATGCATTAAAGGAAAGGACTAGGGGAAAGTCCCTATTCAAATTGTTTGTACTTCTCTTCCAACCAACAAGGATGCAGTCAAGACAAAAGGGTCGTATTAGGTCACCATGTCCTTTTTGGTGAAAATGGCCACAAATTTTGGTTTTAAGACCTCAAAGAGAATATAGCAGGTCTTACATTACTCGTGTCTGAAGAGATAAAAACGGACACACTTTGATACCCTGGCACATCATGCAATGAAGGAAAATGCACTCTAAGTAAGTAAACCTATTTATATAGCACTTTTAAAGCTGCAACACACAAAGTGCTTTACACAAAATAACACAATCATTAAGAATACATTCATAAAGAGGTATGAACAAACAAAATGTAATAAAAAATGTAAAATAACCAAAAACAAAAAGACATCACAAAATACTAAAAGAACGTCTATACAAACAAGTTTTGAAATGACATTTAGCTCTTAGTGGATATTAGATTTAATAGGGACTCTTCTGCCTCTGCCAGTCAAATGGTCCGGATTGGTAGAACATCTTCGGTATTTACAGAACTGCTTTTGGCAGTTAATTAAAATGCTTTTGTTAGAGACAACATAGGCTACTGTACATCACCCTGTCCAGTCCTTGGGGTGACCTGTGAAAATTCATGTGGGTTGAGGGCTGTCCATACTACTACAATACATTGAACAGGGTTTGAACCCATGCCATTATTCACTCAATCAATATCATACATGATTTGGTTTTGATTATATGATTTTCTTTGCTGTTTTTAAATGATTCCATTATTCATTCAGGTTTTTTTTTTTTTTTTTTTTTTTTTTTTTTTTTGGAAAACATTCATCCCACTTTTAACAATCACAATACAATATGTTATACATTTGGAACAGAATCAGTTCCGTTCGATGGACATGCTGAAAAAAAAAAAAAAAAGTGTGGAGTGCTCTTTAAAAAAAAATTGGATGATCAATAAGTTGTGAACATTTTAACAAGTTGCTTTAACTCTTCAAAATAATTTTCAACTTTTGTCATAAGTTATGCAAGATTCAGCTAATTTTTTTAAAGTCAGTTTATTGTAATTGTAATTAAGTTGAAATGACTTAAACATCCAAGTTGATTGTACTTTTTTTTTTTTTTTTTTTTTTTTTTACAGTGTGGACAGGTCAAATTTGCTTGCTCTCTATCTTTATTTTATTCAGCATTATCCACATTGTGAGCCCGCTTAGAAAATTTGAATTCAGCTGTTCATGGCATTTTGTCTGCCTTGGTGCACCATCATTCACACACTTTACACCTTTCTGGCCAGAGTATCATCTCTTTTTTTGTTTTGTACTACCTTTGCAGTGCAGACCGTAACTCAATGGGAAATTTATTAACGGTGGAATAGCATCAAGTCTAATCGAATAAAACTGTTTCAATGACGGCAGAAACTATTGAACGTATAGGCACTCTGTCACCCACTGTGACATTACCCGTGCAACAGTGTGAGTTCACAAATCCCAAATTTAATCATGTTGACATTTTGGTAGTTCAGTTGGGAAACATGTACATTTCACGGTCAACTATCATAAAGTTTCACTGCAAAAAAAGTCAGCTTTTCAGCGCAGTCTTCCTCGTGATAGCAATAATATTTTGTGGCCATAATAAAAGTCTCCAGCATTTGCAGTGTTGGGTTTTGCCGGATTTTAATGACGTCACGTAAATACACCAATCAAAATCTCGGCCCTTCGATTTCTGTAGGAGGAAGAAAGTTTTAAATGTTGTACACATCCATATTTTCATTCAGAGAACAAGGCAAGCAGGTGACCAGGAATCATGTTCGGCTTTAAACTGTCTGTGTTGTTCTTCGCTGTATTGTCACTGAGTAAATGCAGCGGTAGGTTTGTTTTCTCCTGTAAGTATCCACCTTCACAATGGTGCGACTCTGAAGACATTGCAGCCGAATGTGGGGTAAGTATCGAAAAAAAAAACGTACGACTTACTCCTTAAATTTCCTAATATGAAACTATTAGATAGCCTATGTTTTTGTATTTCTTTTTTGGCAATAATTTTACTTACACGAAAAAGTGAAACCGCGCATTTGAATTAATAGATACATTTAGCCTATGCAAATTGTCCTGACGTACTTACGCTTCTCGTTTTTTTCCCCGCTGTCTGGGAAATCTCGAACTTTTTTTGGCACTGATCATTTCCCTTTATTCTCTTCTTTCTTAGGTGATTGAACAATGCATGAAGTTTAACGTGACAAAGCCCAACGCTGACAAAGTGAATGTGAGCCTGTACTATGAGTCTTTGTGTCCTGGATGCAGAAGTTTTCTTGTAGGACAGCTCGTGCCAACCTACATTATGCTGTCAGACATCATGAACATTGATCTGGTTCCATATGGAAATGCACAGGTATATTTACACTGCCCACTGCTGCTCAGACAATGTACCCTTTGAACAATCAGCACATAACTGCTATTTACACTTTGTGTGTATATAATCTATTGCTATTTGCATTCAACATGTAAACTAGATTATATTTATTGTATTTGACAAAATTCAAATATATTACCCACAATTTACACAGTGCAAGTAGCAAGCAATTAAAAGTTAAAAAAGGCTCACATTCATATAAGTTACATTAATGTTAAATGCTGTTGCTCATAATTAGTTTTCATAATAGGAGAAAGAAGATCAGGGGAAGTACACCTTCATCTGTCAGCATGGAGAGGGTGAATGTCAAGGTAACATGATTGAGGTGAGGTTTTGCTATTTATTTGACCACTCAAACATTTTTAAAAGCAGAAGTGGATTGGTGTTGTTAACATTGAATACATCTTGTTTAGAGCTAAAATAGAGGTATACTAATTGTACTCGTTCCTGTCAGACCTGCCTGTTGAATCAATTAGGGCTGGATGATGCTCTTCTGGTAATTTTTTGCATGGAATCAGGAGCAGATGTGCTGAAAGCAGCCCAGCTTGTAAGTAGTCATTTTCTATTTTGCATGCTGTTATTCTTTCCATCCATCCATCCATCCATCCATCCATCAACCCTATTGCAATGCAATGCTAATCTGTACCTTCCATCTCAGTGTCTCGGAGTCTACAAACCCGAAATTACATGGGATTCAGTCATGAAGTGTGTGACGGGAGACCAGGGCAATAAATTAATGCATGGAAATGCAGTGAAAACAAATGCTCTGAAGCCCCCTCATGAGTATGTGCCTTGGATAACCATTAATGGAGTAAGGAAGTTTTTTGTTTTTGCTTATTATTTATAAGGATTTTATATTTTTATCCAACTAATTAAATGGCTCAATGTTTTTCCTGCAGGAACACACAGATGGTCTTCAGGATAAAGCAATGAATTCTCTCTTCAGTCTTGTGTGCAGTTTGTACAAGGTTTGTTTGCAACCTGAGAGGTGCCTGTTAGTGTTTATTACCATTTCAGTGTCTTATCCTATCAACGAGGAGTCCATCACATGACCTCTTCTTTCTTTGTGTTCATGTAGGGTGAAAAGCCAGCTGCTTGTACTCTAGGGTTGAAGAAGAAAACCCCCAGTTACTGCATGAATTAATCACTAAATCTGATAACAACACTATTCATGTCAGGAATGGAGAGATTATGTATGAAACATACATGCTGAAATGTATTTGAATATTTTGTTGTTGTTGTTGTTGTTGTTTCTTTATACTTACATTTATATGAAAGAGTCATTTTGAACATGGTTTTCTGCTGCTGACTACAACTGGTGACAAGACCATATTTTTATAGTCACGTTTTAAACCACTTTGTATGCATAAACAAAATTAAAAACATTTCCATCACTTTTTAAATCTCATTTGCTTGTGTTAATTATTAAGAGGGAAAAATCATTGCTAAAGTGGACTTTACTCAAGAGAAATGCTTCCTCGATGGTTTTAATTTTTTGCTTGTCTGCATGTTTGCTTATCATTAACCTGAATCTTTCCACATTATTTTGACCAACAAAGTGAAAATACTTTAGGGTTTTTAATAAAACTTATATTATTAACTATCGTCAATATAATAACTATTAATAAAAAAAGCGTCCGAAGAGCAAGAAATTATGTTTTAATAGCAAGTATTCAAACGGGACGAGATTATTGATAGGGGTCAAACTGATGTGGAGACGTTATGCGCACATGACGCAATCTTGATGTTCGTGAGCGCAACGCCATTACGCGCGTGACTCGTCACCGGCTCCTTCAGGCTGCTCTGGGTTCCGCTGGTTAACGTTACATGAATGAACTCTAAAGATTTAAATATGTTAGTCAGTTAAGTTGCAGCTGAACTTAGGCCAACAGACACACAATTCGGGGATATCGTAACAACTCTAAACATCTATCTGAGAGTAGGAAGATGCATTCCTTTCCATTTTAAGTTAACAACACTTCTCAGTATTTAAATATATTTGTGTCTCTTATGTCATTTATTCTGGAGTAACGTTAAAGGAACAGAAGTGGCGAATGAAATCGTCGAGCGGAAACTTGAGAGGAATTTACGTTAACTCGGCCTAAACATGATATCTCGGCAGAGTAAGGATTTTCTCATAAGGATCGCCGGTTATTGGAAGCCGCTTTTCAGAGGCAGATTTCTGATCGTGACGAACACGGTGAGTTGTGGGGGAATGTTGGCAGCGGGCGACCTCATCCAGCAGACTCGAGAGATGCGGAAGACCCCCGGACGAGCACGTGACTGGTGGCGTACAGGTGACGAGTAAACAAATTATCTGTATCACATACTCTCACAAAAAAAAGTCTGGCTTGTTTAAAAAATATACATCAGCTCATGTTTGTAATTTCTGTGCCAGTGCGTGACACGAAAAACTTTTAACTTATTTTTTAAAGTATCGTGTGACTGTCCTGTCGTGAAAGTAACGCGAGATTAATGAACTCTCGCGGTGTTGCGCCCTCTATAGGTTGTATGTTTGCCGTCGGATGCTCTATGGGTCCTTTCATGCACTATTGGTACCTTTGGCTCGACAAATACTTTGTTGGCAATGGCATAAGTAATGTCTGCAAGAAAGTGCTTACTGATCAGCTGGTTGCTTCACCTGCACTGGGGGTCTGGTACTTCATAGGTGAGATCTTGCTACTGATTTCCATTAATTTCCATTTCTCACTCTAATATAATGAATGGAAATCTGAATAACATTACACCTGTTTTTTTGTTTTTGTTTTTTTAATGAAGGTCTGGGTATGATGGAGGGTCAAACTTTGTCTGAGGCACAAAGTGAATTCAGAGACAAATTCTGGGAATTTTACAAGGTATATTGCCTTGATAAGCATGTGTTCTTAGTTCAACCTCAAATTATGTATCTTCATAGCTGACAGCTTTTCATATCTTGCTGCTTTTTAGGCAGATTGGTGTGTTTGGCCAGCAGCTCAGATGGTAAACTTCTACTTCTTGCCACCCAAGTATCGTGTTCTTTATGTTAATATAATTACCCTGGGATGGGACACCTACCTCTCCTACCTCAAACACAGTAAGACATGTTTGCATCTATCATAACACAAGGCATAACTAAAATACATTTGTAGTATTTACTGAACAAAGATGGTGTCATATAATTATTAATCTTGTCTTGGTGACCAAGTTTTAACTTAGCGCTTGGCAGGTTTAAAATGAAAGCATGGGTGTGAGCTTCCTTGTGACAAGTGGTGCATAACATTTGTGTTTTTCAAGGAGACCAAGTAGAGGCCAGAAGAGAAGCTGAATGAACTGAGTGAAGATGTCTGAAGAAGAGGAATATTTCAAAACACTGCTTTGATCACACACATACAAATAAATCAGATTATTTAAGATTGTTAATGTATAGCTTTCTGGTTTTTATTTTATTTCATATAATAGAATCAATAGAATTGTATCTAGTATTGCCAGGTACATTGCACATTTTGTTCTAATGTGTTTGTATTATTTTTGAATAATATAAAAGTGTTGAATGTACTTTTAAACTATTTTAACTGTCTGAAATCAGTGTATTGTTGGCATATGAAGAGCGATTTATAAAAGCATACTGTTTACAAATATATTCTTATGATTTCACCAAGTTCAGCATGTTCCTGGATCAATATCATTGTTCCCGGAACAACATTCCAATCAACCAATCATATTTGAGGGACAAGTTTACAGTTTATGTCAAGTTTAGGCTTACAAACCAGGGTTAGGTGCTTCTACATCAGTGTTATTCACCTATCATTTCCCCCTGATTTTAGGGATTATGTTATGAAGTTATGGGTAGGGTTAGGTTTAGGGGTAGGGATATGGTTTGAACCATATTTTCGGACAGGAATGTTGTTCCAGGGTCAACAAAATATGTCGACCCAGGAACAGGTCTTTGCAAAATCATGGTGACTGGTATAGTATACCGATTATATAGTTATCATCCTTCACTGTAAGAAATATTTTCGTTAAGCATGTTTATAATCACAATAATGTGCCAATATTACTGTCATACTGTATGAATGGTGTTCCATAGGCCTATGCTGCATAAGCAGTAATGTGGCTGGTTGTTTGTGTGCTTCTAGACAGTTTCTGTTCTAAAGTTATGTTGTTCATAATTTGCCTCTACATGTTCATTTTTACCTAATTATTAATGAAATGTTTTGATGAAAATGTTTGCTAGACCCTTTGATATCTACATTGCCCTTATGTGACACTGTTTTATAATGGAAGACAATAAAATTATTTTGTGTTTTGAATATTATAATTTCGAGAATGAT
This sequence comes from Leuciscus leuciscus, assembly GCF_965113295.1. NCBI lineage: Eukaryota > Metazoa > Chordata > Actinopteri > Cypriniformes > Leuciscidae > Leuciscus > Leuciscus leuciscus. The sequence goes on from NC_138730.1 coordinate 25,531,725, forward strand.
TTTTATGCATCATGACTTGTACTTTGAGGTTGAAATCCAAATTTGAAGAAGCATGTTTACTCATTTATCAAGGCATCCATCTTTCAGTGGCGTGTGTGACAGTCCTTGACAGCACGTGAGCTTCTCTGCAGTCAGCACAGGCAAACCTGCTGAGTGAGTGACAGGACGCTGTCTTCATACGGGCTTCCAAACTGATAAAACAGGTGTTCTGACAGGGTGTTCTCACAAACCATTTGGTTTGGAGCTATTTAGGTTACTTGCCACATTTTTGGACGCGAATGTGCACACGTCCAAAGCGCTTGGATTCTTGCACAGGATGTGCAACTCTTGGATTGAAGATATGCTTCAAAATTATTTGAAGAAAAACACAATACATCTTACCATGTCTTCTCAGTTTTAGAAGTAAGTGTTAATTGTTGCACATTTATACTATTGTTTATTTAAATAATTTTTTTGTTTATTATTGATTAGTGGTTAATGTTTCTTATTATCTTTATATTATTTAACTCTATAGCCATGTAGAATATGTTTTTTATTTCAGGAACCTGAAGTTGAGTTTCTACTTTTTGAACAAATCCAGTTTTATTGTTGTTGTTTTTTATCCCTAAACTGTATTTTCAGAAGTGCCTCCAACAATTTCTTTCAACAATATGAAGAGAAGTTCTTCTTTGAAGTCTTTCTGGACATCAGAGGTAGGTCGTATCAGTACATCAGCGCTCACAGTTATTATCCTCTCTGGTTTGATTCTTAAAAGATAAGTGTAGATTCACTGTGACTGTGCAGATTATCACCAATTTATAATATGCTACAAAATGAAAGCGTACCCTAATATTTCCATTATTAGGCATTATATTATTCAAATAAAAAGCAAACTGTCTGGCAAATTAACATTAGATATTATTATTAGTTTATTATTGTTACCTTGATAGTAATTGTCATTATTGCAATTGTCTTTTGTGCTGTTCTGGAGAGAAATAATGTGTTGGTGTACATTATTTACTTGCTCTGTTTAATTCAGAGAGAATGGGACACCGTGAACCAGCAGGTCCTGCACGGTTCCAAACCCATGCCCAGTCACCGTACAGTTAAGAGGACATTTTCAGGGGTCCTTCAGCTTCCCCGTCTGTCCCGCCGGCTCTCGGCTCAGGGAGATTCAGAGATCACACCACGTAATGGCCTCGACTTCGATGCTTTTCAAAGTTCCTGGTAAGCCTCTCTTTTGTTTTATAAAGGCACTTTGAATCACTTAAACTTAACCTTTGACCATGTGACGAAAGGATTTCAATTTCAACCGAGTAGGTTACTGTTTGTGAAGAAGAACGAGGAAAATCTTCTTTTTTTTTAATCGTATGTTGTAATCAAGTGTAAGGTTAGAGGAACTTTACACTAAAACAGATTTTAGTCGATAACTGTTCGTCATGTAGGCCTACCTTTTTTCAAAATAGTGGCTTGACGTCAGCAACTTTAGACGGAATATGCCAACCTTTATAGGCTACTGTTTCAGTGTTGTGTTGGCCTATGTTGTTTCTTGACTATGAGGTATAATGTCTTGTAATTTAACATAATGTACACTGAACTACATCAGTATTGTTGTTAAATTACCACATATCCTAAACCCTGAGAGTTAGTTATCAGTTAATTGATTTAGTATCCGGAGCCAGATTGACGTTTTGCATTATAGAGACAGCAGAGGGAGCTATTGTTCCCTAAAGACCAGAAATATAGGCTACCTCTGACAAGAAAACAGTCAGGACAGAAATCATATACAGAGTCAGTAAATGTGCAGTTACACATTATGACATTTTTTATTATTTTCCAGAATCACTTTTCAGGTAACTTTAGTGGCAGTTGATATCATTAAGATTTAAAATAATAAAAAGTCAAAAGAAGACAAACAAATTCTTTATTATAGGTTAATTGTTCATTGCTATATAATTTAAAGAAATGTTGCTACAAACTTTGGGTCTCCTCTAATGACTACCCACATACTTACCAAGGGTTAAAACTTTAATTTTTTGGGATACTTACAGTAAGTCACACTTAAAACATCTGAATGTCATTGCACAGACAAAACACCAAACCAAGTGACAACTGCAAACAAATTATGATAGAGCTCAGCGCTGGGCGATATGGCAAAAAAAAAAAAAAAAATCTCTATCACTAAGGCTGCATTTATTTGATTTAAAAAAAATACAAACAGTAATACTGTAACATGTTACTACAATTCAAAATAACTCTCTTCTAATTTAATAATGCTTATTTAAAATGTCATTTATTCTTGTGACGGCAAAGCTGAATTTTCAGCATCATTACTCCAGTCTTCAGTGTCACATGATCCTTTAGAAATCATTCTAATATGCTGATTTGGTGCTCAAGAAACATTTTTGTGGAAACCATAATCATTTTTTATTTCGGGATTCTTTGATGAGTAGAAAGAAAAGCGTTTATTTGAATTAGAAACCTTGTGTAACATTATAAATGTATCTACTGTCACTTTTGAGCAATTTAATGAATCCTTGCTGAATAGAATTATTCAATTAAAAAAATATTCCTGACTCCAAACTTTTAAATGTTAGTGTATATTGAAAAAAAGTAGATTTTTTTTTTTTATAGAAACTTTTAATAATAGGTTCAATGTCTTGTTTTGTAATGCAGAAGACATTTTGAAGTGTATCTAAAGTATGCAAATCCTTTTTCGGGGGGGGGGGGGGGGGCACTGTATGCATATTGTTTTTGCGTACACAACTCATCCGGCAGGATCACAGGGAACCTTTTCCCCTCTGATAATCAAAGCCCATGGGGCCCGTGATAGAGGGCCATCGTGACATGAGCCATGCTCTCTGTCTGACTTTATCTGACTTTGCTTTTTATAGTCAGAGCTTTCATGTGACTTCTCCTGGTAAACCTAGAGCATGTGAAAGGCATATGTATTTCTCGAAGGGAATCTGTTCGCCCTGATCAGCTCTGCGTTGCGCCGCTTTGTGCTTTGGCTTTTCAGCACGCCAGGGGACTGGAACAGGAAGTCATTATAAACCAGTAAACATTGGACCTCGCACACTAATAGTCTTAATGCGGAGGTGGGGCCACTTAGAGAGCTCTATCATGGAGTCCTCTCATTGTAAATCACACTGCCATATTTAGTCTGTTGGAGGGAAGTCTTCCAAGTTATGTAAACAAAGCGAGTTCACGAGGGGAGATGTTCCATTGCTATGATGGCTGGCTCCATTAATGTGCCTGTGATCTCTGAAGCAAGGCTGGATTTCTCAGCTCTAGTGAAGGGTGAGAGATGTAGACTGTGGTTTTTGTGTTGAGAAAGCAGTGTGAGTGAGCGACTCATGCCATGACTAGACAGTCGTTCTGCCAGTTGTGAAGACACAGGAACTCTGCTGTCATGAGTGACATGAGTTCGGAAGAGGAGAGACCTCAGAGACCCTCGCATCTCAAGCTGAAGGGAAACTCTCCCACTGGCTCCCCCAAAATGTCTCCGCGGGACTCTCCTCGGAGTTCGCCCCGCAACTCGCCTCTGCTCTTCCGGAGGCTGATGGTGAATCGCAGCATTGCTTTGCAGAGACGCTTCACTTTGGCTCACACTCCCAGGTAGGATCTGAATTCTTCTGCATCGTTTATTTAGCATCTTACCGGGAGGCTTGGCTTCAAAAACACACACACACAGGAGTCTTGTGGCACAGGCATCTACGTAACAACACATCACATGGCGAATTTTTGGCTGCTTGAGACATTGCCCCCCTGTCCAAAGTTTGTATTGATGCTAACACTTCTAGCTACAATTTATAATCACTATAATCAAGGAGGTGGTTTGTCTGCTGTGTGAAGCATAAAAAGATGTCTTTGTTTGAGAAGATGTCTTGACCTGAGGTGATTATTGTCAGCCTATCTCATCAGTGATCGAATGAACTGCTTTTTTGCACATAGTTATTCTGGTTTTGTCTCTTAAGCCTGGTAAAGTCCAACCTGGCAGTAAAATTAACCATGAGCACTTGACTTTCTGAGAGAAAAGGCTTTGTTCTGTGTTGTATAATTTTCCTATTTTTAATTTTTAGATATAAGTGCATGTTTATACAGACTGCAGTGCTGGAAGCACAAAGAGTGACCTTTTTATATTCTAATATTTTATACTATAAAATTTAGTCGTTTATTTTGGCTACTTGACAAAAAAATTTTTTAAGTGTAGTTTTTGGACGTTAATAGACCCAAGTCAGCATTTGTGTCAAATAATACTTGTTAGGTTGTCAACGTGGTTTGTAAGTTCTGCAAATTATTGGCCTTTTCTGGTTTAAGTTGTTGTCTCTCTCCACTATTGTTAAAACGATTGGGGTTGATGCATTTTTTTTATGTTTTTGAAAGAAGTTGCTTTATGCTCATTAAGATGTTATTTATTTGATCAAAAATACTGTTTGTATTATTACAATTAAAATAACTGTTATCATTTAAAATGTAATTTATTCCTCTGATGGCAAAGGAATGAAGACAGTGTCACATGATCCTTCAGAAATCATTCTAATATGCTGATTTGGTGCTCAAGAAACATCTTATTATCAATGCTGAAAACAATTGTGCTGCTATAAAATATTATATGTATATATAAAATAAAATATTTTTATGGAAACTGCAATACATTTTTATCAAGATTATTTTATGAAATATAATAGAACGTTCAAAAGAACATCATTTATTTGAAAAATAAATATTTTGTAGCATTGTAATTGTCTTTACTGTCACCTTTGATCAATTTAATAGTAAAAGTTTCTTTCAAAACAATTACTGACCCCAGATTTTTGAACAGTAGTGTGTTGCACCTAATGCAAATTAGAAAATATTTCAACAAGATGTGAATGTTAGAAGAGATGATGCCCTTCTTTCTTTCTTTTTTATTGTCCTCAAAACACACTGAAAGTAAAGAATCACATGATTCAAATTATGTAAGTGGCATCAATAAAACCCAGTATAAACCCGTAAAACGGCCCTTTCTGAAGTCGTTGCCAAAATACATCTCTAACGCCTGTGCCTTTGACATGTTACAGCCTCTGTTTTGAGTTGTTTTTGTGTCTGTTAAACTTCCAAGATTTGAGGAAGTCCGAGCCTGACAACACTGTAAACATCCCCGGCCATACACGCATATGCAATAAATGTTGAGAAATCATCAGCAGAGCTCAAAGGAGGTGTTATATTTCAAAACTATGAAATAGACATTACTTCAAATATTTGTTAACGGATTACAGTTATCAAGTATTTTGCCAAGAGGTGACCACAAGTGAACTCAGAAGTTGTTTATCAGAGAATAAATCTGCCAGAGAACCGTTTCAGCTCAAATGTTTAAACACAGGTCACCGTGTTCAAGTGGAAAGAGTCAACCTGCCATCCGTCTAATGGACACTGAAGCAGTTCTCTTGGCTCTGTGAACAGTGGAAGTCCACACGGGTCAAATGTGACTTAAAGCTGAAAATATCTTTTTTGTGTGTGTGTGTAAAGGATTTGGGAGAAGAAAGAAACAGGCTGTTGGAGAATTATGGCAGGATGGTGTAGGAACAGGAACGATTAAACAAGCCATATCTCTGTCAGAATACTGTCCGCAAGAGATGAAGCAAATCAGTGCAAAATACTTTATTTAACATTTAGTGTCAGGTACTTGAAAGTTTTTTAAACAGAATGTTACAGGGTTATACTAACAGCAGATCTGTTTGCACTGAGAAGTCCTTCCACTGAGTGGTTAAATGTGTCTTTTCTGGTTCTTAACGCCGCTAGATTAATGCATCTCGCCGTGGCACATATTTTGACCTGTGAATCCCTCAATATTTAGGGAGCTGATTCTCTGCTACGCTGCACTTACAAAGCATGTGACTTCAGTGAACTAACACAATCTGATCTGTGGGTATTTTAGAGGAGAACTATAACTTCCCCTGATTCTTGACCACCTGGATTTTGACAAACATAATTCCAAGGGTTTGTCTTTGCTGTTGCTGCTTCTGCTTGAACAACTTTTCAGAGATGCTGGATGTGTTTTGGATCCAGATCTTGTGTGTAAGGCTCACGCTGCTCTTGACGTTCTTCTTGAGCGTTATCCTGTCATGTGCTGATCTGCCTCTCAAGACTGTTTGGCCAATATCAACAACCTGATTTCAAGCGCCTGCAGCAGCCCTCATCCTCCCTCACCCTCGCCTGACCCATAAACAGATCAACCTAAACTTTCTCTCTCCTCTCCCCCTGTCACGTACAGGCTGCTGATTCATCTGCACATTTTATAATGACTGCAGGCTCTTCCGTAGTAGGGTAGTTGATGAATAAACTTTGTGTTTCAAGATTTTATGTTAGAAAAACTATAATTATAATTTTTTAAGTACATAATGTTTATTTAATAAAAAAACAACAAAAAAATTAAAGCCAAACTAGATAAAAAAGTTTGTAGACAAACTTTAAGTTGGCATGAAAAAGCCTTGCTAGAAATTTTTAAAAGCTTGAAGTTTGAAGGTTTTTAGTTTTAATTAAAGTTTTAGTTTAGTAGTTCTAAAAGTTTGTAGAAGTTTGTAGGTTTTCAGTTTAGGAATATAAGATACAATGGAAGCTTAAATGAGTCTCGAGGGATTAGAAATAGTACATAGAATGGCAGCTAATGGAGTCTAATGGGCCTCTCCAACTGTCAAAATTTAAATTTAGTTTGGAGTTAGAAAGAAAGAAAGAAAGTTTTAAAAGTTTAAAGTAGTTTATGGATGGATGGATGGATGGATGGATGGATGGATGGATGGATGGATGGATAGATGGAAAGAAAGATGGAAAGAAAGATTGGTTGGAAGGAATGAAAGATTGGTTGGAAAGAAAGACATTAGTAAGAAAGAAAGAAGGAAAGATGGAAAGAAAGATGGAAAGAAAGAAAGAATGAAAGATTGGTTGGAAAGAATGAAAAATTGGTTGGCAAAAAAAGACATTAGTAAGAAAGAAAGAAAGAAAGAAAGAAAGATTAGTTAGAAAGAAAGAAAGAATGATTAGTTAAAAAGATAGAGATAGATAGATAAGAATAGTCAGATGATAGATAGATAGATAGATAGATAGATGGATAGATGGATAGATGGAATGGAAGCTTAAATGAGTCTCAACGGGTTAGAAATAGTACATAGAATGGCAGCTAATGGAGTCTAATGAGCCTCTCCAACTGTCAAAATGTGAATTTAGACAGTTGAAGTTTGAATAGCCTTGGCTCAATTTGAACATTCCGCAATGAAAGTCTATGGGATTTTTCCGAGTTTTGATCAGCAATTTTAGGAAACCCGTTAGTCGATCAGTCTGAAACGATAAGGCAACTCGAGTCAGAACAGTTTAGGTCTATAAAAAAATAAAAATAATTTGGGTTTAAGGACAAAATATAAGAGGGAAAAAAGAGTAAAGTTACAGTAAAATGTCAACCGCTGTAAGATTTAAGGAGGCTCTTTTGCAGGGGTGAAATATTTTGTGTCCACTGTCCACTAGAGGGTAAAGCTGAGTATCTTTTCCTTATCTCACTCCTTACTTGACATAGTTGTCATTTTGTAATAATCTTGTTCTATTAATACAGACCATGCAAGTTAGTAAATGTAAAGATTACACTTCAACTTTTTATATTCTACTCAATTTATACTAGAAATATTTTTCCTGTCATAATTCTGAACACAACAAAAATAAGAAAGAATATAAGACATTTTTAAATTGAAATGCTGGAAGAAGAAAAAACATTATTTGCGAAGTACAAAAAGTTGAGTTCAGAATGTTGAGCCGCTGTATTGTGCACACCACCTCCCTCAATGTATTGGATTTAGTGACAGTGTCATTATTTCGCTGCAGGCAAGGTTCAGTTAGTGTTGCATTTGGAAACAGGCCAGTGATGTGTAGGACTCAGGTTATTACTTTTAGTGCACTTGAAGATGGTAAAGCAGCAAGTTGCAGATGTTGAGGCTCAGGACACCCCATCTATCACAAACCGACCCCTGAAAAATACCTACACAAAATACCTTATATACACATGCAACAGTGCTGCAGAGTTTCTTTCTCTCTCTCTCTCTCTCTCTCTCTCTCTCTCTCTCTCTCTCTCTCTCTCTCTCTCTCTCTCTGTCCCCCTCTCTCTTCTCTCTCTCTCTCTCTCTCTCTCTCTCTCTCTCTCTCTCTCTCTCTCTCCTCTCTCTCTCTATCAAAGGCTGGTTGTTTCAGGCCAGAGTTTAGTTTCAGGGCTTTGGATTCAGAGAATGGCACCAGAAGGCTGGATGGGACGGCACACTCTATGGAGCATCTGATGGGATTATGAGCCACAGATTTTCAGACTTTTATGCAACTAATGAAATATCAGCAAATACCTTTTGATGTTTAGGAACATAATTTTTTTGCTGGGCTATTTCCCCCCCCTTATTCCTCACCTTTAAGGACTTTGTGGAATCAAGCAGGTCGAAACGAGGAGTGTTGCGATTTCCTAAAGACTTTCACCCGGGACTGTAGAGGCTATGGTAGGCCTTTATGCTGGCGATATAGTGGCCTGTTTAAGTTCATGTCAAGTTTGAGTGCCCAGCTGAACTGGCATCCGTGTTACATTCAGGGAAACAACTGAAACACTTTCGCTCTGCTGAGTTTTTGTTCAGTACATGGCTTCAGGATTGTCACAGCATTATGTTTCTCAGCGGATGGAGACACTGGGCACATAGTGGACATGAGATCAAGATAAGAAATCATCTGAGGTGTTGCTTCTAGTTGTCACGCTCTTGCTGTCTAAAATTGGAAACACTTCCCAAGTTGTAACTTTAGTATTCAAAAGCTAACATAATCCTCTCTCACGATGAACAAAGATCCTCGTTTTCCCAGGAAGACAATGCAGATGAACTACTCAACGCGACGGCACTCATGCATTGGGTATGTATAAGCAACAGCCGCAACGATGATGCTGTCTTCACCTTAAGTTGAGTCGGTCATATGCTAATCTCACTTTTAAGCTTCAATTAAAAAATGTCATTGATTATATAATGACCTTGGTTGAACTCTGCTAAAGTGCACATGTTGTCACATGATGTAAATATCATTTCTGCTGTGTTGATAACATTTTGAAATAACTGCAGAATGAGATTTGCTCTTTGTGTGAATATGGTGTTTTTCCAGTGCTGCAGCCCTGACAGGTTTTTCTTGTGTAAGAAAGTCTTGAAGCAAACCAGTGCTCCCATCTCCACTGGATTTCTGACACCACTAACATCAACTCTGAAATGACGAGTGCACTGTCTAGTGGAGAAAGCTGCTCTGGAGTTACTTAGATTTCCCTGTTTTTCTGCAAGCGCTGTTATAGTATGACAGTGTTAAAGCAGGCAGAGAGCAGCGCTGGCTGTTATGTGATGTGTTGTGTTGCTGCTATATCTGTGGCCTGGACAGCCTGAGGCCAGTAGAGGTAGAGAATCGATGGCTCAGCCACTGTCTGTTGATGTTCGCCTGTGGCAGCCGGGCAGAGTCACGATGGGCAGACACATCGCAACCTTACGCACACAGTAACCTCTGTGCTATCCAGCATGCCTGGCATTATCTAATGTAAATGATGAATTATGCTCTTGTACTCTATATGTGGCCTTTGTGTTGTTTCAAATAATCAAATTCAAACACGCATACATTTTGATGAATGTTGAGACATTTTCTGTTCTTCGGAGAATACTATGACAGAGGTATTGATACTGAACTGAACTTAATTTGATCATTTGAAATCAGTTTCATGGGATGCACCGATTTGGAATTTTTTTAAGCTGATAACAGATATGTTGGCCAGTAGTAGATATCAATCTATATTAAGCGCTCTTCAAACAAACTAAAGAAAATTACATTACCATTCAAAAGTATGGGGTCAGTAAGATTTTATTTTTGAAAGAAAGAAATTAATCAGTGTCAGTAAAGACTTTTACATTACTTTCATGAATCATGAAAAAAAATAGAAAATCACATTTTTGCCATAAAAATATTAAGCAGCACAACTGTTTTCAACATTGATGATAAGAAATGTTTTTGAGCACCAAATCTGTATATTAGAATAATTTCTGAAGGATCATGTGACACTGAAATACATTTTTTAAATATCGTATCGCTATAATTTATCAGCCTAAATATATTGGCCTATTTTACTAATCACACTTTTAACTATAACATTAAAAAATCACGGGTAATGTCGATTTGAGATATTGTTCATTCCTAGATAAAGATTACAATCAAGACGCCAGTGATCACAGCCGCTATATATTTGCAGTGATTTTATTGGTAAGTCTGAGCTGTATTTATCTAAAGCAGATTCATTTGAGCCTATTTGAAACACTGCCACTCTTCAATCTATGGCTATCTAAAGGACCTGACACAACTCCGCACAGCATATCACAACGTTTCACTGTTCACAAGAGGCTTTTCACTCAGAGACAACACTCTTACTCTCCATGTGACTCAGACAAAGCTGCGATTTGTTTCCTAGATGTGTCTCACCACAATAACCATTTAAAGCAGGGCAAGCAGTGTTGTAGAGCATCAACATCAAAACAGAGCATTTACCTGATCATTTCTTAGTTTTGTACCACATGTAGTGTAGACCATCAACTAAGATCTGGTGATAGCAAGTGGTAGGCTATAATATATAGAAAGAATCATATTTTGCTTTTGTTAAACAAAACACTTGAAAATGCGGTCGTTGAAAACACTACAATAATTAAATTGTTTAACTTTACTTGTACAACAATTACTTCATGTCCTCAAATATGATTGTAGTTTGTAGTTCGACTCTTTGTGCAGATTACATCAGTTACTTTGTTATGCCAGTAGTTCGGAGGAAGGTGGCTGTCTTTGAATCATTGAGTCATTGAATCATTATTTCAACCGATACATTCAAAACACTTAGGCCTGAGTGCGATGATGACTGAGTGCTTCTTGACGAGAGACGGCTCTGCTGTGGTTTCATTTGGAGCTGTTTGTGTTGGCGGTGCGAAATTGAGTAAAGTACTAAATATTAACCTTGTCTACTGAGCTTTTGTATGAAAGCAAAATCAGATTGTGACTAAGTGTGAAAAGATATGTTCACGGTATTTTCTGTTCACTTAGTTTAAAGGGATAGTTCACACAGAAATGAAAATTCTGTCATTAATTACTCACCCCCTCATGTCGTTCCAAACCCGTAAGACTTTCGTTCATCTTCAGAACACAAATTAAGATTTTTGTGGTGAAATCTGAGAGTTTTCTGTCCCTCCATTGACAGCAACGCAACTGACACTTTAATGCTTCAAAACATTCAAGAGATTGTAAAACTAATCCATATAAATTGATCAGTTTAGTCCAAATTTTTCTGAGGAGACATGCTTGCTTTATGTGATGAACAGATGGAATTTGGGCTTTTACAAAGCTTTTAGGCTTTCACGAAATGCTGAACAGAATGGAAAAACATCAAAGACTAGCAACACGTTTTTAAATAATCAAACTTCTTTTAACTTGAGCGCAGCGAAAGACGGGAGGTGCGAGTCAGTGGTCAAACACGTCCGCATGCACATGTTTACTCTACTCAACTCAACTTTATTTATATAGCACCACTAAAAACAACAATTGTTGATCAAGGTGCTGTACACTATATCAGATATCATCAGCATTTAAAACCATGTACAACAAAATTACAAAAACAGAACACCGAACAGACAAATCAGCTACAATTATAAGCCAAAGAAACATAGGGGGGGGGGGAAGTATAGCTGTCCCAAATGACACACTATACACTATCTACTATGCACTGTGTGTAGTGGATGCATTTTATGTGATTATTTTGTCATTCAATCTGATAGTCCCCTTCCCTTCTGCTACATAATTAAAGCTGTGACAGTTGAGTGCATGAAGTGTCCAGCATTCCACACTTATTTTTTTCGGTGCATCATCCAGGTATTTAAAGTGCACTTTTTCGTTTTGGAATACTCGCACTATTTAAACTACACAACTGCACTGAATAGTGCACAAGTACATGGATTTCTACAGGGATTGCACTAAACACATTCTTTGTGAACGGCCCGGCCCCTAAGAAGAATGTGACTGCCTGATAATGCTAAACTGAGCTAAAATTCAGAATGACTAATAATATTGAGTTTGCATTACATTTTATGTATAAAAATTTCTAGTAGTAGTGGTGTTTGTTTGCAGCTTCTTAATTTTACTGGTTCAGCAAATAACTTCGACATCCCATCACATATTAGAGTAGAAACTTGTTGAGGGGTTCCGAACAGATGTCGAAAGAGAAAGTCAAGTAAGGTGAACCAATCACAGGACAACAGTGTCAGTAACCAGCAGTCCCAAAAATAAAACCTCAGAGCTCAGAATAGTCAATAGGCGCTGATGCTGTGACTGGAGTCGCTGTGCGTCACTGCTCTGCTCCATATTTTCAGCATGGCTGCTTTCCCCAATGACTCCCACCGCTCATTGATCTGTCAGCCTTTCTCACTAATGCCGGAAACCCTGCCAACCCGTCTGCCCTTTCTCCATTAAAAACCAGCAATCTAATAGAAGCTGTCAGGCCAGTTTTTTATACCTTGCTGTTTTCGGTTAGTGTTACAGTGCTCTTAGATTATAGGCTGGTGACATCTACTGGTAAATTTATGTTACTGCAAAAATCACATATTAGATTATTTGAAGAAATACTTTGCTTGTAGACATATCAGCATTGCAGTTTATACTCTAGATTCAAAGGTGATCTGTTCTGTCTTAAACTAGCCTAAGCTGGTTTGGTGATCTTAGCTGGTCTTCAAGCCTGGTGCTCAACTGGTTTTACCGGTTAGCCGACTTACCAGACCAGAGAAAAGTGTCTAACACATCTCTAAAACCAGATAGAAGGCTTAAGATGTTTAGATGTTATTTCCCTAGTTTTGTTTTGTTTTGTTTTTGATATGATATTATGGTAATACTATGATTTTGGACATGTACCATATTAATAATACCATAAGATTGTTTGAAGTACCTTGGAGTACCAAATATATGCCATGGAAGGCCTACATGAATAAATAAGTATTATGGTAAATATCAAAAAAAAAAAAATATTATTAATGCCATTTCACTATAGACCACTATCTTGGTATCTTTGCAGTAACTCCTTTAAGAGATGGGGAGGATGAGCTCATGATTGGGTGGTATGGGAATGGGATCGGTTTAAACCACTGTTTCTCAACTGGTAGGTCGCGGAGTGTGCAGTCAAAGAAACATCAACAAACGTAATTCTACATTTTTCTGATGTGAGACTTTTGTGCGTGAAAGCTGTTGACACTCCTGTCAGACTCAGTTTAAGTAAAGGGTGCCTGGGAAAAATAGCATTGCCTGAGATTTTGATAGGCTGTAGGTCAGTGTCGTTATTCTAATGTTGTTCTCTGAACTTATGAAATAAATGTTCTTACAATTGATGTCATATTCTAACAATATATTTACATTTTTAAATCTATATTTTTAGGAATTATGCCAAATTCCTAAAACTTTACTCCTCTAGCTTAATAACTATGGGGGTCACATGCCAAACCAGTTGAGATCCACTGGTTTAAACTAAATGTGGTCTTCCAGATTGCTACGTGTAGTTCATGTCTCACCAGCAGGGGATGCAGTGGTCTAATGTAAATGCATCACATAATGAATGAATGAAGGTACATTTGTACATTTACAAAGTCAAATTAAAGTTAAAATGAAAGTTTCAGTACTGATAACAAATCTACACTGCAATTTATACATTTCTTAGCACAAGACTAGTTGAAATACTTTCTTATTAGACTACAGTTTTTGTTTCAGAAGGCATCCTCACCAGAGAATTATAAGCAGAGCTAAAATCACACTATCATTTCACAGACCTCTTTCGTATTATTATGTTCCATTTTGTGGAGAATTCACTTTTTTTTGCAATGCTTTTCTGATACTTAGCACAATGTTATCACAGGAATTTAGTCTCGAGTCTCGACGCTTTCAGCTGTTAGCCAAGCATTACAGTGTGACAAGCCTGTGACATCAACACAGTGATGCTTCACGCCTGCTGTGACGTCTGGCTGGAGATTCATGCATCCTCTGAGTCTCAGTCCTGGCAAAAAACATTTTGTTTTCCCACGGATAATGCCGTTAAAAGGATAGTTCACCCAAAAATGAAAATTCTGTCATAATTTACTCACCCTTGCTCCCAGAGTTTCTTTCTTCTGTTGAACTCTAAAGAAGATATTCTGAAGAATGTTGGTAACCAGTTGATGGGCCCCATATTGATTTCCATAGTATTTTTTCCCCCTACTATGCAAGTCAATGGCTACCGTCAACTGTTTGATTACCAACATTCTTTAAAATATCTTCTTTAGAGTTCAACAGAAGAAAGAAACTCGTACAGGTTTGGAACAACATGAGGCTGAGTAAATTATGACAGAATTTTCATTTTTGGGTGAACTACCCCTTTAAACTGGCAATAAGAGCTCAGTTATTTGGTTAGTAGAGGTGAATTTAATGAAATTATCATTTGGTTTTGCTTTGGTTAGAGTCAGTACAAAAGCAGGGCGAAGCTTGTCTGACTAGTTAATACATTTATTTGATCATACATTAATAATAGTAATATTGTGAAGTATGATTACAATTTAAAAAAAAAATTTTTTTAATAGGTTTTAAAATGTAATTATTCCTGTGGGAAAGCCATTATTCCAGTCTTCAGCGTCACACAATCCTTCAGAAATCCTTTTAATATGCTGATTTGCTGCTCAAGAAACATTTCTTATTATTATTATTATCAATGTTGAAAATAGTTGTGCTGCTTATATTTTTGTGGAAATCTTTGGATTCTTTGGTGATTAGAAAGTTCAAAAGAACAGCATTTATTTGAAATAATTAAATCTTTTAAAAGTTAGTATTTAAAACAAAACAAAAATTGAAAGGTAATGCATGTATTTTTTCTGTGCATAGATTAGGAGATAAAGACTGGAAAAAGATTCTGCAGCAGTACCAGCACTTCAAAGACATTTGCCAGGTATAAATACTGAGGTCTGTTTGCTATCTGGAGCTGATAGGTTTCCAGGACTCTGACTTAGTCTGAACACTCACATTATAGCCCTGAGTAATAAAAAAAATGAGCAATGAGTTGAGCACCGGAGAATTTTTCACTGCGCTGTAGAGCCAAGAATAATACTTTTCTTTAGACATATCACCTTGACCTCGGGACTTTCATTCCTCGTACAGTAATTCATTAATCCGTCACAGTAATTGGTAATTCATTGCGCTGTGGAAAAACATTTCATTAATTCTTAGAAAATCCTGATACTGATGTTATCAACGCACAGCACCTGATCATTCAGTTTTGTTTAGTTATTTAACATTTAATTTAAAGAGCCAAAGCATCAATGTCATGAATCTCTTTGTTGGGTTTATTAAACTTGATAGTATTGAGTTTTCTCCTTGGATATCGTATTTTAAAAGCAGATTCCAAACAGTCAAAAACCTCATGAAATATGTATTTTCTAAAACTTTATCTTAAATCAACACAAAACCGGCCATCTGCTCTTTTTAACAAAATATCCCAGATTAACAGTTCTGTGGATGATCTACGGCCTTCTGTTATTTTCAATATTTGAGTGTTCCAGTTTGCTTGAATATTAAATCTTTCCAAATTTTAGCTTAAGTATTGCCCATCATCATTTTTTGAATCATGATTATGACATCCTAGCAAACTGTTCTCATGTTTAAGTCCCTTAAACATGTAGATAGTCCAAACAAGGCAATTTGTTTTAGCCAGAGATCTTTATCAGCCCTCATGCTGTCCAAATCATTACCATAGAGAAACAAATACATCCTAGCAGTGTTAAGTGGTTTGAGTGGATTCATTGTTTTATCAGACAATATAATTTGTTTGCAAATGATATTTAAATAATTAGAGAGAGAAACTACAATTAGCATGTTAAATAATAAATATGTTTAGAAAGTAAAAGATGCTCTAAATCAGTGGTTCTCAACTCTGTCCCTTGAAGTCCACTTTCCTGCAGAGTTCAGCTCCAACCCTGAACAAACACAGTTAAACATGCTTCTTCAGGATTACTAGACAGTTATAGGCAGATTAGTTTGATCAGGGTTGAAGCTATACTCTGCAGGAAAGTGGACTTCAAGGGACAGAGTTGAGAACCCCTACTCTAAATAATTGCATGCTGTTTGAAAACTACCTTTCTGAGGTGATTCTGGGAGTGTTATCATTAGTGGAAAAAGAAAAAGGGCCGTGAGAGACCATGGACGTGATTTCTATACCACTTGTTTATTTCGCGGTCACTGCAAAGAAGTGTTTTACAACAGAGAAACCAGTTAAACCACTTTGTTTGAGGTAGCAATAGTAACAACATTTCAGTACTCACATGCTGGTCTCAAGTAATTAGATAACCCTTGAAGTCCCTTAAGATCTCAACTAAACTAATCCATCAAGAATGAATATGAAGATTAAAGGTAGGGTAGGCAATATGTTTTATAACACTTTTTTGGTTGAAACTTTCTTCACGTCCTGATAGCAATCAATAATAGAGGTGGTCTAAATATTAAAACGTGCATATGTTTTCTGTGAAAGTCACAGGAACCAAAAATGTTCGCCCAATAATCACATTCAGACTGAATGCAATGATACGATGTCCTACCTGCCTGTCAAATGTATTTCCATACCTCCGCGCACATGCTCGCGCAGACATTATCAGCGCGTTCTGTAAGGCTCTGCAGAGGTATATACAGTCAGCAAGCGCCACAAATGATCAGGAGCCACATTTTACAGTTCCTCCTGAACCTAAACCACGAGCTTATGCACCGTTCACGCCATGTCGCAACCGTAATTACGAGATGGCAGTCCGTGATGTTCTACCCGGAGCTGTTTACGTCCTCAGACTTTGATTTATGCATTTCTATGTCGATCAATGCCGAAATTAATCTGCAGCAGTCAGGTGGTACAAGTAGAGCTCTTTAAGTTGTTTACGTTCATTATTATTGTAATGTTATGTGCTTTGAGACATTAGGTAATTTGCAGAATCTGCTGTGTGCGTTCATGCGTGGCTTTGGAGACGCTCTAGTCTAAAGGAAGGGTGGCTGGGATCTTATGCTTTCAAAGCTAACTTGCTACTACTAGCCTCTCTGAAATTGCCTACTCTAGCTTTAAGAAAGTAAATATCATCTCAGGAAGTTATATGCAAGTCTCTTTCAATTCTTGGCAGCAGTAGCAGTTTTTCTATTGTTATATTAGGCTCAGATCCTCTCTTGAGGGGAAGGAATAGACCTGACTTTTTTCTTGCCTTTAAAGTTTTTGATTCACATTTGTGTCTGGATGCAAGATTCAACCTGATATTCAGGCCAGATTAAAGTCAACATGAAACGGAAGTTGCGATAGTCTTTTCTTCCCTATTGTGACGTATATCTGAGTGAAACAGCTTCTCAATCACGAAAAAATGTTGGTCGGGACTTGATTTTGTCCATCAGAAATTGATTGGTTCACTGTGGTTTGCTGTTGCTGTGATGTCATGTGAGTGACAGGTTGTCCCGCCCGCACGCCAGTAAACACGCTGTCAGAGAAGAGGCGAGATGTCACTGCAAGAGGGAGGGGAGGGGAAGTTATTTTCATTAAAGATTATGAGGGCACCTGAGTAAAAAAAAAAAAATGAGCACAGACAAATCATTTATAATAAATACTTCAATATTCCATAAAGAAACAAAACAAGAATTGTCAATTTTGATTTCATGGTGACTTTTAACAGCTGTGGATGATCTATCTCTCTGGATTGTTTTTATTATCTTAGTGCATGAGCACCAGTGTTAAGATGTGAACCTTTTGTTGCTGCGTCTGCAACTAATGTAGGCAAGTTTCCGAGTATAATTCCCAAATAGAAATAGAATGAAAATGTATTCAATTTTTTTAAATCTTTTTATTTAATTTAAATTTCTATATTTTTTGTTTATTTTTCTTTTTATTACTACTTTTATATTACTCAGCAGCACCTTTAATCAGCTGCAGACAGAGCAAGAAAGAGTTAACGTCTCAAGGAGGCAGGAACTATGCTTTCTTTGGTCCCACCCTCTTTCTTTAGCGTGATCTCAGAGTAAAGCGAGCTCCAGCCGTGGGACAGCAGTGGGCAAAGAGTCTAGCTAAAATATGGCACAGACTCTCCTACATGAGTCCAGCTACCACACAGAAGCAGAATAGGACAGAAACCTGAGATGCCTTCTTTTAAAGGATCATCTTAGAGGTGTCTCCATGAGAAAATAGACTGGATCTGATCGAGCTGAAGATCCATGTGTAAATGCTGCCAGAGCATCTCTTAAAGTTGCAGAGTGAAGCATGGGTTTTGACAAGGCTTGTCACTTCATCTCACATCCCCGTTTACTCGCAGAGGTGTCACAGAGGAGGTGAGAGTTGATGGACTGTTAGAAGACGACAGTGGATATCATGCTTTGCTCTTTCTTGTTTTCCTCCAGATTTTCAGTTGTGGTGTAATTATTAACCAGAGGCAATGAGGAGTCGTTTTGATCCACGAACAATGTTTACCTAAAAAAAAAAAAAGTGAAAAGAAAGTATATTTGTGTGATTTGTGTAAAGGAATTACGTGAGAGACATCACTGGATGAGTGTGCCGGCAAGATGAGCGTACCGGCAAACTGTGGATTCTCTTTCTCAGCTGACCGGGCATTAAAGCCACGGAACTGGAATTTGTATGGATCCCCATGTGCCGTCAACAGACCCATCGACATTGTGCAGAAACGCAGGCGGTAATAAACTTTGATTTATATATGTGATTCTAGTCAACGTTACTGTCAAATACAGTGGGGTCCAAAAGTAGTAGACCATTAATCAAAATGCTTATAAATGTAAATTTTTTCCTAGCAAATTCACTCATAAAAATAAAGGTTCTTTATGGGCATTGATGGTTCCATGAAGAACCTTTAACATCAATGGAATTTTTCCATTGCACAAAAGGTTCTTTATAGTGGAAAATGTTTCTTTAGATTACTAAATATATATATATATATATATATATATATATATATATATATATTTAATGGTTATTTTAAGAACTGTTCACTAAAAGGTTCTTTGTGGAGCCCAAAAAGGTTATTCTGTCATCGCTATGAAAACCCCCTTTAGGAAACTTTATTTTTAAGAGAGTTATGTTATCAGAATAACAATTTGAGTGAAAGATAGATTTAAAAATTAACATTAATTTTGGTATGTCTCTCTTTTGCTTAAATGACAGCATCAGTCGAGCTGCGTGAACTCCACAAGTTTGAGTCAAACCTGATGATCATGTTCTTCAGAATGATCTGAGATGATCCAAAGAGCATCTTGAGCTTCAATAGAAGCAAGAACACCTGGCCATCTGTACAAAGAGTCATGATCAATGACACAAATTTAATTAGTTGATTAGTGCTCAAGAAATAGTGCAGAATCCTAAATATTTCATATTTAAAAATATAATACTAAATATCTAATATATTTCAAAATCATATTTGTTTTGTGTGTTTATTGTCAGGTTTAAATTAGATTAGAATCCCAGACCCCACTATATATATTTTAAAACACTTGAATCTAAGGATGTTGAAAATCAAAATTAGGTGCGGTTGTATTGTTTATGACTTATTTTTTTCTTTACACCTGGTGTAGAGACAGAGACAGATTGTCATGTGGTTTGGCTGAATAAATCTACTGTGTCCATGGAATAACCTGTTGATATGCTCTGACCCATGGAAACTCTTTTCAGACGGCCTCAGACAAGATCTACTAGTTCTCTTCAGTTTGATGGCAGTAAAGCACTATGACAAATGAGCAGTTATTCTGCCAGGGTTTTGCATTACTCTGTGTGCGCAATCAGTGATCGTTCGTGAGGGTTTTCTTCTTTCGCATTTATTGTATCACAGTCTGGAAATCAGTTCATCCATAACTGTTCCACCAAATGCCAAAGAGCCCTGCTTATGTTTCACTGAGAACATCCAGCATTTAACACCTCAATCAACAAATCAATAGGACTACATGATAGATGTTTGTTTTTTTCATTACATATTTTAGTTATTATTTTCTCTATGAACCATTAACCAATAGCATTAAGAATATGCTATGAAAAAAAAAGTTAGTGGAATAGGAAAAAGCTGAGGGATTCAGTTTTCTCTTCATCTGTAACAGTACTGTAGGTTTGGATTGTTACAGAAGTTGAAGCTGAAATTAATTTTCTACTGCATTATTGCTACCAAAAGGAATTGCAAAAATAACAACGTGGTTTCAAACAGGTTTCCTGAATGCCTGAAGGTTTAACAAACAAAACGTCTCCAAACTCACACCACTGAGCCAGCATTGCTGTGAAGGGATGCTGAAGCAAACGGAGCAAAGTTTTGGTAGTACAGAGTCACATTGTTGACGCTTCTCATGGAAATCAACACACAGATGGCTTATTTTATAGTTGCTTTTTCATAATGACCCAGCAAGAGAGAAAAAAAACATTTTAACGTTGAAATAAAATGACACTTTAACTTTAAGGCAGCGACAGTGAGTGGTGTTTGCATGTACATTTGTTCAGCTGCACACCAGTTATTATTCGGATAAAAAACACTTTCAGAAAGAGCCCAAAGTGAAGAAATAAAGGGTTCTGTGAATGCAGGATTTTCTTGCAAATTGGATTTAGAAAAAGGCCACCATGTAATCGTAATTTTCTTCATGGCCATCTACAAAAAAAAATCTTACGAGACACAATGTTCCATGTCCTGATAGAATGGTTCTATGGTTCTAATGGTTTGTTAGGGAAGTTTGGGATTTATGAAATAAAGAGGAAATCTGCTTTAGTCAGAGAGGTTTCGATTTAAAGTGAACCATGAATCCTCTGTCCTCCCACAGTATCAGCAAGGCTGCGCAGACCAAGTCTGAGACAGTACACTCCTTTTGGACACACACACACTCGTGTCCCAGTTGCATAGCCATCAATGTCAGTGTTGACAGCAGGATTACAGATAAAAAAACATGATTTTCCATTTATTTTCTTAGGCTGTGTCTTGGTTTATCAGATAAAGTACAGGACATTTGGGATTTATTTTTTAATGGAAACTTAAGAGAGCATATTACTGAGGTTCTGTATATTGTACCACGCAAAAGCTTGTGCTGCATTGATTCCGATTTTAAGAACACAGCCTTGGTTAATCTGAAGCCATTAAATTACAAGATACTTTGGCTTCATATATCACAATTGTGACTTTATATAGCTCAATTTGACTGTAAATCTTGTAGTTTAAAATCGCTTTAAACTACAATACTTAAAAAAAATTATAATTTAAAATACTTTAAATTGCACAATATGACTTTTAATATGACAATTGTTTTTCATAGTAGTGACACTTTCTCATAATTTCATTTTTACATCTGACAATTGTGACTTTATTTCTTCTTTTCAACTTAAACACAATTACCTTATTTTTTTACTTAGAGGTAGAAACAGGCTTTCATCCTTAGGAGATTCACCCGGGACTAAACATTTCAAGCTTTATGAAACATCAGTTTTGTAGGCTATTTTTATTACATTCCTGTTTGTAAAACTGATCATTAGAATCATTCAAATATCAAAGTTTAACTAAACGTGCGATGGCCAATACCAAAAACTAAAAGCCCCTAACGTCTAAATGTATCACTCATTATGAGTTTGTGTGTGCAGACATCTGCTTCTGTTCGTAAGCCCTTCTTGTGTAGATTGTCAGGACCTGTAAACGGTTGTAAACCATTTGTCAACTGTTCAATATATTTTCTAGAGCTTCATGTCAAGAAAAATGATTTATGGGACGCAGCGGATTATAATCACTCGAGGCTGGGAGTGCCACGTCTTCTGCCGTTAAATGTTAGCGGTGAGGTTGAGGCAACACTACTAGACGCAACGGTCCGGTTGGAGCACATTAAGGTTATTATCTAAGCACTTGGCCTTGTGCTGCTGAATTGTGTTTCCTGACAGAATATTGAATATGTTCAACTGTGTTAGTGTTTTCTTAATCTTTATTAGAGAGGTTTGCTGTATAACATTCTTTGAGTATATCCATTTGTCTCCCTCTTGGCCAGTGTCTTGGCGGAGCTAGATTGCAATCGTCTGAACATCTGCAGCTCATTCTTCTTGTTTTTTTTTTGTTTGTTTTTTGTGAAATGTGTCACATGGGATTACTTTCACCCCCAAGAGATGCATCTATTTTCAGTTTAAGTCGACCTATTACAAAACGATGCTAGTGTTGTCTAAAACGCATAAGGTTACACAGCTCTTAGTGTTTGTACGTACACAGTTCACAGTAGCCTATTACCTGTAGCTATCTCTGAAATCGTCGTGAATTAAATGTGAATTGTTTTTTATTTATTTTAGTGTGTCTCTAAGGCTATATCAGACTATTTTTGATTAGCTTTCCCATCACTTTTGATTGCTTTCATAATGTATGTTTTGCTCTGGGCATTTTGCACTGCTGTTCTGTTGTTTTCTTATGGTCACAAAATGATCCTAGGATAACAGGCTGAGCCCCGTCCGTGCCCTCTGAGAGACCCTCTGCTGTGTTCACAGAAGTGCCCCGTCACAGACCCTGCATGGAAAATCTGATGCACTTCGTTAACTCTGTTTGTAATGATGGTCTGGCATGATGCATGGGCCGGCATGTATTTTCCTCTACATTTTTTTATTTTAAGGATATTACTTGTATAAAAATCCCTCTTCTTATTTTATATGTTCTTCTTGTTGTTAGTATAATTTAATAATTTTATTGCTAAAAACAAAATAATAAATTTGAAAGCTTTATTTATTTTTTTAATCTTAATTTGTGAAATTAAACTATTTTGTTAAGACACATTTTGGTAAGATTGAGTGTTATTTTAATAGTATTGATTTACAGATTTAGTGTTTTTATGTAGGATCGTATACGCTGCAAACAGTGTGCTTCATGTGATAGGATGCAAATTAAATATTTTATATTAGTTCGAAATAAAATACAATTCACATTTTTGGTAGCACTTTATTTTAAGGTGACATAGTTACACATTACTGTACTTAATGTACTTAATATAGTAAAAAACAGTAAATTATGCAAAATTACAAGTAACTAACCTAAACCAAACCCTAACCGTAACTCTATAGTAAGTACATACTCAGTACTTATTTGAGTACAATGTAAGTTTGTCACTTTAAAATAAATTTAAAAAATATATATTGAAAGAAATTTATATTTGTATTCAGCACAGAATCATTTTACTTCTAATTCCCTTTCAAATAAATGTTGTTCTTTTGAACTTTAAATTCATCATAGAATCTTGAAAAAAAGTGTATGGTTCTTATAAAATATTAAAGCAGCACAACTGTTTTCAACATTGATAATAATAAGAATGTTTCTTGAACGCCAAATTATACAGCATATTTGAATGGTTTCTGAAGGATCATGTGACACTGAAGACTGGAGTAATGATGCTGAAAATTCAGCTTTGCCATCACAGGAATAAATTACATTTTAAAAATATATAAATAAAAAATAGACAGTTGTTTTAAAGTGTAATATCTCACAATATTACTGTTTTTATATTTTTGATCAAATAAATGCAGTCTTGGTGGGCATAAGAGACGACTTTAAAAAAAAATGACTGACCCCAAACCTTTTTTTATGCTGAACTAAATGAGTATACACAGATGAAAGTAAATGTTAAACTTTTAATCAAGTAGAAACATATAGTTACAATTGCATATTTTTACAGTGGAGACAGGTAATGTTATTGCACTAACAGGTAATTAATAAGGCTGAATTATATAATCAACTCATTAAATGTGTTTACACTAACAATAATAAGGGTAGTTTTTTGTTATCAGAAGCACTCTTTTCTGTAATATGAACGTATATTAAAGTCACCACCAGTTTGCTTTTGAGCAGGAAAATGTATGTGGAAATATCTGTGTAATGCGCCTTCAAATGTCTATGACTTAATTCTGGCTAACCCCCATGCATGTTTTAAAATGTCAGTCTAAATCAGAGACAAACCAAGCTTATTTTTAATCTTGACCATAAATGTTCAGTGGAAAGCTGAGATCACAGCACTGCCTCCCTCTCTCTCTCTCTCTCTGTGCACCCTATTGTGCCTCAGAAATCTTTATACAATCTCTGCGGCTCTTACCGGTATGGATGTGCTCCACATTTGATGTGCACAATTAGGAAAAGGCAGCATGTACAGAAACGGTGATTAAACAATCGAGGACACATCCTCTGCCCGCAGTGTCTACGCACGAGTATGTGACCTGCTGGATGACCCTGTAATTAACCGCCTCACCAGATCGGTAACGTCTCCCGTTGTGCTTCTGTGAGACTTCAATCTCAACGTGAAGCACCAAGAAGGGTCTTTTTTTTTTAACTCAAATGCATGTTCACTTGTGGTTAACTGTGCTTTTAATCTCGCTGCAGCTCTCAGATGTTCAACTGTTCAACTTTTAGTGCTAACCATTTTATTTGTATGGCAACAGCTGCTGTCCTCCAAATCTCCTGCGGTATGTTCATGTATGTCTGGGCCCCTGGGTGTTCATTGACGTCATGTGACGTTGTGGCTCTCTTAAATGTCTTTTTTTCTTTCTTGTTGATTAGAAACAATGGAGAGAGGAACAGGATGAACAGCCTTCTGGCTGCGTCCCGGTGGACTGGTTATTCAACTATGAGACTAAACGACTTCATATGAACTCGTTGCTCTGCCTCTGTTCTTCTTTCTTTACATTAAATGCTGCATTAAAGCATATAAACAAACATGCCTCTATGTTGAGCCGGCGTTTCGTAAGATGTTTTGACTGTAGATTAGTGATTGTGCTGCATTGGGCTAGTGTGTGGACCCGGGTGGGACATGCAGGCTGGGCTGGTTATGTGCCCAGATTAGGACTGACGTAGCACTACTGTCCCGTGACGCATGCTGGGTGTCAAGTGTTTCGATTCTGACAGTCAACATGCACCGTGTCATTCGACTGTAGAGGATTTAGTAACTGCTCTTTTACTCCTCAGACTGGAGGTGCTCTTCAAACGTCTGAAAGATTCTGCTCGAAGACTTTGTAGCGAGTTGGTATCCACTTAGAATCAATTTCAACCGGTTCCTGAAGGCAATGATAAGCTGAGTTGAAGCCAGGGGTGTAAAATGATACTGTGTCAGACTTGTTCTCAAGACAAAAACATACTTCAGTAAAAATTGGAAAGTTCCCATATTGTACTAAGTATCGAAAGTAAAAATGTTTTCTTAGATTTTGAAATTGACTGATTACAGTAGCACTAATGCTTTGTTTATGGAACGCTCTAGAACACAAAATATGCTAAATTTAACACCCTGAAACCTATTAAAGGGACAGTTCAACCAAAAATGAAAATTCTGTCATTTAACTTGATGTCGTTCCAAACCCATAAGACTTACGTTCATCTTCAGAACACAAATTAAGATCTTCTTGATGAAATCTGAGAGCTCTCTTTCCCTCCATGGACCGCTATACAACACTTTGATGCTTCGAAAAGTTCGTAAAGAGATTGTAAAACGAATCCATACGAATTGAGCGGTTTAGTCCAAATTTTCTGAAGAGACTTGATCGCTTTATATGATGAACAGATTGAATTTAGACTTCTAGTATTCGTACTAGTTTTCGTATGGATTAGTTTTACGATATCGTAATGAACTTTTTGAAGCGTCAAAGTGGTAGTTGCGTAGCTGTCAATGGAGGGACAGAAAGCTCTAAGATTTCTTCAAAAAGATCTTCATTTGTGTTCTGAAGATGAATGAAAGTCTTATGGGTTTGGAAACGACATAAGGGTCAGTGATTAATGACAGAATTTAAACTTTTGGGTGAACGAACCCTTTAAACTTGAAATTCAACTGTAATGGAGTTTATAGTGACAGCTGTTTATGTTTACTGACTGAACAATGATATACTTGTATACAATTTTTCATAGTTTTTTATCTCTATAGCTTTTTACTTAATTTTCTTCTTTATTAATAATAATAATAATATTAATAAATATTATTATTATTATTATATACCATAAGAACAGAGTGTAAGTATATGCTCCTTAAGACAAATGGTGACTATGACCAACTCAACTTATTATTATTATTATTTGTATTATTATTATTATTATTATTATCATCTTCAAGTTGGTTTATGGTCACGATGTGCCTTAAGGCTCATACGCTTGTACTCTTTACTTGCTATATACTGTCATCATGTCTTGACTGAAAAGGACAGCTTCATACATGCTTATTCTTTCTTGAGCCACAGGAGGCATCCTATTCCCAGAAAAACAGCCAGGAAAATTGTGTATTTTCCACAGCACTGCAAGCACAAAGACTGGTCACACGGACCAGTTCATCTTTAACCATCTGATGATGCGGGCAATTGTCATAACAGTGCACTGAACACTGTTAAAGGGATGGTTTACTCAAAAATGTAAATGATTGTTCAGAAAAGTATCTGTACTTTTCACAACGGGTTCACAATATTGTGGCCAACAGAACTCGAAACAATGCGAATTGCCAGTGAACTTGATATTTATTTTTGCACAATTATCGGATTTTTGGAATAAACAAAATTGTGATACTAAAATTTAGATAACTACATTTAAATATAGCTATTTAAAGCTAACAGAGAACTTGGCAAACTGAGGATCAGTGTTTCCCTTCATTTTCACTGAGAGGGAGCATTTCTCATGTTCACCTGTGAGATAAATTCAGATTTTCCATCAGTATGTGGAAATGTTTATTTTAATTTAAGTTCAATGCACTGGTATAATATTGCATCAATAATAATAATAATCAGAGAAATCAAACATTTGAATTTTGGTGGTGTTTTACCACAAACTGTGATTAATGTACTGAAATAATAGGCTGATATGCCTATATGCACAATGCACTGATGCAATTCCCACATGCAGTATAAAAACAGCATTAATAACAGACTGCTTCACTGAATGATGAAATTCCCACATTCCCTTTGATGGAGGATGTCTTAAAATGGCAACATGGAAATGTGTGGGTGGATAGATGTGTGGGCCAAAAATAGCACAGTAGAAATCTCTATAAATATTCATGAATGGGGGGAAGAATCTGAGGCTACCTGCAGCTCTAAATATAGCGCTTCTGCTCGGATCTCTCGCACAGGGATGGGCTATTTATAGTAGCACTGCAGAACAGAAGTGCCTCGCTCTGAGTGTGCACAGGGACCCATAGGAGAACAGCAGTAAAGATGAGGGACGGAAGCAGAAACGAAGTGGAAGCGACAGCCTCTGCCCCAAGCACAGGTATTTCTAGAGCTGGATGCGGTGTCCCCTCACGCCAGAGCGTACAGTAGAGTGACTTAAAGAGACGTGCTATTGTATATGTGTGTTTTGGTCCATGACGAAGAGTGCTGCTCTCCCTCTCTCTCTCTCCGTCTATATGTTTCTCGCTCCTGAATGTGGGCACATGGATAGGGTGTACCGGGTTGATTATATAATATGTAAGAGACATCCGTCTTGTCCTCATGCAACATCTGTGAAAGAGGTCGATTTGGAGGTCTTTGAAAACCCCTGTTGTACTAGATGACCACATAAACGTTACATAACGTTGAAAGCGCCATCACTATCAGATATATTTAATTCGCTCACATGTGTGCAACATGTATTACAAAAAAGCTGAATATACTGTATGGTGCATTTGGTCATAATTGAACTAAATCAACATAAATTGCAGTATTATGTGTTGGAACTAGAACAACAGAGACTATAAATAGATCTCCAAAGTGGTGTTGTCTCCTTTATCGTTTGATTGTTATTTATTTAGAAAATGCCTTTCCTTCTCTCTCAAATATAGAAAAAAATGTGGCCATTGACTTGCAATGTTGGTTCTCTCCTTCACACTAACTTAAGACACTGTAGAAGAATACCTTCATTAGCAACGGATCGTTAGTAAACAGACAACGCATCAGAGGCAAGGACCATTGATTAATGAAATGACCTTATATGGTTCATGTCAATTTTGTGCTAGTTTGATTGGGAATTGGCTTCACCTGAGGAGGTTATTTTTAGGCCTCTCATGCTTCCACGTCAATGAGCCGAGGCTATTTTTAGCTTCGCATTCCTGCATCACATTGACCTTGAAGAACACAGCCCATTCAGAGCTTTGCTGCCTCTTGTGTTTCAGGAGGTCTTACCCAATCCACAAAACCTGAATCTGTCTGAGACGGACAGATTTACTGCACTCAGGCTGTGGCTTAGAGGAGGAAGAAATCTCAAATGCATTTCTCTCATTCACTGTCACCATAACCGACATGCTAGATCTCTGTCTGTGGAATGAGGTCGAATGCTGTAGCTGTAGCTGACATTCTTCCAGTGTTGCTGTATACAGCTGTGTTTAAGAATTATAAAGCGGAGTTCACATTAAAAATATTGGATTAAAAACCTAGAATTAGAATAGAAACTTTTAGGATAAAAAAAAATGCTTATGATGTAAAATAATAGAAAGATAATAAAAGATTCTGCATTGTTTCTGGGTCACTACTCAATATGACATTGATCATGTGATTCTTTACACAATTGGTCAGATGTTTTTGGATAGATGTTCTAACACAAAATGTTTTTTGGATTGTCTCAATTCATATTATTGAGACTGAATTGAGTAATACATTTTGTAAATAATATTTTGTAGTATATATACTACAAAAGTAATATATTTTGAAAATATCTACCATTTATCAGTTATCGGCCATAACAAAGATATTACTTTTAGCTTATCTATAGTAGCCAACATTTCAATATTGGTGTACTCCTATTGGATAACATGATTGGTACGTTTTACACAAACTTGTGATATATTACAATTATATAATGTATAAAACTGTATTCACTAGTGGTCTCAGACTTTCTTGAGCGATGTAGTGTCAGAGCTGCTGGCTTGATATTAGTGAGGTATTGAAAAGTAACCTTGTGTTTGTCATGGGGTCATGGAGATCACAGAGACTGTGATATCATTTTTATCTCTGTCATATTAACCCGCAAGGCTAGAGCTTACATCTGGATTGATGCAGGAAGTGTCTCACTTCACATTTGTGTGTAACCATTTTTATCAATGTCTCAGTGACCGTCTATACTATTTTGCCATTTGCACAGGGTGTGTGTTGACCGTATGGTGTCATTAGGTACGATTTATCTGAAAGGAGTGTAAAAATGGCAAATTAAAAGTTAATACATCATCCCAGGTAAATTGTTCATCTTTCTTTCTGTTTCTCTTTCCTCAGTTTTGATGTTGAGAATGGGCTGTCGGTGGGCCGCAGTCCTCTGGAGTCCCAGGCCAGTCCAGGCTCCAGCCGTGTGCTGCCGGCCAATTTCCCTCACAGTCAGCGGCGGGAGTCATTCCTGTATCGCTCGGATTCCGACTTCGACCTTTCACCTAAGGCCATGTCCCGAAACTCATCCACGGCCAGTGAGCTGTGAGTATCATTCGTCTCATTCATGATCCCCTAATATACTGAAGCTCAAGAAATGTCTGGACCCTCCGATGCATCAAGAAATCTCATACTAAATGCATTTACGATGGCTTCTCTGAGTAGAAAAAGTCACATAATTTTTTTATAACTTTTTTCATTTTTATTTTTTTTTAAATAACCGTTGTTGTTGTTTTTTAAAGAAATTAATATTTTAAATTGATCAAAAGATTTCTATTTCAAATTAATGGTGTTCTTTTGAACTTTCTATTCATCAAAGAGTCTTGACAAAAAATTTCACAATTTCAAAACATTAGGCAGCACAACACTGATAATAATGAGAAATGCTTCTTGAGCAGCAAATCAGCATATTAGAATGATTTCTGAAGGATCATGTGACACTGACGACTGGAGTAATAATGCTGAATATTCAGCTTTGCCATCACAGGAATAAATTATATTTTAAAATATATTAAAACAGAAAACATTTACTTGAAATTGTATTAATATTTCACAATATTACTGTTCTTAATGTATTTTTGATCAAATAAAAGCAGCCTCGCTGAGAACAAGAGACTGCTTTCAAAAACAAAAATCTTACCGACCGCAAACTTTTTAAGTTTCCAATCTCAGTTTTCATGTACATTTTGTCTGATTCACTGCAAGCTTCACGTGTTACAAACTGCACAAGTGTGTACTTCAGCTACAGTGTTTTGTGGCTGGAAGAGTTCTGTTAATTAGGACTGTAAACGTTGCCTCATAACAGATGTGGCTTACTCCAGCTGGTTGATTATGTCTGAAACACAGTTCTCCCAAGACACACCATTTTAATAGTGTATTACATCAAATCATATTGCTCAGCCATTTTGGAAAATCCAAGGCACTGGTTAAAAACTCCTTATTTTTACCACTTCCAGCTGTTCTTTCCATCTGAGCACGCTTGCATGTCAGCTCTGGTTTGCTGGGATTTCACAAAGTCGGAAAAAGGGCGCCACATTCTTGTTTTTTTTCTGCAGTTTATTTTTCCACTTTGCGTCAAAGCTAGTCGCCCAAATCGAAACACCTTAAGACTGGTTCACACCGCCCCAACAAAACACCAACAGGGTGAACACAACCCGCTCCAACTGCAGGTGTTTGTTAGGGTGATGTGAACTAGTGTGCTTGCTTAATCCAAGGTCACCAACTCTTGTTGTCTTTTCAAAGGGAAGAGAGTTTGAAGCACTGGGAAGTCAACTGGCTCAATCGGTGAGGAGAGAAAAATATTAACTTGAAAGGGCTGTCCCGCATTTCTCCATTACAGGATCCAGGCCGGTTTTCTCCCCTAGTGTCTAAGACCAGTCAAACCTCAGAGCTTCCCCTCTGTCCTCTTTACCACCATGAGCGATCGGCATGCCACCATAGAGGCTTTGGAATATGTGAA
Organism: Leuciscus leuciscus; assembly: GCF_965113295.1. NCBI lineage: Eukaryota > Metazoa > Chordata > Actinopteri > Cypriniformes > Leuciscidae > Leuciscus > Leuciscus leuciscus. Next base: position 25,562,570 of record NC_138730.1, read on the forward strand.
TAAAAGCGCAACTCCCAGTGTGTTCCCTAGTTCGGCTTCTCTCCTGCTGCTCCTCAAATACACATGCATGACACACCCTGTCCGACCACGCTGAACCCATCTATGTTCTTATTACGTATTTCCATAAGCTTTTAATGTAGGATTTCTAATATCCCATTGGAGAGTCTGAGGTGCCCTCCTTATGCTGAGCTGTTTTACCACCCTCTTGCTCTTCTGAATGATGGTGTGCTGTAACCTGAAGCCGACCACATCCTTAATTCTCCACAGTTAAACTCTTAGTCATTCTTTTTCACTGATCCTTAAGTAATTTTATGTGCCTCCTTTTATTATTGGGAGATTAAAGAGCTGTCTTTTCCAGTATGTCATTTTTTGAGTTTGATTTGTGATTTGTTAATGTATTTTTCTCTTACAGACATGGAGAAGACATGATAGTTACACCATTTGCACAGGTTGGTACTAGAGTGGGTCATGAAAATGGAAAGCTTGCATAGTCTGACATTAATAGGCAATTAGAGACTTTGCGTCATGTGGTTTCAGATGACCACTCTTTTAAGGAACATGGCAGTTTGACTCTACACCCCCTATATTTTAAAGACAGATTAATCTCCTAATATTCAGCAGTGACTTTTTTGTGTAAGTGGAGTGTGCTGCCTTTGGCATTGGCGGGAACAGCCCTTCCGCTCTTATGCAGCTTGTTTTTGGGATTTGCGTCACCACTGTACTCAGTTTACAAAACAGGCAAGGAATCCAATACCGCATTTGTCGATATGGATGCTGACAGATGAGAAATCTGCATGGCTTTGGAAATCAGATACCCTTCATGTCCTTTTGAAACTCCAAAAGAGCTGCAGAATTTAGGACAAACCCGGCTTTTTAAGCAAATCTTTCATTTACTAGGTCACCTCTCTATGTAACATTTATTCTCTCACTCACTCCAAAAAGAATTTTATTAATCAGCGTTAATCTTGTTTGCAAGTAATAATATCTAAACATTGGTAAAACAAGATTAATGCACTTGTGAAGCAAAACTTCATAAGATATTAAGACTTCCAAATTGTCCTTTCCTGTTAAAGCATAAAATATAAATTTTATAGTAAAATTTATATTTATTAATAAATTATGTTTTTATATTTATTGAGAAAAAAAATAAGCACTGGGCACTCAATAAATTTATCTCACTTTATATACACTAATATACACTAAATAACTCAATAAAGCACTCAATAAATTTATATTTATTTAAAAAAAAAAAAAAAAAAAAAAAAGTATATATATATTCCTGTAAATTCTCGCTTATCGGGCTTATGCTACTCTGAATAATGCCTGAACTTCGTATTTTGAGCACTTCTTGCGTTGTTTTTTTGCCTCTTCACGATGACTTGCTTAATTTAGTCCCAATTTGTAAGTCGCTTTGGACAAAAGCGTCTGCTAAATGACTAAATGTAAATGTAAATATTAATAATTGTTTTGATATATAATAAAATACAAAATGGTTATATATATATAACATTCTTTAAAAAGTGTTGAAAGTATCTTGTGCCGATTTGCTTATCGATTTTGGTGGACAATAATAATGAAATTATAAATACTGATAACTGATTTATTTTTGCAATGCTAAAATATGAAGCTGTAAGAACTAAAAAAAGAAAGAAAGTACTAAGGATGCGTTTTTGACATGGACCCACATTATTGTTCTTCTCATAGGTCCTTGCCAGCTTGAGGACAGTGCGGAGCAACTTTGCCGCTTTGACCCATCAGCAAGACCGTGTCCCGAGCAAGTAAGCCCTTTTACAGTCCTAGTAAACTGTAATCCTTGTTCAAATTCTTAAGTCATACTTGATCTTATAAATCTATACAGGAGGTCCACTGGAAACTACCCACCATCCATGTGCAAGACAAGCCTACCAGGTTAGACAACAAACTCTTGTAGAAAAGCAAAACAGTGCATTTCTTTGTATTGCATATGATGATGAACTTATTTCAGTAGCCATGAATATATGAACTGTATTTTGCAGAGGAGCCGTTTCAGAAGCTGGCAGTGGAGACTCTGGATGAGCTGGACTGGTGTCTCGAACAGCTTGAGACTCTCAAGACACGCCACTCAGTCAGTGAGATGGCATCCAACAAGGTAGATCTACTAAAATAAAAGAGGATTCATTTCTGACAGGCCCATCCCCACTGTCACCCAGGGACACCCCACTAATAACAGTCGAACACAATTCATCAGCACTTGCTGAAAACAGCAGCCGAATACTTAACATGCCTCCGTATGAATTACACATCGGAACGGGATTCATGCATGTCCTGAATCTCTCCCCTCCCCCGACCACATCGTGTGCTGAAAAATGAGAATGAGAGTGAAGTCACGGATGAATCTGATCCCCCCCCCCCCCCCCCCCCCCCCCCCCCCCCCCCCCACCCTCTCTATCTCCCCTTATTCCTGCTGGGGGTTTCATAGCCTGTGTGACGTGTGATTGGCCCACCCACGTGCACGCGGATACATACTCTCACACACATGTGCATAGATGAACACATTGTTTGTGTGTTTTCACTCTCACTAACATCACTAACGTTTCTAATACCCGTTCAGCAGTCACCCTGCTCTGGCTGAGGTGTAAAATATACTGTATATATATAACTGAGCGTGCAAAAACCATTCAAAGTATTTCGATTTAAATAAAAGTACTGAATTTTATAGATAGTTAATATAATACTTTTTGTCATCAAAATTGGCAGTGCCATATTTTCATATTAGATCGGGTAAGAATGGCAAGTCATGGGGTGAGCTAAACTGCAACATATTTAGAGATATGTATTTTTTAATTATTTATTTTTTTGATAAAGTTTTCACTCATGTAAAATAAATACTCTATTAATAATCAAATATTCCGTGTACACTTATGCACTTTGTTTTGATGAGTTAATGTTATCATAAATAATGAAGATGAATGAAATTACTGAATTGTACATTAACATTTAAAAGTTTTTTATTTTTATTTTTGGAAAGTCTCTTATGCTCACCATGTCTGCATTTATCTGATCAAAAAATATATATTGTGAAATATTATTACAATTTAAAATAGCTGTTTTTTATTTTAAGATTGTTAAAATTTTATTCCTGTGACGCAAAGCTGAATTTTCAGCATTATTACTCCAGTCTTTAGTGTCACATGATCCTTCAGAAATCATTCTAACATGCTGATTTATTGCTCAAGAAACCTTTAGTATTACTAATATAATCAATGTTGAAATCAGATGTGCTGCTTAATATTTTTGTGGAAACCTATTTTGCAGGATTTTTGATGAATAGAAAGTAAAAATGTAAATATATTTACTGTCACTTTTGAAAAATGTAATGCATAAATCGTAATGACCCCAAACATTTGAACATCTAAATCAATATACAACATAAATAATAACTGCATTAGTTATAAGTATTAATAAAACACCAGCAACAACATGACAATAGATGCAAAGCATGAATAGGCTCCTAAAGCTTTTCGACTTCAAACCAAGTGCACATGGTCCAGCCCCAGCCCCCTGTATCCACCCCATCCAGCCCCTGCATGTGCTGTGGAGCCGAGAGCCAATCAGAAGCCTTCCCCTGACCCAGTCTCTGTTGCCAAACTCATCTGATTGGCTGGCGAGTGGCAGCGAGTAGGGAGAGAAGGGGCTGCTGGGAGGAGCCTGATCTCTGTGTTTACACATGAATCAGGCAGAGTAGGAGAGCAGAGCATGCGGCAGCGATGCAAACTTGCTCCAGTCAGCGGCACACGCTCTCAGCCCGCCACAGGTGCAGCCCATGGCAGCTGGAGCTCCCGGTGCTGGGCTGAGCTCTGTGGTGCCGTCACATCATGAGCTGTGGACCGTTAGACTGCTGTGGAACCGGGGAGCTCGGGCAATCTGGACCGGAGCACAGAGCGTGTCTGCAGCATGTGCACCGGCCGCAGGGAGCTTCTGTTTTGTTCAAGCTTCATTTGGTGCTGAAATGCCAGACGTCAGTTTACTTGCTCTCTCTGTCGTGGATGTATGTTCAGGTAAGGCTCGTGTTGGGATTCTGCACATTCAGCTGTGCACTTTCATTTGGCAGCATCATGCTGGGAACAAGCTCTGAAGTTGAGAGGGATGCTCTTGTTGACACTCTATAAATTACAGATGGTGCAGAGTGTCTGTGTGAGGATGTCAGTCTGGGTGTGTTTCTGATGTGTGTGTGTAGCTCCTACAGTACTACTGTACATTTGCTGCCTCAGTCGGAAGTGTTTCATTCTGAAACCTTGTGTATGATTACATAATAGCACTACACAGATGAAAGGCTCTCCTCCTGCTTGGTCCAGCCCCTAATCTTGGATGCCTGTAGCAGCTGAATGAAGGGCTGTTACCACTCTGAATGCAGCTATATTCAGATCTGAGCATCTAAGTCACGTGATGTTTCACCCCTTAACATTTCTTAATTAAACATGTTGCACATATTTGTAGTTTTGATCTCAAAAGATTCAGTTGGGCTTTGTATGGAAATATGAAAATGAATGGTATGGATTTATTAAAATGAAATACAAGTTGGAGATGCTGATTCTCAAAGTGTACGTGTTTTCTTGTTCTACAGTTCAAAAGGATGCTGAATCGAGAGCTTACCCAGTTGTCAGAGACTAGCAAGTCAGGAAACCAGGTCTCAGAGTTCATCTCAAGCACCTTCTTAGGTAAAATCGACCAGTGAAAATCCTTTTTCTAATTTAATACAAATGTTTTCATTTTAGATTATTGGCAAAGCACAAAAATATTATCAATTGTGGAAAAAAATCCTATAAGTATATAAGATTTTTTTTCCACAATTCATAATATTTTTTGTGTTTGCCATATATATATATTTACATATAACTTTTTAGCTTTCATTTTTTTAATTTTTAGTCATTTTTGTATCTCAGCTAATTTTCTAGTTTTTTGTTTTGTTTAACTTTTCTATGTAATATTTATCTTATTTTATTTCAGCTTTATTACAATTAACAAAGACATTTTAATAGTTTTAGTTAACAGTAACAACACTGCTTTAAAAACAACATTCACTCAAGCTGAGATGGACTCCTCAAATCCATGTTATCCAGCATGATTTAAGAATGTCGAGAATGAGAATTTGAGCATGAAGAGCATTTTGTGCATCAATGGAAGCAGAAAATGCTGTCCTAAAATGGCCAAAGTCACAAATTTGCTTCAGATTTGGTTAGTGACTCAAAATCATTTTACATCATAAAGTTTCTTTGTTTTAAATCTTAAAACTTTCCATTTATTTCCTGGTTTAAATTCTATATTTTCACAGGTTTTCAGTGCTCATTTAATGAGCTGTGTCATTGTGTGTAATTATATATAAAATGAATTTGTGTTGCAGAGAAGCAACATGATATGGAGATTATGTCCCCATCAACCAAGGAGAAGGAGAAGAAAAAGCGGCTCATGTCTCAGATCAGTGGAGTGAAGAAACCCACACACAGCTCCAGTGTCGCAGCTTCCAGCATCCCACGCTTTGGCATCAGCACTGACCAGGAAGATCTGCTGGCCAAGGTGAGCTCTCACGGCCGGTAAAACACCCTATCAGCAACTAAAATCACCACAGTTAACATGGAGTTTATCTGCAGTAATTATAACAAAGTCCAACACTGTTTTAATTGCATCCAACTCCCTTTTGCAGGAGTTAGAGGACTTTGACAAATGGGGTGTGGATATTTTCAAGATATCCAAGTATTCTGGCAACCGACCGCTAACAGTAGCGATGTACACAACATTTCAGGTACAAAATGGGGAACAGAAAACTTCTCATGTAGTTTTGTTCAAACCATGACAATAACAAGTGTCCTGAACCTGTAATCCACAGGAAAGAGACCTGTTGAAATCCTTTAAAATTCCTGTAGACACATTCATTACCTACATGATGGCATTGGAGGAGAACTATCACTCAGATGTTGCATACCATAACAGCATCCATGCAGCTGACGTGGTCCAGTCCACCAATGTCCTGCTGTCCACCCCTGCCCTGGAGGTTTGTCTCAATCAACTCCCTTTTCATCATCTGCTCATTAGTCTCTGAAGCAAGGCTTTTCATTCGCGGAATTCTGTTTTGCTAGGCTGTATTCACCGACCTTGAGATCTTGGCCGCAATGTTTGCTAGTGCAATACATGACGTGGACCACCCTGGAGTGTCCAACCAGTTCCTCATCAACACAAGTGAGTGGCCACGCAGAGCAACAGCATCTTGTCATTGTGGTTACACACTGTGTTGTTTACTAAGAGCCTAATACTTTTCTTCAGACTCAGAGTTGGCTCTTATGTACAACGATTCCTCTGTTCTGGAGAACCACCACCTGGCTGTTGGCTTCAAACTGCTGCAGGAAGAAAACTGTGACATTTTCCAGAACCTGACCAAGAAACAGAGGCAGTCTCTACGCAAAATGGTCATTGACATGGTGAGGAAATGGAGGCAATGACAAATCTGTGAGGCTATGATGAAGAGGTCCATTCCTGAGAACTACAATCAACACGTGGTTTTATTTATTTATCGTGTATTTAACTCCTTACAGGTACTAGCCACTGATATGTCAAAGCATATGAACCTGTTAGCGGATCTCAAGACCATGGTAGAGACTAAGAAGGTGACAAGTCTGGGTGTGCTATTGTTAGACAACTATTCTGATCGCATACAGGTATACTTTCAGCTTTCGTGGCACAAAGCCATTTTATACTGATACAAATTAAAAGTCCATAATTAAAAATGTATGGTTAATCAAATGCTTAGGTTCTTCAGAACATGGTGCATTGCGCTGACCTGAGCAACCCAACAAAGCCTCTGGAGCTGTACCGTCAGTGGACCGATCGCATCATGGTGGAGTTTTTTACTCAGGGGGACCGAGAGAGAGACAAGGGCATGGAGATCAGCCCCATGTGTGATAAACACAATGCTTCCATTGAGAAATCACAGGTGATTACAGTCTTTGAAGACTTCGGGCCTCATTTTGGTATTTAGATTAATCTATAGTTTTATAATAGTTTTGTTAAATTATAATATAATATAAAATATAAATATATTATATTATATTATATTATATTATAAAAATATATACTGTATGTAGTAATATAAATGTGTGTTGTTAAAAATAATTTATGTTGAAATAAACTATAAAATGTAAAAAAAAAAAAAAAAAAGTGCATACTATAATAATACATAAATAATACTAAAATAACACTGATTCCTGATCAGCACTCTGGAGGGCCATAATAAAAATAGTATTAATTTATGCAAATAAATGCTCTAAATTACAACATTTTTATTTGGAATTTGGGAGAAATGTTGCCAGTAGTTTATAGAATAAAACAAAAATTGTAATTTTACCCAAACACAAACCTATAAATAGTAAAACCAGAGAAACTGATAATTTTGCAGTGGTCTCTTAATTTTTTCCAGAGCTGTATATTAGAGATACTATATCTGTAAGTAACATGAGTACCAATACCTGTATACAATTATTAGTGAAAATCCACTTTTTGTAGAAACATATTGACTGTGTATGCTTCATCCATCAGGTGGGCTTTATTGACTACATCGTGCACCCACTGTGGGAGACCTGGGCGGATCTGGTTCACCCTGATGCCCAGGAGATTCTCGACACGCTGGAGGACAATCGTGAGTGGTACCAGAGCATGATCCCTCACAGTCCCACTTCCACCCCTGAGGAAAAGGGCGGTGTGGTCGGGATGGGAGCGATGGGTGGAGGCATCGCTTCAGCGGGGGAGAAATTCCAATTCGAACTGACCTTAGAAGAGGAAGGGGAGTCTGACGTTGAAAGTCCGGTGGACGAAGAATTCACCACCATTGCACAGGATTCCTCCTGGACAGATCCAGAAAGCAAACATCCGTCTTCGGCTCCCCGCACACATCACACCAACCTGACCGCCCGTTCCCCTGGCTGCAGGACAATGTCTTTTAAGATTGGTGAGCCACCAGACAGTGAAGATGAAGATAGAGAACTTGACCAAGAAGGGAAAAGCGTATCGTGCCTGCGCCTGGGAACATAACACTAGTGCACCTTTTCGTTTAGTTTTCGTTTTCTTTCGTACTTCTTCTTCACCACCTCCCTATCCTTCTCCATCCCGTTCTTAGCTTCCTCGGGCAGAGGCGACGCAGTGCAGGAGAGCAAAGGATAGGTAGGAAAGCTTCCATGGGACGTTTTTTTATACAGTAGTCACCTTGCACTGGAGAGAGCTCCTACTCTACAGACTGTCAAACCATGAAGCTTTCTTAAAACGTTCTCAACAGTTTCATGACTTCGGGATGCTGGAAACTGCCTGTGTTATATGGACAGAGGAAATGTACTCAAATGTCTTCCTGTGACATCCCAGGTTTAAAGTTAACAAACAAGTGGACCTTTGAGAGCCGTCCGAACATATTGATTGATAAACAGGACACTTTTTATGTGAGATGTATGTGCACTAAAATGTTTTTTAAAAGATACACTGTTGACTTTAAGCTGGTCTATTATTAGCTGAACAAAAACAACCTAACCTTAACACAACAGAACATCTCAGGATTCAAAGAAACGATTGCTTTCATGTAGCAAACAGCTTGAGGGTACCCACATAGTGACCGCCGTCTTCCTTGGATCGCTAAAAAAAATCTGTAGACTGAAGTCGAGCCATGATTGTGATCTTTTGTATTTGTATGTGACGCCACCTAGTGCTTAATAGTGGAACTGGAGCCACATTTATAGGATTTACCACTCCAGCTGAACACCATGGCTTTGTATTGTTGTTCCTTTGCACAGATGATACTCATTTGACTATTATAATTTTAACTTAAAACCCTTCTCACATTTATTTGTAGTATTGCTGCTTTAATTTATGACATTCACATGGTTTACATATGCTTCTCGTTTATTTTTCTATTCTGCTTCATCCAAAGCATGAGCGTAAGCATTAATACGTTGTATGTCACTGTTTTAAATCGGCTTGCTTAGGTAGCACTTTAGAGATATCTTTGTCATTACCAAACGTTGCTCCATTATTAAGGGCTGGAGTCATTATTAGCGTACAGAAGACTATGATTGGCTGTGAATCAGCAGGGTAACCAGCATGTGTACGTACCCTGTAAGGTGGTCTCTTGAAGGCTGAGCTAGAACGGAAACCCACATTAGCTGTGTAGGAAGTGATCGATGTCCTTAAACCACATGTGTACTTTCTCTCTGTTTCTGTGCTGGTCACACTGAAAAATATGAGGTATATTACCATCTGTACAAATGAATGTCTAAACAGAAGTGAGCACTTTGTTCTAAAACAAGAGCTGAGCGCTGCAAGAGAAATTCAGTTGTCTAACACTAAAGCCAAAGTTTGTTTTCTGTGCCAGACCTTTTATGTTCTTTGGTTTTTGGCGATTGATCAGTGCTCTGCTCTTCACAGGGACATAGCCAATGACAGTACAAGTGCCAAGCAAGCATGATCCATGCTGTACTGTAATTTCCATTGTGCCACTGGCTAATTTCCATCAATGACATCTACTACTGTCAGTAACATACTGATTGGATAATTTAGTTGTCTTTCTTCTTTATTCAAAACTGTTGTTTTGTCAAACTGAAATTTTATTTAAGATTATTCATGATACATAACAGGTTTCATAAGTCTTTCTGACGCAATGTGCTCATTGTAAGTCAGATTTTTTGTGTGTGTCCTTTTTATACCATGGTATGAATTTTAATATTGGAGACAGTGAATCTTTGTATGTAAACGGGGCTTTTAATTATTGGCTATATGTTCATCTTAATGTCAGTCTGTGCTTTTAACAGCAATGTTTCGTGTGGTGAAAGAAATGCTGAGTGGCCGTGCAAAGTTTCGCCTGACTATACAACGCACACCTGTGTTTGGTCTCATTCTGTCGCAGATCTGACAATCCCAACAGTACTGTTTACCACTACAATGCTGTTACTAATGTTGCTGTGATTGTTTTCCTGTTCCCAATGCCAATAAACAAAGAAATATTAGTAAGCTGGACTCTTTGTGTTATATGGAAGGCAGCCCATTTTTGCCACATGAGAAAACCCCCTGCTTTGGTAAATAATTATTATGGCATAAAAAGTCACAATTATGAAAAACTCAATTGTAACATAATAAGTTGAAATTATGGAATCATGACCATAATTATGACATCAAAAAGTCAAATAATTGAGATAATTGAGAAATAATAGTCGGAATTATGACATAAAAGGTCGAAACTGTTTGTTGCATAACTTCATTATTTCAACTTTATGATGTATTCAACCTATATGAATTAAGACTTTTCATTGAAATTATGCACTGTACAAAATTATTATGAAATGGGCTTCCCTGATATTAAACAAAAACGTCTAAAAAGTCTATAAAAATAACCCCTGGTTTCACAGACAAGGTTTAAGATAGTCTCAGACTAAAATGCATGTTTGAGCTGTTTTAACTGAAAGCAACTTGCACTGACATATCTTAAAATATGAAAATGCTTTTCAAAGGCACGTTTATAAAAGCTACTTAAATGTCCTAATTGAACTATGGCATAATCCTGGCTTAATCTAAACCCTGTCTGTGAAACCGGGCCTACAAATCTGAAAAGTCTTGTTGCTTCATGCATCCAGAAGACAGCTAAGTCGCTAAGGTGACCGAGCGAGCGTGTGATTAGCTCATCCACATGTCAATCATTGTTTATCCCCGCCCCCAGCTGACTCCCGACGAGTGACGAAAGCACGAGCGCAGGTGCACAGGCTGGGAACTGCATCCAAACCACACCAAATAAACCTCCTCTTACGGTAAGCTGGGCTTTCTCTACCAACATGATGACGCTTAATATTGCTTTTATTTCGAAATGATTCAAGAGGTCGCATAGAAACGTTAGGAAACCAGTGGTTTTAATTTAAAAACGACGTAACCTACATTTGACATCGCTAAGTGGGGTGGCTCACAAACAGCCTCTGCTGTATAATAATCCATCGCTGCATGCTAAAACATTTCAACTGGCTTTTGACACTCAGCACACTGTCGCTCGCTAGCAGTTATGATGGATGCTATCTGTTTGTTTGATCGATGCGGTGTTAAGTTAGTCACTCACTGACCCGAATGAAAATGGAAATCAGTCCGTGTGTTAAGCGGATAGATGCTAACCAGAGCTCTATGGACTTAACCATTATCAGCCATACAGCAGCCAGCAGACTCGCTCACACAGGCTGCCGTTTATTGTGAACGTAGCAGCACTTCTCAAACGCAACGGTTTCCTGCTCCTATCTTGTTAACGTTACGCCAAGCCTGAACCATATGTTTGAATTTAGCCTTGATGTGTCTGCTCAGGTGGCTTGATTCATTACAGACTGAATAAACCAGAAATGAACATTCAGAGGTTGGTTTTTCCCTATATGGGAAGGAACCCCCTTGGTCTTCCACTAGAAAATGGAAATATATTTTCATAATCTTCCCCTGACAACGTCGTGTGCGATCCTGACAGCCAGCTAAGCACAGGGTTTAGCCGGCACAAAACCTTTAAAATCCCTGGCTTCACTGACTGCCTAGCTCAATCTAGAAGGATACAGGGATAGTGCCAGTTACACCCTATATTCGCTTTGAATTTGAATTGTGATTCAGCAAACAGACTGAATAGGAAAACATATTTGTTTTCAACCCATCACATTGCCAGGAACCATTTCTGATGCCATTGTGCAATATTGAATTGTACAGTATATGAATAATCAACTTTGTATTTATGTCAGTTGTCCTAATTGCTTCCATGGTAAATATTTGGAGAATACACGAGAAGGACTTCAGTTTAGTTTATTGGGAAAGACACAATATCCTGCAGTTACTTGTTTCTACTTGTTTCTGCTTTTCAGTTGTGCAAATCAAATATTTCTGTGTTCAATAAAAATATGACCTGCTCTCATAAATTGTGTGGCTGGCTTTGTTAATCTGCTTACCATATTGTTTATTATTCAGAGAGAATGTGAAATGGGTCAGTCCAAGTTGTCCAAAAATAATGCTGTTGGTTGCTTGATCATTTAAAAAAATTTCAAATGTATTTTTTTATTGATTGATTACCTCTATGAATTGGTATTGCAAAACCAACTGTTTTTTATTTTACTTTAACCATAGCAACTGTCTAAAATACTGCATTTTTATTATGTTTATACATCTGTTCATTTATCGATACACACGAGTAATCCCCCCCCCCCCAGATTTCTAATAGCCCTAGTTCTGTAACCAGTGAAATCTCAAATTCACATTTATTTTACATTTACATTTATTCATTTAGCAGACGAAAAAAAATATCATAAAGGACTTATATCTATGAAAAATTCAGGTTCCTTTCTGGTCCACCACCAGAGACAATTAACCTAAAATTTAGGAGCATATTTTTTTTCTTAAAGCTACACTGTGTGATATTTTCCCCCATCTAGCGGTGAAATTGTATATGACTACCCAGTGAATATTAGTTTCTGTTCCTTTCAATTTCGAGGGCGTTTTAACTTTTTTAAATTTTTCCAAGATTAACATGGCTTCCAGTTCGACTTCGTCCAATTGCGCCTTTAAAACTATCACCTGTGATCCGTCGCAGCACAGATTTATGTTACAAGGTAAACAATACTTTTTCACCATTGACGTGAGGAAAAGTAACGCAAGTTATACTAGAGGTCGTTCTGGCGTTATGCACAACCATGCTATGGTTAGACAAGCAACTATAAAACTTCGAATTTACACAAATAGGCTGAATTACCTGTCGATAAGAAAGCAGGCAACTTCGGCGTCCGTTTTAAAATCTTTGCTCCTCATGAGCTCTTTCCATCTGGGAAAAGTTACTCCAGTATTGACTTTGGTCTTGCTGATTTTCCTGTCGCGTTGACGTTTTAATTCTCTCTTTCGCTTCCTTGGCGACTCTGCTACATGTCCTCGAAAACAGGCGTGATCCTCCATCAGCAATCTTTCAAATCTGCCGGCAGTCGCGAGGAATCTCCCCCTCGCATTCGTCTCTGTGTCACTGAGTGTAAAGCGTGAAAGGCGAAGCTTGAATTTACAGGTATGTCCCTCTTTGGCTAATGTAGTTTCAAGATGGAGGGGCAACATGGCGACCGGCATTCGAACCCCTCACCCGTATGTACTTTCAATGGCAGATTATAAACTTACGAGAATAGTTTATTACTTGAAAGAAGTAGATATACATTAATGAGCACATATATTTTTGAAAGAACTAGGCTAAGTGTTTTTTGCTAAGAATCAACTAAAAAAATCACACAGTGATGCTTTAATTAGACTTTCTCTCCCCATAAAATAAAAGAAGAATGCACATTATACTTAACAAGGTACCACTTAAGAAGGATTTAGGACTGAGACTCAAATTTGTCTGAAATTTGACTCAAAGGCTGTTTCATGTTGATTTGAATAGAATACTATTATTATGTACAGTATGACAAAATAGCGATTTTAAGAATGACCTTCTTTGGCAGTGAATCTGTTTTGTTGTTGCAGATGGCCTCAGCAAATGATGCTCGATATGGACAAAAAGAGTCTACGGATCAGAACTTTGATTACATGTTTAAGATCCTGATCATTGGTAACAGCAGTGTTGGAAAAACCAGTTTCCTGTTCCGCTATGCTGATGACTCCTTCACACCCGCTTTTGTGAGCACTGTCGGCATAGACTTCAAAGTGAAGACCATCTATCGGAATGACAAGAGGATAAAGCTCCAAATATGGGTGAGGAGTTTATCCAAAGCATCCTTTAATTTTAATTACATTTTTCTTTCTGCTTGAATCTTAAGTTTTGATTTGAGATACATATCATTGATTTTGGTTAAGGGTTGTTTTATTAATAGAAACCACAAGACATTTTCATTCCAACTATTGTATATTTCAGGACACTGCTGGGCAGGAAAGGTACAGGACCATCACCACTGCATACTATCGTGGCGCTATGGGTTTCATTCTTATGTATGACATCACCAATGAGGATTCCTTTAATGCCGTTCAGGACTGGTACGATAGTGCTTGTTTTGTCTGTATTTCATCAAATTTACACATTTGCAAAGATATGACTTACTTTCTGTCAAAATGCAGCCTGTCCTGAGAGCATACACTATATATTTGCATCAACCTGGTGTGATGTGCTATGGTTCAAGCCACTAGTAATTTATCCACAGATTCCACACTGAACACAAAATTGCTACACATGACACAATCACAGCGAGTCCAGACATCTGTGATGTTTAAAGTTGGCATGAAATGAAAATTCAGCCTATTTTCTTAATGAATGTTAATAATCTTATTGTGAACGATTCTTCCCTGTATATATATGTTTCTTTATTCTTTTTCTTTTTTCAATTTGACCTCACCTAATGTTTTTATAATTTTTTTACAAATCAGCCTTTCTGTGGAACGAAACAACTTCTCTCTGGTGACGTATGGTGGGGTTCTCCAGTCATTTAGTATTTAGTCCGCTTAAACCCTGTCACTCGACAATCGACTGCAAGCTTGCATTTATCTACCTTTACATCTCAAAATCCAATGAAAAACAATGGATAGAACCATGTCCCTGTCCTACTTTTTTATTTTATTTGAATTAATTATACTTAGATGTACCTCACAATACAAAAGAAAAGATCTGGCGCTACATCCGTTTCGTCGGGAATTGAATATGTGGAGCGGGATTTTGGAAAGTAAATTTCACGCCTGTACAGTAGAGGGCGCAGCCCAAACCTTTCAGCTGTTCTGCCATTCTGGATCGCAGAAGAATAGGATGCAAGGAAAAGAAAGTTCACTGTTACTTCAGCAATAAAAAAATGAAACCGATGTGATGTTTAACTAAAGTAATTTTTGCTTATTGTTATGGTTGAATTGGATCATCGAAGGTCAGCAGCAAAGACACTGATTAATAAAGTGAGATTAAATACAGAAAGAATGTTTAATTTTTCAAGTGTTTGTAATATAATACTGAATCTGTTTTTGTACACATTTAGTCTAGAACTACAATAACCATCATGTTCACACAACCTCTTCTGCGCCTTACTCATGATTTCTCTCAACGTGGGGACAGAAGAGCTGTCAGTCAATAAATGGGGAAATAGAGTAACTTGCATGACTTTTTTGAAAAAGTAACTGATATTTTGTTGTAAATTTGAAAGTAACTCATTCCTTTACTAATTACTTGAAAAAAGTAATCTGATTACGTAACTTGCGTTACTTAATGTGTTATAACCGATAATGCATGGAACCAAACAACGATAAAATATCATGGCGCTTTTGGTGGTTGCAGCTGGTTAGGATAAGAACACAATGTCAAAAGCGTTTAGTTTATGCGCCTTTTTAAATGGATTTATTTTAATTTAATATTTTTTATTACAGTTGTAATTAGGTGGTTAAAATGCGTTTTCCTAATGACCTCTCATTGTTCTTAGGTCCACCCAGATTAAGACATATTCATGGGACAATGCTCAAGTGCTGCTGGTGGGAAATAAGTGTGACATGGAAGACGAGAGAGTGGTTGCTTCAGAGAGGGGAAGACAGCTGTCCGAACAGTTAGGTGAGTTTTCCTGAACAGTGTTTTTTACACTTTTGCGTCTAACAAGACTTTTTCATATGCAGTATGTTTTCCTATAGCTCTTATTTTAATTTGAGGCTTTTGACTGTCACAGGCTTTGAGTATTTTGAGGCCAGTGCCAAGGACAACATCAACGTGAAGCAGGCATTTGAGCGTCTGGTGGACATAATCTGTGACAGGATGTCAGAGAACGTGGATTCGGCGGATCCGTCCGTCATCGGAAACAAGCAGGGCCCTCAGCTAAATGAGCAGCCACAACGCTCCAACAAGGACTGTGCTTGCTAAGGGTCGCTTTCAACCTCTCAACCATTCCCCTGCAGATTGAACAATGGACCGCTCTACGAAGGAAGGCTTTGGTAAGAAAAGAGCTGATGGGATGTCACTTCTCTCTGTCACTTTTGCGAGGTTGGCGTCAGCGCATTTGTGTTTTTCTGATTATGTTGGTATCGGTAGCCAATGCTCCTCTCATCTCTTAATAATTTAACTGAATCTATATAGTACTTTTTGACTATATTTCTGAATAATTAGAAGTATATTTTGTGTCAAATGAATTCCAACGTGTAATGTTCATGAGCATTTTTATGTATGTTTTGGGTTTCATCAAAGTCAAATTTACACCAATATCTCGAATACATTGCCAAGAGGTATTTTATTCTTTTCTAAACCGACCAATATATAGTTAGGACTGTATACAGACTGTTTTGTGAAAACCATCAGCATAAAGGCTCATCCCAAGATAGAAAGTTTGAATGAATCCTACGCTTGAATATTTCGTAAAGTACTGTTTCGCTCTTTTATTTATTTTTTTAAATTAAAGAGTGAAAACTGAATGAAAACACTCATTTACTCCCTATTACTTTTAAATAACAGCAGGTGTATTTTGTAAAACATATTATATAAGTAAAAATGGTTTATGTGTAATAATAGATGTAATTAGGAAGAAATAACTATGATGTGCTTAATTGCTTCTTGTTTTTGTAATATGAAGGAATTAATGAATTTAAGTGTTTTTTCAGTTACATGTTCTGCTTTTACTCCGGTTCCTACACATAGTCTACTCAAACTCCCCATTTTACCATGTAGTAAAACGTGTGAGTGTTTGTGTGCATGTCAGTATGTCATCCTAGTGTAGATATTCAGTTTCTACAGGCTGAAAACACAATAATACTTTAAAATAAAAAGAAACTTCATCAAATAATAGCAGCTAAATGTGTTTCTGGACAAGATTATATTTTGAAAAGACAGTAATATTAAAACAAAATCCATTATCATTTAGGCATCGGAAAAACTACAAATACTGCAAAGATGTTAATTAGTTACCAGGTTGAATATGCACCAGTTATTGATCATGCGTGTCAGTTAAATCACTAGATTGTTAATTGTTATTAAATATGTTAATTTACTGCTTTATTTATTGCTTATTTATTTACATGTGTTTTATTGGTGTACATGTTCTGCGTTAGATCAAGAGGACTACTGCTATTCTTATAAAACAGGCCTGAAACGCTGAAATGTCTCACTTTTATAAATCAGTTTTAAACACAAAAGAGGATGAATGATTGAAAACCTCATGTGCTGATTTTTCCCTATGCAATTCAGAAGCTTTGTTATACCAAATAGTCACTGGATATGTGGTGTTTATAAGGTGCGTAATTTATACCTTACGTTTATATCCTGTTTACAGTCCGTCTTAAACAAATAGCAAACCACTGGGATTTACTTGTTTTTTTTTTTAATACAGAGAAGTTTGACACTAGTACGCTTTATATGGAGAGTAATCACTGTTAAAGTACAAGTCATAAAACTTAGTTTGAAAGGCAGAAGTTTTGGTTTTGATACTCGTTTTGTTGTTAGGCAGTTTGAGTTTTGTTTGTTTGTTTTGTAAATTGTACAATAGTTCTCCCATTCCCACACTATGACACAAGAAAAGAAAACTTTATGGATATACGTCATATAATGCTGTTTTTCACCCTGAGAGTGAATGGGTAAAATAAACCACTGTATTAGCAACTGATATAAGCAGGACTCTCGATGTTATGAGTTTTATTCTGAATGAAATGGCCACTTGCATCGGTTTGAGTTAAATAAAAAGCTATGTTTGAATCCTATTGTGACTTACTGTCATTGGTGTTGACCTGTGACCTCATTTGAGATGTAAATGGGGCTGCTGCTTGACAAATGGATGCCCAAAGGTGTGATGTCGTTTTTTTATAATGATCACTTTACTTAGTTTATATTGAATTGGGAGGATAGATCAACAATCTAACAATCAAACAAATAACAGATCGTTTCGACCTCACACAGGTAATTAAGGGCCCTACAAGAGTAACCCAGTCAACCAAAACCCAGATTGACCTGGTATTCAGCAATAGACCAGAAAGGGTTACAAAGTCACTCAACATGATTACGGGACTATCTGACCACAATTTAGTACTTTTGGTGAGAAAATTAACAAAAAAGAGATTTGGTGTCTCTAATGTTAAAGACCAGGAATCATTTAGAATACCTAATAAAGATCAAGAACATTTTAAAAACACAGTGAATAATTTTAATTGGGACTCTTTGTTAACTGGAAAAGATGTCCATGAGGGAAGCAGGACACTCTCAAGTAAACTACAGTGTATTATTAAAAAATTCACTTGTAGGTATACACATAGGAAAAAGAGAAGTAGTCTCCCTTGGATTAGTGCAGATATCCTGAAGAAAATGAAAGAGCGTGACCTTGCATTGAAAAGGGCTATTAAAACAAACCTGTCACTTGATAAACATCATTTTGGTATGCTAAGGAATGCCGTAACATCCATGTTGAGAAAGTCTAGGGCTAACTTTTTTCTGACCATAATTAGCGAGGCAAGGGGTAACACAAAGTTAGTATGGGACCAACTAAAAAAATGAATGTGCCAAGAATATAAAACAAGAAAACCTGTTGAACTAACGGTGGATGAAAAGCGTATTAGGAATCCAGCGCAAGTAGCTACCACATTTAATCATTATTTTGTTGACTCGGTTTCAGCCGTTGCCCAGAGCTTCCAACCTGTAAATGTTGCGGTGTGTAAAACCCCATCAACAGAACCTAGTTTCGTTTTTACATGTGCCACAACAGCAAATACTGAAGCAATCATTAAAAAACTTAAATCGTCCAAAGCGAAAGATGTCCATGGAATGGACACAGCAATGCTCAAAAATCTCAGTTTATCACTTGCCACTGTCCCATTACAGTAATTATGAATCACTCCATATGCCAAGCAGAATTTCCAAACACATGGAAAACAGCTATTGTATCACCTATTTTTAAATCAGGAAACCCACAATTCGTCTCGAATTATAGACCGATCAGTATCCTACCTGTAATGTCTAAGGTCCTTGAGAAATGGACATCTGATCATATAAAAGACCATTTAAATAATAGCTCTTTTCATCTTCACCCACTACAGTTCGGATTTCGACCTAACCATTCAACTGAGTCAGAAAATTGCTATTTTATTGATAAAATCAAGTTATCACTTGACAGCAATAGCATTGTAGGAGCGGGCTTTCTTGACCTTAGAAAAGCATTCGATACAGTAAACCATCGTATCCTTTTGGCTAAATTATCCTCTTTTAATCTCTCAGATAAGGTATTAAAATGGATAAATTCATATCTCTGTCAACGATTACAAACTGTTCGTGTTGATAATAGTCAGTCTGAGCCCCTCCCTCTGTCGACCGGCCTGCCACAAGGCTCCATATTATCCCCTGTCTTATTCTGTATGTACATTAACGATCTACCACTGGTGTGTCCGGAGGTTAACATTCAAATGTACGCGGATGACACAGTTTTGTATGTACATGGATCTTCAAAAACTGAGGTAGCTGAAAAGCTTACAAATGTGATGGTTAAAGTAACAAAATGGTTGAATGAATCATGTTTACAACTTAATATGTCAAAAACTGTGGGTATGTACTTTACAAAATGTACTTTTTAGTGTCAGGGGAAAAAATACAAATAGTCCAAGAATACAAATATCTTGGCATTTATCTAGACACCAAACTAAATTTTAGATCACATATAAAGCAAACATGTAAAAAAGTCACATTTAATTTAGCTAACTTCCGATTTATTAGAAATTCAATGTCCATTCAAGCGGCCAAAACCTTCATGCACTCGATGATTCTATCTTATTTTACCTATTGTTTAACGAGCTGGTCCCAGTCTAACTCGACTACTCTGAAACCACTACAATCTCTATACAAACAGACACTCAAAGTACTTGATAAGAAACCAAAACATTTTCACCACTGCGCTATTTTATTAAAATACAATATTTTAAGCTGGGAAAATTTAATAAAGTTCACAAATTGCTGTCAGGTCTATAAAATCTTACATGGAATGGCCCCGCCACCCCTTGGTGATTTTGTTAAACTTAGAACAACTACACACAGAATCACCAGAGGAGTGTCAAGAGGTGACTGTATTATTCCACTTAGATAAAGTGCTTTTAGTCAGTCCGCCTTCTCTGTTAGGGCTTCTCAGGAGTGGAATACCATTCCGTCATCAATCAGAGACATTAATACATATAGCCTTTTTCGATCACATCTGAAACGTTGGCTTATTAGTAATCAGACCTGTCAACACTAAAGTCTTGTTTTTGCCCGTTTGTGTTACAGTTGTGAATGTGTGTTTTTGTTTTGTGATTTAGATTTTTTATTTCTGTATAAACTTGCAATGATGTTAAAACTGATCATCTTCATATGCATCTAACAAATGGTTTAATCTGTTACACCGACAATGCATGCTACTCGCTGCTACTGCTTGTGTATATAATTAGGATGCTTTTCAGAACTAATTTTAGTGAGATTTTATATTTTCATAATTACCTTCTACTGTAGCTACGCTGTAGCAGACATATTTGTATTTACATGCAAACTCTTAAAAAAATGGTATTCTCCCTAGGGTGCCACTGTACATCTGGCAATCAGGACTACAGATGAAAATTATCCACTGGCTAACTCTGGCATGTTACAGGCATACTGTTGTTAATATGCATTGTCCTGGTAAATAAATAAAATAGTAATAATAATGTGTATTACAGTACAGGCCAAAAGTTTGGACACATTACTATTTTTAATGTTTTTGAAAGAAGTTCTTCTGCTCATCAAGCCTGCATTTGTTTGATCAAAAATACAGAAAGAAAATGTAATAGTGATATATTATTACAATTTTAAAAAATTGGTTTTCAATTTATTATAATTTAAATGATCATTTTTTTCTGTGATGCAAAGCTGAATTTTTAGGATCATTACTCCAGTCTTCAGTGTCACATGTGACATCCAGTCTATCACATGATCCTTTAGAAATCATTCTAATATTCTGATTTATATGAGTGTTGGAAACAGTTCTGCTGCCTAATATATTTGATGATTAAAAGGTTAAAAAGAACTGCATTTATTCAAAAAAAATAAAAATTTCTAATAATATAATATAAATCTTCTTTACTATCACTTTTTATCAATTTAACACATCCTTGCTGAATAAAAGTATTGATTTATTTCAAAAAAAGAAAGAAAAAAAATATTTAACTTTTTATTCAAAGTATCCTAAAAAAGTATCACAGGTTATGAAAAAATATTAAGCAGCAGAACTGTTTCCAACTTTGATAATGAATCATCATATTAGAATGATTTCTATAGGATCATGTGATAGACTGGAGTAATGATCCTGAAAATTCAGCTTTGCATCACAGAAATAAATGATAATTTAAAGTATAATAAATTGAAACCCAATTATTTTAAATTGTAATAATATATCACAATATAAAAAAAAAAAAATCTGTATTTTTGATCAAATAAATGCAGGCTTGATGAGCAGAAGAAACTTCTTTCAAAAACATTAAAAATAGTAATGTGTCCAAACTTTTGGCCTGTACTGTATGTCGTATGAAACAACCAAGAGTTTGAGACATACTCTTGCGTCTTCAGATTATTTAATTATTTTTTGATGAATGACAAGTACACAGATGCTAAACGAAGAGAGTCTTGGGAATTGAAATCATCCACGTGTTAAACGTACTGTATAAATCACCTTCTTTCCGAGCCTCGTCACATAATCTAAACATTTTCTCAGAAAGATCAAATAGCCATTGAGATCCGCACGGATTCATGGATGAACGTTGCAGTGAACTTACAACTGGAGGCCTACAGAAACCTGTTACAACAAACGCTCTGCATTATATTACAACTTGTACGATATGGCTGCGTTCGACTCTTGTTTTCAGATGTTTATGGATAATACCGCTGATGTCTATGGCATTTGTGATGGACAGATGATGATGTCATCCACCGTGGATCTTTTGCAGTGTAACAGGAGTTTTTGGGAAGTTTCTTGGGGACAGCATGATTCTTTAATCTGTATGGACGGGTGTTCTTCTGTCGTGGAGGACGGTTATACACACTCGACTCCAACAGAAGAGCTTTACACCACACAGAACGGACAGATACGAGGAGAAAGGATTATGTTGGACGGCTCAAACGCAGATAGACCAGAGATCAATCTGAACACGAACATGTCGAGGTTCACCTGCCAGTGGCTGGAGCGACAGTGCTGTGAGAAAACCTACTGCACAATGAAGGAGCTCATCTCTCATCTGATCGCGGAGCATGTGTCAGCGCAGTCCAGTTACATATGTTTATGGGAAGATTGTTCCCGTCAAAGGAATCCATTCAAGGCCAAGTACAAACTGATCAATCACCTGAGAGTCCACACGGGTGAAAAGCCCTTTCAGTGCTCCTTCAGATGTGGAAGAGAGTTTGCACGGGCAGAAAACCTGAAAATTCATGAAAGGACACATACAGGTGACACTTCATTTGTTATTGCTGCTTTTTTACCATATTTTTGTTGATGTTACATGAAAGGATTTTAATTTTCATGATATCATTTAATTTTTCAAATCTTTTGTTCCAGGTGAAAAACCTTTCAGATGCCCTTTTGAGGCTTGCGAAAGGCGTTTTGCAAACAGCAGTGATAAACAAAAGCACATACGTGTCCACTCACCTCACAAACAATACATTTGCATGTACTGCAGTAAATCATACTCTCATGCCAGCTCCCTCAGAAAACACACAAAGGTAAATTATAACTTATAAGTTTATATAAGAGGTTTTACACAACCTATTTTTCTATCCAAATTGTACTGACAGAAAATATAAAATGTACTTTGATTCAATAACTGTATGATATATTATTTTAATAAGTTAGAAATACTTTAACTCTCACTTTAACTTTCTCTTTGCATTTCTATCTTTTCTATCTCTTTTTTCATCACCGCAGGTCCATCTGCCAGTCATGGAATCCACTCAGAACTACAGCTATGTGACCAGCTATATAGATCCAGCCCTTTTCAAATAATATTTTGAGGTGTGTTCTAGTATAAAAAAGTGCTTTATTTTTTTTTTTCATATCTATTTTTGTCAGAAATAAGTGTTAACGGGAAAATGGCATTCCACACAGGTCTGATAAATAATTATATATTATAATAATGATATAATTTTAATAATGTACACTGAGAAAAACAATTACTGTAATTTGATTGATTATGCTGCAATGAGACTGAACAAATCTGGTAGCTGTGGCTGAAAAAACACCCTGTACATTTTACAACTTAAAACTAATTTGGGGGGAAAAAACATTTTACATTTATTTAAATGTAAATCCAACAGCTCTTGTCTGCTGAATTAGCAAGTCTATGCTGCTACTAAAATCTATTTTGTAGTTTTAACATATACTGACATCCACCATAATAACACTGGTGGTAAAGAGGAAGCCACATGAAGAATCACAGGTCATGACAAGTAGCCGAGGTAAATATTACATTTATAGAAGACTAATATACACTGTAAAAAAAAATCTGTTCAATTTACGGTAAAATACCGGCAGCTGTGTTTGCCAGAACTTTCCCGTCAAAAATACAGTAGCAACATTTTAGATTTTACAGACTCTACTTAAATTTACAGTAATAAACCGTATTTAATTATATGATATAATGTTAATTTATTGACCTATTGATGTATTTATATCTGTTTTGTACCATATTAACACACTGACAACCATCAATCATAGTGGAGATGAAAGTCACATGATGAATTAAAGATCATCACAAGCAGCTCTTTCACAAGAAAGTTAAGAATAATATATAGAAGCTGCATAGTGTCATTCATACAAACACTAAACACCCTCATGGTAACACACCTGAAATTTTAGAAATGCATTAAGCTTTAATTTAACAACATTAAATGTAACATAAAACCCTAATGTACATAACTGATTAGAAAAAACTATGAAGAAACATAGTTATTTCAACAAAAAATACATCAAATGTGAAGTGTCACGCAGGGAATTGTGGGAGTGTCAATTTACGCTTTTTCACTGTAAATGATACAATGACTTGTTCTTTTTCACTTCCAAAAACTGTAAATTTAACAGTATTTTACAGTAAAATTACATTAAATGTACCATTAGGTCTATCACAGTTGTTTACCGTATAAAGTAAGGAAACTTTCTCTTAACCATTTAACAGTTTTTCACTGTAGCATTTTTAGTCTTTGACCGTTAAAATCACAATAATTTTTTTACAGTGTATGCACACAGTGTCATGCTCACAAATACTAAACACCATCATGGTAACACAAATGACACAAAAATAATACAATAAACATTCATTTAACAAAAGATCTAACATAACCTAACTGATACTGAAACATAATTATAAACTATTATTTAATGAACATCAAATGTGAGCTGTCACACAGTGAATTCTGGGAATGTCAGTTTACAGCTTTTTTCACTGTAAATTATTAGATCATTTGTTCTTTTTTACTTCCAAAAACAGTACATTTAACATTATTTTACTGTAAAATTACATGAAATGTTAGATCAGTTTTTTCCTGTGTATTGTAAGTGAAATAAAATAAAGCATAATCTTTGACAACTAAAAACAGTTTGCATGTTAGAATCTTATAAGTTGCACGTCACAGTTACAGCATGTGATAAATAATTGTGAACTAAATGTGTGACGGGTCGTCAAAACTCTAAACACAAGTGTCGAACATGTTTTAATGCAGAATCATCACAACTTTGTTGTTGTCTTGTAAAGTGATCATGTTCTCTTCAAGTGTAATAAAACATGAAAAGGCACAATTCAGTTTCATTCAGAACATTTTTGATTAGGCACACAATTAAGAGCATTGTAAATGACACAGCTTATAGCAAAAGGTAAATTGGATTGTTAAAGTGCGGCTCACAACATTATTGAGGGTGATTCTGGAAAAGACAACGTGTTCTGTTCACCTAGACAGAATAAATCACCCGTAATTGTGTTGATTAGACCAAGCTAACCATCACAGCTAATCTCTCTGTGGATAAAAGCCTCTAATACATTAGTATCAGGCTACATTTCATTTAAACTGAACTTAAATTTCAGTTCCTGTGCGGTAGAATAATTATGTTTGGATTCTTTGTAGAATTGAAACACGATCTTGAGATTGTGATTAGGTCCTATAAGGTCCATTAGTCTAGCCTATAATAATGATTATTAACTATTCGGTGTAACTGCTCACATGTAGTTAACATGCTGTATGAATGTGTATTATCAGTTCAAAAAGTACATATTAAGTGTAGTTGCTACATCCATCCACTCTCCAAACCGCTTTATCCTCTGCAGGGTCGCGGGACTATAACATGATAAAAAATCATTTTTGAGAGTGATCCCCAGCGATTCTCATTTGAAAGGTTCTCCCACTGGACCGAATAGTTAAAGCTGCACCTGTCATTTCAATGTGCAGCTGTCAGTCAGAAATACCTGCATGCATTTCTCATTTCCAGCAGTATGACGGGACTTCAGATGCTCTAATAATGTTCATATGCCATTTGCATACTTCATTGATTGGTGTTTTTCCCTTGAGTGTTTCCTATAGCTCTTAAAATCACACTCTACATCATCAGTACAGATGTTAATGTGTTCACTATATGTTTGTTAAAAAGTTAAGTTTGTTAGAGTTAAAAGTTTGTTAGAAACTTGTCTTGTAAAACTGTTGACATACAGGGAGCCACATGGTGGCAGAGGTGAGACAGTTCTTGCTATGACAGGATCAAACATTATTTCAAACCTGGCTGAAATAGAGATGATCTCGGATGTAAAACTTGCACTACAGAGCTTATATATGACTGTTACATGTCAAAACAGGCATTTTACCTTTTTTTATCCTAATATTATAATGAGGCAAAGGACTGATCATGATAATTGATCCTGTGTAGTGTGATTTATTTATTTATTTATTTGCAAAATCAAAATATTAGGTTATCAGTAATTCTAAACTTAATTCAACTCAGCTCAACTCTACATTGTTTATAGAGCACTTTCAGCACCACAAGTGGAACCAAAGCGCTGTACAGAAAAATATTATGGAGAACAAAATTTACTTCTTACTTTATTATTAATATGAGAGTTTTGATAAAACCACTGTGATTTTACCAAGTGCAATATGTTCCTGGGTCAACATATTTTGTTGATTCTGGAACAACATTCCGGTCTGAAAATTTAGTCCAAACCCCATCCCCATCTCTAAATCTAACCCTACCCATAACATAACCCTAAAATCAAAGGGAAATGATCGGTGAATAACACCTAGATGTAAAGCACCTAACCCTGTAAGCCTGAACTTGACATAAACTGTAAACTTGTCCCTCAAATATGATTGGTTGTTTGGAATGTTGTTCCAGGATCTACATGTTGCACTTGGTGAAATCACCTATAGGCTATACAGTATACACTGTAAAAATGATGCCATGATGGCATATGTTTTTAACATTAACTCAAAATAAGTTAAGCAATTTTCAACTTTTCTTTTAAAGCCAGTTTAATATAATTTAAGTTGAAATGACTTATACAGCCAAGGTGATTGTACTTACAAATGTAATGCAACTGTTTGGTAAAAAAAAAAAAAAAAAAAAGGTCAGTGTGGCATTACCAAAATTGAGGAAGTCATTATTTTGCCATGTGACAAGAAAACTATAAAATTAAAATAACACCTCTTTAGACCCACATGACTGTGTATCAATGTCATAAAAAATGAAAGTCTTTGACGTTTGAAGGTTTTCAAAACATGAAAACATTTTTATTTCTTGACATGATATATATATATATTTTAATTACTTTTAATCTTGATGGTTAGACCAGTCATTAAATCTAGCAGTTTTTTTTAACATGGTAAAATTTGAATTCAATTTCAAACAATTACATCCATATGTCATATTTGCCTAATTGAGGTTAGCCTTTGGAAAAGCAACCGACATAATATAACATTGTAACAGTGTACATTGATGTAGTCTCCAGTCAAAGGTGCTTCTGTGTGTTGACAAACCTGACAGCTGTGATAACGATCAAAAGACACAAGTAACCAGTGCAGGAGTAATTGAAAGTCTGTTTGAAGCCTCAGGCAGAAGCCTTCTCCATACGGTTTAGACATCCATTAGTGAGCTTGATTTGGTTACAGTAACAGCAGGGCATGCAGGGCTGCTGCACTTTCCTGATGGTGACCGATGAGTGTACGTGATAAAGAGCACTGGCAGGTGGAGGCTTCTCTGCTGAATGTAAATCATGACGTCAGTTGAACATCATATTGTTTGTAGTACTGTACGTTATGGCTTGCTTGAAGTAAAAACCAGCTGTTCAACAGTAGATATTATAAACCTGACTTGACAACAAAAACAAAACTACTCTTCTATCATGGTCAAATAATAATTTACAGTATGACTTCAAGTGGCAGCTTCTGTTTTACAGCTGAACTGGACAAGACGGAAAATAAATAAACATTCTGTTTGTCTTGTCGAGTAAAACTGGTCAGCTTGTTGTGCTCTCAATCCCCCGAACAATTGTGTGTGGGCGACTCCTGGGCTTTGAGGCTTTTTTAATTTCCTCATATTTGTGGTAATTCACAATGACAATACAGACTGAGAAAATAAAACCATGTACTTGTTCTAAAATAAACCTTCCTGGTGATTCCCTTCTTTGAGTTTTCACATAGATGTTAGAGATCGTTTGAATAAGAAACCTCTAACCATATAATTTATTTACAAAAACTTTGACCTTCATCCCACCCCTTATATTTTATTCCTTAAGGATGAAAATAAAAATGGGATGATGAAACGAATAAATTCAGAATGATTGGAAAGTGGTAAAAATAAACATGAAAGGATAATGTTACAAAGAATAATTAAGACAAATCATAACTGTGGCAAATCCAGCTCAGTCCATCTCATGCTTTTCAGGATGTTCTTTGAAAGTCTGTAAATGTTCAGTCGGCACAGCCTCCTCAATCCACATAACTAGTGTACATTTTACATAGATGAATTTCAAATGAAAATGTTGTATATTAAAGTTGGCATAAAACAGAAGATGTGATAGTCTTTTCTTCCCTATTGTGATGTATTTCTAGTGAAACGGCTTCTCGAACAAGAAAAAAATTAGGATGTGACTTGATTTTGTCCATCAGAAACTGATTGTATGGTTGTGGTTTGCTGTTGCTGTGATGTCATGTGAGTGACAGGTTGTCCCGCCCTCACGCCAGTAAACAACATCAGAAAAGAGATGTCACTGCAAGAGTGAGGGGAAGTTATTTTGATTATGAGGACATGAAGTAAATAAAATGAATGATGTGCATTTTTAACAAATGCTGTAATATTCCATAAAAAACAAGAGTGTCCATTTTGATTTCATGGTGACTTTAACATAATTACAATAGGACAATAACAATGATGCCCTAATGTTAGTAATGTGTAGTCTGCTCCAGATAGACTGAAACTTGATTAACTTCCCCACACTGTAAAAAAAAATTACATCCCCAAGTCAAAAATGTCAAGTGACATTAACATTAACATTTTTCAATTAGTCTGACGTATTATTTCTCATTGAGCCAATGTTAACAGACTATTGCAACAAGAATTTCACTTGGGCCAATTGACAAATTTAGATGTTATCGGTCACGTGAAATTTTTGATTTGGGAGGGTTAGAAATTGACTTCCATAGTATTTTTTTTTTCCTACATGGAAGTCAATGGCTACCGTCATCAACTGTTTGATTAACATTCTTTAAAATATTATATTTTGTGTTCAGTCAGTAAGTGATAGCAGAATAAAAAAAATTGGGTGAACTATCCATTTAAGTCTTCTACTTCTCCTCCCAACAAGGTACTTTTACTCATGCATGCATCTTCTGTTGAGTTTTTTTAATTTTTATTATATCTTGTGTTGTGAAAAATAAAAATAAAAATATTTGTGTATATGCTTAATGTATTTCTTTTTTTTAAATCTAATCTTTTATTTTATGTGGAATTGTTGGGGAAAAACTAATTGAAACAATGATCATTCACAAACATTCACAAGGTCCCCTGAGCAACTTTTCAGCAATAAATTGTTTTCTCTGGGCAGTTAAAAGCATGAGAAGGGCGACTGATGTGTTTACAAGTATCTTTATGACTCAGCTTATATATTTGGCATTTTTTATGTGTGTAATATTCTCTCATGACTTTACTGAGGAATAGGGTGATTGGCAGAGATATTCTGGGCAGTGAGGCTCTGCTCTTCATCAGGATCCCTCAGTTGGTGTTGACAGAAGAGCCACAAGGCATATCAAAGGCTGCAGACTGCATGAGGGGAATGCATGTGAGCAGTAGCCAAAACAATAGGCCTAAGTAGATAATGCAGTGCTTGCCAAGTCGGCATTAGACTTTATATTGTGGACCTCCATGAGAACCACTATGTCCTTGCTCCACAGTGGCAGTCTTTAAGTGGGACATAGCCTACTATGAGTAGGGAATGGTACAGTATTGTCATCCAGGATGTTTTTCTCATGTATGTGACTCACATCAGCAGTGGCAGCAGAGGGCAAAGGTTGCGACTCCAAGACTGACTCATGTTGTTTTGACAAGGGCATGTATGACAATTTAAGATCCCAGCATTGAGGAAAACAACGGCAAATATTTTATATATTGGTTATCGTAAATAGTCTGAAAAATAATTAAAAAAATAATAATTTAGCTAAACGTTCTTGTTTGCCTCTAGAGATTGGTTAGACTTTTACGTCTTTTCATATAGGCCTACTCCCTCACTGTAGTTTAAGTTGAGAAGAAAAAATCCAACACCTACATTCTATGTAAAATATTACATATTTGTTTATTCGCACCATCAGGAGGACAAATGTGTTTTTGGGAGACAGCATGAAAATCTCAAATATCTATGCAAACAAACTTTAAAAGTCCCTGAGGGTTTGTTGGTGTGTTTGGTTTTTGCTTCGCCTCGGGATGGCCATGTTGATTTAGGTGTGGACAAACTGTGGCACTCTCCAGGGTAAAGCTGCATGGGAATCAGAGCTGTGAGTTTTAGACTATTTTATATCCTTTAAAAAATCTCAAAACCACAGAGTTTTCATCTGAGATTGCATTTAATTAGTCGGAAGGTTATACGTCTTGATGTAAAAAAAGATTGTTTAGCATTATTACCCGGCTTTTTGCACTACTTGATTCTGATTGGTCAATCACGGCATCTATCTCGTCATCCATATAGTTAGTCGCTTATATCCCCAGAAACAAGCAGAAAATGACTGTAATATATAGGCCTACTGAAATTTTCCGAATTTAATTGTGTGCACTAGACTAGGCTATATTCTAGTTAGACACAACTTTCTGTTTTGAACATTGTAACAAACAATTTTTCCTTAAATGTACAAGAAAGATTCAATATTTCATGCCCATCTATTTATTCATTAGGTGAGTAGTTTAGTCAGCATGATAAATGTACAGTCATTCTGATTGTACATTATCCCTTGTTTACAATAGATCCAATATTTAATATCAACATAATTATGATTACTATATCAACATAATTATGATTACTAATAGAGATGTGCTCTTTAACATTTACCCAAACAAACAGGAGGAATAAATATCCTTAATAGTGGCAGGGGAACTGCAGACATCAGCATCCACATTGCTCCCTGAAGGCAACATTAACTTTTGAGCACATCAGTGTATTGAATTAGCCTTCTATTGATGCAGCAACAAGTAATCCACTTACCATGAGACTTATGCACCGCACTCTCTGTCTCTGGGCAGTCCTTTTGAGTCAATGTTAAACTGACCATATTTATTGTCACTTTTTTTTTTTTTTTTTTTGAAAAAACAAAACAATCAAAATTCTATTATGTTCTCAATGATTTACTGTCTACCATTTAGAGCCACCTCTAGTTACATCTAGTATTGTCATTTTTTGCCCAAACATTAGAGAGAAAGTCTCCCGAATGTTAAGTTTCCATTCTACAGCATTTCCGGTACAAAATAGCTGCATCATAAGTGGAACAAATTAGCATGATGTTTCTCATTACGTTGAGCAATCATAAAGCAACTCTCTCACAATTTAATTGCTTTTAGCCATGACATCACTAAGTTTGTGCGCAAGACCTTTAGCGCTAGCCACTTTGACTGTTTAAGGGAAGAGATGAAAGGCCTGCAGCTGAATAGTGAAAACACCAATGATGAAGCAGTTGGAATTGCCCTTGGGAGTTCATAGTAAAATAGCCACCAGAGGCCAGAGTCCCCAGAGGACTCAAAAAATGAGGGAAAGATTAATAGCAGCCAGTCACTAAAAAAAAGTACGTAGTTTTAAACTCGTACTTAAAGGAAACTATTTGAAAAATGTCCATGGCTTCATGTGCTTTGGAAAATATAGTGTGTTATAATGTGAAAAGCGCTTTTCAAAAACATTGAAATGGTATTTATTTCAGTACCTTATTTGATTCTGTCTGCAACATGTAATATCACTGAATCACTCTTTAGCTGAATCATACCTGCTTGGCCTCTTTTACAATAGACATCAACATAATGTCCAAGTTGTTTTCCTCATGCTTTATGAAAGTGGCTGAATGCAACATTATTCAGCTATTGACTGTGAGCTGGCTTTAGTATTCACAGAAGACCATTTATATATTAAGCTGTTCATTTCACTGGTTTAATACCTCGCCCTGATAAAATGCATTAATATAGAGCCGTCAGAATGAATTATGTAAATGCCCATGCTGCCACGCTATACCAGTTTGTATGTGCTTAAAGCTTGGATAATAATTTAATGTGTCTTATGCTAATGTTGAGGCTTTTTGCCAAACAATCCATTGAAGAAATTTTGTTTACAAGTGTGTGGAAAGAGAACAGAACATTTCATGTTTAAGAGAAAAAGGTGTCCAAACAAATCATGGGAAAATCTGTCTCTGCCCTCAAGGGTCTCTCTCTGTCTCTCTCTCACCCCCACTTTTTGCTTCTATGACCATGGACGTATCCGGCCCCCACAGAGACGCCCCCGCTGTGGGTCCCTGGTGTAGTTGTAGGACTATGGGAGAGGTATAAGAGGGGCGTAGAGGAAATGCACCGGGCACTCTGTCATGACCGAGAGTCAGGACGGATCTCTTAAAGCCAAACGCTAAATTTTGGAACTGATGGAGCCGCTTGGATGTCACGTTCACTAAAGGTAAAAAAATTGCCGTTTTTCGCTGTCTTTATCTACTTTTTTATGTTATTATATTTCTAATTATTACCTTCAATCACAATATTTAATCAGAACCCAAAATAGATGAGTAAGCTTGTGAGGTAACAAAGAACATGCATTTCAGATTATGTTTTACACATAATCTCAGATAACACACAGTAAATGTTTCATAGCATTTTTTTTTTAAACTATAAAGCAGTATCTAATGTGTGTGTGTGTGTGTGTGTGTGTGTGTGCGTGCTCTGTTGTCTGTCTGGGCATATACAGTGCCTTTCCAACTACAAACCCACCATTGATGTCAATGACAGTGTTTCATGTGTTCAGCTCAGCACATTAAGATTCTCTGTCAATGTAAGTATAGTCCAATTACAGAGGACTTTAATGTTATTGTTACTCCGTCACAGTTTGAATGCATAAACTTTCCTCCACTCATTTTGTTAACAGGGCTGATCATATCCATCATTGTAGGGAGGACAAAGATTTTCTTAAACAACCAAAATACAAAAAATTTAACAAAAACAAAAACAGAGATCTCTTATCAGTATAATTAATTACAGTATTCTATTAGCCATAACTTCCTGAGCAATAGCGGATGTCTGATAAGAATATTAAAATAGATTGAGTGATATTCAAAAGACATGAACCTTGGAATGCAATGTCTTCTGTTATTGGTTGTTGACTCCCTTGGGAGCACGCCTGCATTTGCTTACATAATATGTGGCTTGTCTTATTACGAAACCAGTGAAGAAACAGCTTTAGCAGAGCAATTTTAAATGCTAATACTGAATAAATGCAGAATTAGAATTCAGTTTTATTGGCCGAGTAAGTTACTTTTACCAAGAATTTGCCTTGATGGGTTATTCCAGAAAGAAAAGGTTTTCTTTAAACCAGTTATTCATGATACATTTATTCATGATACATTGCATACAGCATACAATATAGACATACCGTATTCAATATATCAACATACTGTATATGAAGCCATTTCGAATGTCTAAGCATGCTTGCTGGAAGAAGAGATAAAATCTGAAAATAAAAAAATATGTTGCTCTTCCCTTTGTGATCGTGAGAATCTAGCGCTCATAAGAGAAAACCAGCTTGAAACACATGCTTGACCTTTCAGAGAGGTCAGAAGTTCACCCAAGAGAAGCAGCCTTATGCCTTCCCATTATGGTACAGTTGTGGGAGCAGCTTTGAGAGGGTGACCAGCCTTAACTTATCTATCTATCTATCTATCTATCTATCTATCTATCTATCTATCTATCTATCTATCTATCTATCTATCTATCTATCTATCTATCTATCATCTGTCTCTCTATCTGTCTATATATCTGACATGAAATATATTTATCTGTCCGTCCGTCCATCTATCTGTCTATATATCCGACATGAAATAATAGTTAAAAAAATCTAATTAAGTTTTTGAACATTTAGACAAAATCTAAATAACAATCTAAAACAGACAAAGAATTGTTTGCATATGTGTTTGATTTTGAATATCATATTTCATGCATCAGGATTTATGGCTCATAGAGTATAATATAGGAGAATATGGAGCTCATATGGAGGAGGAAAAAACACCTCACTTTTATTCAGGGGGCCGTATTAAATAATATAAGCAGAGAGACATCTGGTGTTTGTTGTAAGTATCGCACCTTCCAAATGGATAAAAAAAAAACCTGTTGAGAAAATGCATGGAACATTTTTGCCATATTAACCATCTTTATCCACTCTGTTCTTACAGGGCTCCTTTAGTGATGCAACTCTTTAGGCTGTGAAAATAAGTCTACAAAATGGACAACATTACTGCCAACCGTAATTTGGGACTCAATCTCACGTGTAAGATGACTGGGAACCACAATTTCATCTTCACGTTCATCCCCATAGTCTACAGCTGCAACTTTATTATGGGAATTGTAGGCAACAGCCTGGTAGTCGCTGTCATCTATTTCTGTTTGAAACTGAAGACTGTTGCCAACATATTTGTTTTGAACTTAGCCGTGTCAGACTTGACTTTCCTCCTAACCCTGCCCATTTGGGCCATAAACACCGCGACAGGCTACAAGTGGCTTTTTGGAAGCTTCCTATGTAAAGCCATTGCTGGTATGGTTCTCTTAAATCTATATACTAGTATTTTTTTCCTCACCGCTCTCAGCATTGACCGGTATCTGGCGATCGTTCATCCCGTCCGGTCCCGGCGGTGCCGTACGGTGGTCTACGCCCGTGTGACGTGCATCTTAGTTTGGGTAGTTGCTTTTCTTTTAAGCCTGCCCACAGCCCTTATCCGCGAAACCCACTTAATCCAGGAAATCAATGTCACTGTATGTGGCATCCTAGACAAAGATCTTCCCAATGTGCTGGCAACTCTCAGTCTGATGAAGAGTGTTCTTGGGTTCCTTCTGCCCATCACCATCATCCTCACGTGCTACTGCCTGATCGGTCGGGCTCTGCTCAAAGCACGGGACATTCAGAGGAATTCGAGATCGAACGGGGACGAGGTCTTGAGCATGCTGGCCGCCGCTGTGCTGTCGTTTTTCCTTTGCTGGGCACCGCATCAGATCTTCAACTTCATGGAAATGCTTCTTCAGCTGAAAGTGATCACCAACTGCGATGTCACTGAGATCATTGACACCGGAATGCCGTTCACCATTTGCATTGCCTTTTTCAACAGCTGTATGAACCCAATCCTGTACAGTTTTGTTGGGAAGAACTTTCGCAAGAACTTGCTGAAACTGTTGAGGTGTTCCTCGACTTCTGTGGCCTCTCACCCCACCCTCAGTTCCAAGATGAGCTCTCTCTCGTATCGAGCCACGGAGTCTTTCCACCTCTCCGTCATTAAAACCTCCTCGCTACCTAAAGCCACATGAGAAAACCAGGAAAACAAGAAGGGAATGAATCTCCAATGAATCATCCTTTTAAACTCATTGATTCAATTCAGAATATAACTCTTGTTTATTGTGTTCTGTCACTTGATACTGGAATGGGATCAAAATATAGTTATTAATCTTTCTGTCTTTTAGGTTATAGTGTGTAAGTTCAGTGTAAATACACTGCAAACTGTCATTACTGACATGCTGGTCTATGTACATTTTGTCCTACAACATTTTGTCAAAGCAATTTTATGACCAACTTTTCACCTTGCCTACCAAAGGGACCAAAACATGCTGAATCTATATATATTTTCCCCCATCAATCAAAGCTGAAAAAGTGTATTTTAAATACCTTTATGTTTCACCAATGTGATGAAATCATGTACTCTGTTACCCTGGTTCCTGCGTCTCATCTATTGATCAGTTCAGGGGTTTTCAAAGTTTTTTATGATCCTTCATAATGTACAGTAAAGACCCATGTATAATGATAGTTAATCTATTTAGAATTTACACTTAAATAAAAATATAAATATGTATAAAATCTGGACACTTTACTGTCTATTAACACTACGTTTACGTTTCTAACTTTTCTACCCACAAGTATTTTATTCTGTAACACCAATTGTTTTATGTTTATGAATCTATTCATTAGACTATGACATTAGACCAGTGTTTAGAAAGGAAAATGAAACCACAATAATGCCAAATTCTGTAATTTTATTTATTTATATGATTTTATTTAAATTTTTTGCACTACTTTTCTAGTCTAAACTTTTCCACAGTATCCCCTTATTACTCCCTTGTGGCCCCCTGGGGGTCTCCGGCCCCGGTTTGAAAACCTCTGGATTAGACTGTCATGGGGTCCAACAGGATATAGTAAATTTCACATCTGCTGTGCTATCATGGTTACCATCACTGTCTTAATATAAATTAATTTTATCATCTATGATAAAAGTTTTCTTTTTCTTCCACCATAATGTATACTCCAAAAAAGCTCAAATGGTTTGTAAAATTGTTTATTCTTTTGATAAATGGCATTTTGCAATATTTTATTCTATATAATGTACTTGAGTCTGAAAATGTATAGGTTAAGTGGTTAAAAAATAAATATATGAAAGTATCCTCAATTTAATGACTAATTCAAGGCTTTGTAATCATTCTGTGGCTTCAAATTATTTCATTTTTTAATGTCTGTTAAGTAAATTAGACGATACTGCTGAGACAAAAAAGAGCTGCATTTGAACATGAACTAAAACCTTTATCACTTTAAATGATATATTTAAAAATGTGAGTTTTGAAGTGTATTTAACAGAAATGTTAAAAGCGAGTGGTAAGTATGGGGGGGCGTGTCTGTTGTCAGGGGTCATGTGACCATGTAAAGTCATGTCACTAGTATAAATCCTCTGTCAGACACGTAGTCTACTGCTTCTCTCCCAGCGTTTCTAACAGTGGACTTGCAACCGGTTCGGTCTAGCTGTTACATGAGTCATGGCAGGTAGGCAACATTATGGACGTCACATATCCTCTATGCCGGTAAAATGAAGTAAATTACAGTTGTGTTTGCGCAATTTAAAAGTGGTTTGGGCATGCAGTCCTAACCACGCGCTGCTTCTGAGGTCGCAGGACTCGTTGGATATTAGAGCTTACATTTCATTTCAGCATTGTGTAGACTGCGTTGTCCTGTAATATTTGCCGATGTAAACAGTTTAGTGTCTGCTATATTGCGTAAATGGCCTAGTCGCCTCTCGTACGCAGTATGCGTGCAGCCGTTGGCCTGTCATGCAGGAAGAGCTGCCGTTAGTTTGTCACTTCTATCCCGGGTGAGTTCAGTATGACCATACAGAGAGTAGGCTATCGATCACACCGCGAATACGGTGCTAAAAGAGCGTTTTCCCTCGCTCGGATGTATTGCAATCAGTTTATCTAACGTGCGCTAGTGCATAAGTTGTCTTTAAATGAACGCTAACATTAACTTGTTGTTGTTGTGCAATGGTCATTGGCCATCTGTTCAAAATACAAAACGAGTGCAACGACGCGACATATAATTCCACCTCCGCTCAAAATGTCCTGTTATCTTCTAGCTCCACTCCGGGTTTTGTGGTTTCTAGTGATGGAAGTCATGAAAACATGTAAGTTACGCTGTGACTTTCAAAATCCGTGTTAGTCCGCATCCTCACATAAGCTGGTCTGAAAACATCGAGTTCTTTATCAAGAGGAGTGATAAAAACAAAGTCCCAGTGCTATATCAGCCCTCTTGGATCAATGACGCTTGGCCAATCAAAGGATTTTAACTAACTGTTGTATTCACCTTTTTCAATGCAAGACTTCCGATTCATTGAGGTTGAAATTAAATAAAAATGGAAGTCCGTTTAAAAAAAAAATTAAAAAAAAATGATGGCGTACTCTGCGGTATTTATACATAATTTATCCATGCACGTCATTATTTAATTCACATACCCTTGTAATCTTTAATCAAAATAACTTTCCTCTCTCCTTTCCTCTGGTGTTTACTGGCTCGAGGGCCGGATGACCTGTCATGAGAACACTGCATTAGCAAACTACAATGATCCAATCAATTGGAAAAAATCAAGTCTCACTCTAAAAAAAAATTCTTGTTCGAGAAACTGTTTCATTCGGACATATGAAAGCTTGTTTCTGCCACTTAATAAAACAAATTAAAATTAAAACATTCTGACCGAATTCATGTCGACTTTAAGTAACACAAAGAATAACAAAGAAAAACAAAGTAAATGGTAAAACTATTTAGGCTACGATGATTATGATAATAAATTAAAATAATATGACAAAATGGTCAAACTATTTAGGCTACGATGATTATGATAATAAATTAAAATATGACAAATACCAGTTTGCATTAAGCAGCATAACAGACCGTTTTGTACAGTTAAGACAAAACTAATTTGCCCGGCTTCCTTTGTCAGACACTTCCAAGTTAAAAATGGCTGCACCCACTCTTTAGTTTTAAAATAAGGTTTATATTGGCTATTTTTTTTTTATATGCAATATAAAAAAATGACATATGAGAATGCGTAAGTGATGGTAATGATTGTGTTTTTGTTTAATGCAGACCAGGCTTTTGTCACCCTTGCTACAACTGACAACTATGCCAAAGGAGCAATGGTACTTGGCAAGTCCTTGAGGAACCACAACACATCGAGGAAACTAGTGGCCATGATTGGCCCCCATGTCTCAGAACCCTCCAGGTAGAGTGTTTGCTGTGTTTTTTTTAGCACAGAACAATTAAATGGGTTTTCAACTGGTTTGCTTTGTCCACAGTGCTGAGTGTTATCTATAGATCAGTCAACCTCACTTTGTGCTCTGTGTGCTACATTTCAGAGCAGTGCTTCGTAAAGTCTATGATGAGGTCAGGCTGGTGGATGTGCTGGACAGTGGGGATGCTGCAAACTTGGCCATGATGAAGAGGCCTGACCTGGGCGTCACCTTCACCAAACTTCACTGCTGGACTCTTACAGAATATTCCAAATGCGTATTTATGGATGCAGATACTCTAGTGAGTGCTGCCTCTCAGTGCTGGTAGTGATGTTTTCATGATGTCTTTGAGTTTTTTTTTTAAACAGTGTTCTCTCTTGTCACCAGGTTTTGTCTAACATAGATGAGTTATTTGAGAGAGAGGAGCTCTCTGCTGCACCTGATCCCGGCTGGCCTGATTGCTTCAACTCTGGTGTGTTCGTCTTCCGGCCCTCCAATGAGACGTATGAGAAGCTTCTCACCGCCTGCTCAGAGAGTGGCAGCTTTGATGGTGAGTGACGCTCTTTAGTCTTGTTATATTTATTGAAGAAGCTATGGGGGTGTTTTAATATTCCTGGACTTAAATTGAGGTTTGTAAAATAAGCTTTACCATATATTTAGGAATTCATTAGAAAAAAATGGTCCCACTCCTCCAGCACAACTTGTAGGCTATACGATATTTAAACTTTGGTCTGTGAAAGTTGTGCAAACTTGAGCTCAACATGGCAATGACTGAGTTCTTTATCAGTCATGTAGGCTGAACACAAGGTGGCTCTGTGGATTTTCTTTTTTTGGGTGCACCACTCCACCTGAGGGAGTTATTCCTAAACTCGGTGTGGGATGAAGTAAACAAAGGCCTCTTATATGAGAGACTCCTACTAGACCTTTGTGAAATCACTTTTGGTTGTACTTTTGACTCTCGAACCCTCAGAGTTTATACATGATTACATGATAAATCATGATATACCTGATAAACCTCAATCCCAGTGTATTTATGTGGCGAACTATTGAAGATGCTGTATTTGTCACTTCGTCAATGTTTCTGTGCTTTGATGTCTAACCCAAATGAATGGTTTGCTCTTTATTTGGAGACCTAATCTTTAACAAAGAAATGAGCCTCAGAAGTTATCAGCAGGCCTCTGTTTTGAAGGCCTTTGAGGCTATCATATTTCTGTTTTATCTCAGTCACTCTGCTTTTAAAAACACAATTGCATCATGTTTTTATCTCTCTATGTATATATAGCACAACCTACAGACTCAGAGGGTTCTTGTAGTGTGATTGATTAGTCCCAGTAACAATGCCTAACAGCCTATGGCTCCTCATCAGAACTCCTATTTTCAGGCTTTCAGAGATAAGTTCACCAAAAAAAAAAAAAAGAAATTTGCCATTTACTCACCCTAATGTTGTTCCAAACCCATTTAACTTTCATTTGTCTTTGAAACACAAATGAGGATGGTTATTAATGAACCATGAGATAATTCTGTCTCGCCATTGAAAGTCCATGTAACTGAAACTTTTGATGCTTCAAAAAGTTCATGAACAGTAAAAGGGGAAAAAGGTATGAATCAAGCAGTTTAATCCAAGCAAGCATGCTTGAGCTTCTGTTTATCATATTTTATGTGCATTGATCAATTTTTACATGCAAGTAAAAACCTTTGTTAAATCTGTTCATTATATAAAGTGGTCTAAGTCTTGTCAGTAGACTTGGCTTAAACCACTCAATTTATATGGATTCTTTAAGGTTTAATTTAAAATGTCTTAATTTGTGTTTTGCAGAGAAATGAAAGTTCTTTATAAGAGTTTGGAATGACATGAGGGTTGTGAGGGGATTGAACTATCCTTTTTTTTTTTTTACATGTTCTCAGTCATAGTCATGTATAGGACATCATGTGCTTTTCATATGTAACATGAGTCTCATGTTCACTGATAATCTGAGGTCAGCTGGACTGAGGTCACTTTTCTTTGCTGACATGCCCGTTGAGAAATAAAGTAACAAGGTTAAGCAAACAGCAAAGCAAGTGTCTCTTGAAGCAATCTTCTAATTGCTTCATCTGTTTGGGTAATATTACAAAATTATGTAAATATTTTTTTCATATTTTTCACAGTGGAGCGCCTGAACCGTTGCCTAGACTTGAGGACTGTGCTATTTCTTATTTGTTTGTCTTGTTTTCATCAGGTGGGGATCAGGGTGTTCTCAACAGCTTCTTCAGTGATTGGGCCACGGCAGACATTTCAAAACACCTTCCTTTCATCTACAATCTCAGCAGCATCGCCATCTACACCTATCTCCCAGCATTCAAGCAGTGAGTGAGATTTAACATGCTAGAATTCTCAAAGGGTTTTGGAAGTTGGTGTTCAAGCAGATGGGTTACTTGGTTCTTCACATGTTGCCTTCATTTGTTCTCGATTTAAAAAAAAAAAAAAAAAAAATGTATGAATGTTAGGATTGCTTGCAGATGTTAAGTATTTGTAATTAGCCGTGCCAGGGTCAAATTAAAACCCAATCACACAGCAACATTGAAACACAGCACCAGAAATCCTTTCTGTTCCTGGTTGCCCTTCAACTTCCTCCAAATACATTCTGCCCTCCAAAAATAGTGGGGCTATTTTAGGGTCTATACACAGAGCCGAAATGTCATTTTGAATAGTTTGTTACATGATCTTTTTTCCACTAGCAACACATTCTGTTATCTGGTTAGCCAGGCTCCCATTAGGATCAAATTTAAATGCTTCATTTAGTACCTATTTTGCCACAAACTGACAAAGATCTTAACATACCCATGACTAACATTTGACTTTATTAAAATAAGTTTAGGAGGCAATTTTTAGGAACATTAAATTAGTGCGTTGAACAAATGTGTATTATAACTGGCAGGTCCCTCTTTAGCACTTCCGGTTGGCCAGTGTTTGGGATTTCCGAATCCTTGTCATTTTGCCGGTTGCGATCTGATCGTTCCTTATTCCCTTCTTATTCCCTTAGATACGGCCGTGATGCCAAAGTTGTTCATTTCCTTGGCAAAGTCAAACCGTGGGATTACAGTTATGACACCACAAGCAAAAAAATAAAGGGACAGTCCCAGGATGCTTCTGACATGCACCCCAACTACTTGATGCAATGGTGGGAGCTTTTCTGTTCTTCAGTATTGCCCTTCATGAAGGAGGAATATGGTGACCAGATCTTCCTTTCCGGATGCACAGAGGTAAGCTCCGCTGCTGAGACTGGCACAATGATCATTGTATAGACAGTTTTTTTTGGCCAGCGTTGTGATTTTTAAAATGTGAATAAAAAATAAATAAATTATATCCATTTGGAATTGATTGGATTGTATACGTGAATGAATGCTGCTTATTACATTTTTATAAGATTATAAAGACTAACTTTATACACTGAGACAATTTCTTTTAAACGTTGCTTTCTGTTGGTCAACACCGTAAATTCACATGACCAACAGAAACGCATATTCCTATTCAAATTTTTGCCTGTGAACATTTGACAAATAGTCAATTTGAATGCATCCTGAGACCAAGAATGCGCTTTAAAAAAAAATTATTAGCTTTAAACTTCTAAATCTAAACAGTGTTTTTCACTTCTCTACATTTGCTTTCTCCCACTGTGCAGGAAAGAAATAATGAAGTAATCCAATTTGTATGCAGAATTGTTATGCTAATTATCATATTTTAAAATCATCTGATTTGTTGAGTTTGTTGTTTGATCAGTAGTGCCACTGCCATATATTACTAAGAAAGTTATTAAATCCTTTATCTGTTATAACATTACTGATAAGGTTATTTTATAGCCTTTAGACATTTTTACATTTATTTACTTTATTGTTTGTGATTTTTGCTTTCTTTTTTCCTCCCTCAGGGTGATATTCACGATGATGTGGCTGAGATGCACATATCCCATCATCCCCCTCCACCTCAGATGTCGTCTCAGGAGCGGAAACAGAAGTGGGAACAGGGCCAAGCTGACTACATGGGACTGGACTCTTTTGACAACATAGAGAAAAGGCTAGATTCTTTCCTAAAGTGAAAGGCGCTTAGGAACAGACCATCAGATCTAGTTTTGTACTTTGTACAGGACATGAAATAACATTAAAAAAAACCTCCTATGATTTTTATACCTGTCCAGATCATCTATGCAGCTCAACTACTCAATCTCTTACACAGTGTGATTGCGACACTTATTCGAATGACAGTGTCACTTGCCTCATTTCCAGAGGAGACGTGACACATCTCACTGAACAAGACACGAGTTATCCTTTTTATTATCCAAAATCCTATAATATAGTCTTACACCTTTCAGGTTTTACCGCTTTCATTTGCCCTTCATGTGTTTGTGACGATCAGAAACATTTGTTGGAAAAGGGAAACGAACAGCAAACAAAACGATGCTAAACCTTTTCAGTGACTTCAGCATCCCAGATATACTGAAAACCACTCCAAATTCAATTTTAATCTAATGACCGCCTTTGCAATGATATTGTTTACAAGACACATTGTGTTCTACCAACTCGCTTAAATCATCATTACTGGCTCCGATACACTTTGAGTCTTATTGTATGAACCAATATCACTCCGCTCTTGTCTACGGAGCAGTCACTCCCTGTAGCAGGGAAAAGGTACAATGGTTTTGCTACACCTAGTTACTACTATTAATGCTGTAGCTGTTGATGACTAGTTTGTAACTTTCCTGTAACTCTGCCCCCACCTGTAACACCTGAAATAAAGAACTAGTAACAATTCCTGATTTTCTGTGGTTAAAACCAGTTTATGCACAAAGAAAGACAGTTAAGTGTTTATTGCAATGAAAATCATTGGAACAACCATACAGACATTGTGTAGATAAAGTGAATTTAGGGAAAACAACCTTACTGAACAATTTGCAAAAGAGTAAAAAAAAAAAGTGCTGCTTTTAGTAAATAATCTGAAATGAACAGACTGCAGTAAAGTTTAGGTAAAACTAAATCTCCATGAGGGTTCGGATCTCATCTATCCGTGCCTGTTTAAGGTTCTGTGTGTTTTTCCCTCCGAAAGCTTTCTCCACAAGCTCCTGCTTCTTCTTCTGAATCTTCACCATGTTCTCCTCCACAGAGTCTTTCACAATAAACTAAACAACAGAAGACAACGAAAGTTGTTTCAGTGATCAACTTTTTTTTTTTTACTTTCTTGACCTTTCAAAGCACACTCAAACACTGATTATCTACTATAAACATAATAGCTGGATAATCATTCTAGTTTGTAAACTAGAAATGTATCAAGTTTTAGTATAAATTTGTTTTAAGTTGATACTGTCAGTCTAATAGTCCTAATGTACCAAGTAAATGTCGCTCTTTATTCGTGTCTGATTGAAAGTGGAATGTAGATTATTTTCAAAATGTCACTCAGCTTTTGTCAATCCAAGCTTACAATTTGGCCTCAGAATTCTAGACGATACTTGATTTAAAAAAAAAATTACAACAGACCTCTGTTGTGAAATGTGGATTTCACTTACTGTCATATTACACACCAATGAATATCAGTCAATTATTTAATGACAATTACACTAGTCTCAAACTGGTTTAAGGTTCTTGGTTCATTTTGAATCTTGTATAACTTAAATAACTCTGTTCAATGTCATGGGAGAATGGTCTGATTCAAGCTACTAACTCACTTGAGAAAATTTTGGGAATCTTTTAGTAATTTGTTAAGGAACTGGTTCATGAGTTTAATCAGGCTTGACCACTCACTGTGTCTATTAGTATGTGCAACAAAAAAAGAACATGCTTAAAGGGACAGTGGTTGCACTTTATAGACTGTTCCACATGTACATACTATGTACTTATTATAGCAATTACAATAACTAGGTACTAACCTTAACCTGTGTCGTTACTGTATATTACCAGTACTTTCTTAGATAAGCCCACTATAAGTACACGTACTAAAAAAAAAAGGATAACCGGGATTGTTCACACAAAAATGTTTACTCGCCCTCATGTCATTACAAACCTGTATGACTTACTTCTGTGGAACATAAGAGAAG
Organism: Leuciscus leuciscus; assembly: GCF_965113295.1. Taxonomy (NCBI): domain Eukaryota; kingdom Metazoa; phylum Chordata; class Actinopteri; order Cypriniformes; family Leuciscidae; genus Leuciscus; species Leuciscus leuciscus. Next base: position 25,606,875 of record NC_138730.1, read on the forward strand.
ATACTAAGAGAAATGTCTCTGGTGTTCTTTCTTTTCTTTTTTTTCCCCCATCTATACAATGGAAGTCAATGGTCTGCAAAACTGTTTGGTTACCAACATTCTTCAAAATATCATCTTTAGTGTTCTGCAGAAGAAAGTGAGTCATACAGGTTTGGAGTGGGAGAGAAATGACAATATACATGTTAGGGTGAACCATCCCTTTGTTCAGGAAACATCTCACTCTAAAGATGTAACAATCTTCTCCAACTGTAAAACTAGTTTTTTGAATTCTTGATTGTTTTAATTGTTTTAAACCAAAATTGTGACTATTGTAGTCAATCTGGAGCCCTCATTGTTAGCCTCAGCGTTATGAACTAATAAGGAAGCCATTAACATCATGTTGTTGCATTTGTCGGCACTGTCTGTTACCACTGAGAAAAACGTCAGGCGTGCAATAATAGCAACTGGGATCAGTCGCTAACATTCCTCTGTGTGCTTGCCATGGATTGTACCTTAGTGATCACCACATCTCTGCTCTGGCCCAATCTATGACATCTGTCAACACACTGGTCTTCTGCTGCAGGATTCCAGGCCTGAACAAACAGTAGAATAAAGACAAACAAATGAGCTCTTGAGTGTGTAAGCCTCTATTCATTCCCCATTATAGATCCATTGACACAGAATCAAACCATGACATCACTGCCACCTAGTGGCTGACACTATCCTGGGGATTTCAACTCACAGGATCCATCAGAAAGACGTGGGAAGCAGCGGTTAGATTAAGCCCAACTCCTCCAGCTTTGAGTGACAGTAACATGATGGTGGGGCTTCCTGGAGAGGAGTCTTGAAAGTCCTGAATGGCCTTTGCTCGGGCCTTCTGATTCATTGAGCCATCCAGGCGAGTGAAAGAGAATCCATATTCTCTGCAGACAGCAGCAGCGTCAGCACACTAAACCACTAATGGCTACCTATTTATTTCAGTATGTAGTACAGTCTAATTTTTAGTAGCCTCAGGAATGAAAACTATACCTCAAGGGAAGCTCTATAACATCCAGAAACCTGGTAAACTGAGAGACCACAAGACTCTTCACAGTGGGGTCTTCATTGCGAAGCTTCAACAGGTTGCTCATCAAAGCATTAACCTGCATAAAGAAAAGCACTTTATTCAAACATGGCTGATCATATGACCAACACAAAAGACTGTTTAATCGCTGAAGAAACTTAAGTGTTAATGTTTGCGCAGGACAGTGATTTTGTGTGCCTTTCTGAAGCATTTTCCCTTCTTAATTATTTACATTTAACCAAAAAAGCTAAATGCAGCTCAATCTTTTGTCCACCGAATCTAATGAAATTATTACACTACTGTTCAAAAGTTTGGGATGGGTAAGATTTAAAAAATTTTTTTTTTTAAATAAGTCTTATGCTCACCAAAGCTGTTTATTAGATCAAAAATAAAATTAAGAGTTAATATTGTGAACTGTTTTCTATTTGAATATGTAGTAAAATTTCATTTATTCCTGTGATGGCAAAGCTGAATTTCCCATCTTCAGTGTCACATGATCCTTCAGAAATCATTCTAATATGGTACATTTATATGAATTATTTGAAAACAGTAGAGTGTGCGAGACTTTTAAAGTATACTCCTTTGGCCGTGAGCATTGAAAGATGCGTAGTGGACTTTGTTTTCAAGTGCTCAAGTCACTCACACATACACTGCTGTACGCGCACAGACACAAAAATTGGGATGGCCAAAGTATACTTAGGGCTTTAGTAGCAAGTAAACTATATTTCAACAAACACAATTGTAAAGTCCCCTTTGAGTTCCATCCAATTTCAGATTGACCAAAACAGCCTAAGATGCATATATGTCAAGGTTACTTTGGAACTTGATTGCCAATTCTCCCCAGTTGCTGATCGAGCCTCCACTTCCTCTCCAGGATACTCCACCAGTTCTTTAGTCTTGATCTGAGCACGACACAGGGGACATTTGGCCTGCTCCTGAGAGACAGGAACAATCAGTATGCAGAAATAACATCCAATAAAGGAGACTTCAGCAAACCTCTGAGATGCTGAAGTAATGCTGACCTTCTCTGAGCGGATGACCTCACAGATGCAGGGCCTGCAGTACACATGAGCGCAGTAGGTGATGACAGGCTGCCGCAGGGAGTCTAGACAGATGGCGCACTCTTCGTCCGAGCCAGAGTTCAGCACCAATGTGATCTTATTGATGAGACGCTCCCGCAGCTCACCGGGGGTCCCAAGATCACCTAACACACATCCAAAACATTTGTTCCCCGAAAGACAACTGATTCTTCACAACACAACACAACTGATTAGGGTGCTGCTGTGGCATTGTAGTTAAAGCTTTAAATTAATTTTAATGTAAGCTATGTTTTATTTATTAAGTGTAATTTATTTTAATTTAATGATATTTAATTGAATGTAATCAGTGACTGTCTAAACTCTAATTTATACCTGCCACTGTGTATTTGCCCACAAGACTGGGGTGACAGCAGCACTGCCTCAGACGGACCAGGATGGCCAGCACATCGGCGTAGTTCGTCATGACCGTTCCTTCTTGGAAATACCTGTAAAGACAAATGGATTCGGTTATCGGACTTTAAACCTATGTAATATTGATGCTCTTTAAATCTGCAGCAAAAGTGTGCCCACCTGCCGACGATATCCCTGCCCTCCCTCTTGACCTGTTCATACTCCTCCCTCTCCTCCTCAGAGAGAGTCACATGCTGCACAAACACTCTCCGTTCGGGTAACTGCACCAGCGCGCGCCCGGCCACTTTACTGTTCTTGGTGCGCCTCAGTGTGATGCCCTTCACCAGCGCTTGCAAGTTCCTGATGACAGTTATACGATAGAGAAGGTAATTAAATTCAATGCACTGAAAGTGTGATTTGGGACGCAGCCATTAACATACTTTAGTCCAAATCTGTCGCCCATGGTCACAGGTCTCTGAATAATTCTGTTCCACCACTCCTTCACATCAAAAGGCTTCAGCTTCAAAAAGGACAGCAGCATGTACAGATCCTTCAGGGAGTTCTGAATGGGAGTTCCTGAAGGTAAAAATACGCATGATTGACGTGGACTTCATAGGCATTAAAATTAATGATCTGTCCTTTTGATGATATTCACAGGTGATGAGGTAACCCAAATGAACGCACCAGACAGGATCCACCTGCGCTCTGACTGGAGCCCCAGCACAGCTTTGCTCTGAAGAGCACTAGGGTTTCTGATGACGTGACCTTCATCCAGCACCACCCTCAGCCAGTTCACTTTGTGCAGAGGACTGCTGGCTTTATTCTGCAGGCAGGGTCAAAGTTCATTTTTTATTTCACCATTTGTCCAAGTTTTTTAGAGGGTCTACTTACACCAGTCTTGCTGACAGAGGCTATTTACACTAACTCCACCAACTAGTGTTTAGTTTAGCCACACAAAATTACAAAGGAAATGAAGCCAGTAACTGGGACAGTGTCGTGAAGAGTAACGGCCACTTCACACTGAATGCGCAAGCAGAGTGGAGGCAGCACAGAAGCTGTGCATATGCAGGGCATTGTGCTTTCACACTGGCCGCTGCTTGTGTACTGCAAAAACAGACGAGTATCGTTCATTCTGTCACCTTTCAGGTGTTCTCTGGCGACCACTGTATGTCACGTGCTTTGATTTATGACGGGCAGCATACGGGAATAAATTCCAGTCCCAATCAGCACGTTTGTTTTAAATAAAACATATATAAAAATATTCAAAAAGTGGATATAAAGTGCCTAATTTGTATTCAATAGTAGGAATAAAGTGTTTAACATGTATTTAATAGGCTTGAAAATAAAACTGGATGTCGTGTCCTCATGTTGATCGGACAGACTGGTATATTTTGACCAGAGTGCAGCCCATATTGTTACCATGGCTCTCTTTCTAGAACTTCAAGGACACTTTTTCTGAGGAGCAGATCCAATATGGAAGGATATAATGATTTTAATAAATATACACTGAATATGTTATTACTGCATACCATTTTATAATGTCCTACAATACAATACCGAGGTGTAAATAGCATCTGCCACTATTTGCACTAAGTAGCATCTAACTCTATTTAAACTTAGCATCTAACTACTATTTCACGCAATAAAAAATATTTTCTTTGCACTATTTACACAATGTAAATACCATCTAACTTCGTGACCTCCAGGATGGCTCAGCAGCGTCATGTAATGACAATGTCTAAGCACCAAGAACAGCAGGACTGTGTTTTAAATCCACCCACCCCAAAATCGGATGAAAGCACATTGTATGTTGTGAGAACCACATCTTGCCCAGACAGAAGGCCAACAGATCGGCTGCGCTCAGGACCGTAGTACAGGTACACTTTTAATGTGACATCAGCTCGAATATGTTGCTCAAACTGGTCCTGCACGCATATGAAGCACAAATGAGAGAAATGTGAGTTAAATATTTTCTTAAAATTTTTCATAAAAACTGATTTTCAACACTCACCAGCCAGTTGCTAAGGACAGACAGGGGACATAAAATCAAAGTGGCTCTGGCCCCTGACCCCCCACCGGCTCCAGATGGGCCCTTACCAGTGCCTACAACCCACACAAAGCAGATTGATTCCTGTAAAACTCTCTCATTCCATAATAAACAAATGGAAGAAATGGTCATTAATGTTACACCCACCAGAACTCTTCTTCGCACTCTTTTTTGCTGGCACAGCCTGTGAGGAAGTGCACTCCAGAGCGGCAGCGAAGTCCACATCATCCAGCAGAACCGCTCCTGTGTATTAGAGAGTGAGAACAAAGTCAGTTGACACTGAAAATATATCTAACAAATCTGCCTTTCAGTTTACATGAAAAATAAAGGACAGGAAGCAAGCATACCTTTCTTGGTGTTGGCAGACTTTTTAGCAGTTTTCTTTGTGGTTTTTGCTATAAGAAACACAAATAAGTGTAAAACAAAAACAAAATCAATCATTATTATTAACATTTACGTTTATGTATTTGGCAAACACTTTATTACAAAGTGACACACTACTGTTTAACAATTTGGGGTCAGCAAGATTTCTTTTTTGGAAAGAATGAAGCAAAGATACATTAAATTGACAAAGACTCTTACATTGTTTAAAAAAAACAAAAAAAACAAAACAAATGCAGTTCTTTATAATCAAAGAATCCCCCCCAAAAAAAAGAAAAAAAAAGATCATGATAGCAGCACAACTGTTTCAACATTGATAATATTAAGAATATTAAGAATAGTTATATATTAATTGAGCACCAAATAGCATATTAGAATGATTTCATTCATCATGTGACACTGAAGACTGGAGTGGACAGCTTTGCTATCACACATTTTTTTAATTGTAGTAATATTTCACAATATTTCTGTTTTACTGTATTTCTGATCAAATAAATGAATGCTTGGTGAGCATAAGAGACTTCTTTCAAAAATATTTTAAAAAATCTCACCAACCACAGACATTTGTACATGCTTTAGGACTTAAGAGAAACTAACCTTTCTTCTGAGGTGCATCTTCATCAATGGTGTCAGCAGTGGCACTGTTAGCATGCAGTCTTTTCAATGGAGACGACCCCACTGGTTCCCCTGACTCTTCAGGGTCTCCACTTTTCTCTGTAAATAAAAAATATATATATAAAATGTGTGCATCTGTGTGTCAGTATTCTACAACAAATGTAACTTCACTTCAGAATGGATTTGTTTTAAAAACATGTGACATTTTTTACCTTTTAAGGCTGCTTTCTTTCTGGTAGCAGAAGGCATGGATGATCCTTCCTGAAAAGTTGTATTTTTGATATGTTCATGATTAAATTCTGGCTGCAAATACATGCAAGGTCACAGTAATCAGTTAAATTCATTAGATCAACAAAACCTCATTTACACACACATGCTTTATTTGTTAAAGAAATTTTTATCTGCGTCTTACACATTGTTCCAGTGGCAGGGGTTTCCCATTGTGGAAATTAGACACTATCAAGGCAATGGTGGTGAGGGTTTTTCCCTGAAACACAGCATACAAGTTCTGAGCACTAGTAGGGCTTATATTGAGCACTAAAAGAACAAGTCTAAGATCATCTCACCAGCCCCATGTCATCAGCCAAAATCCCACCAAGCACTTTCTCAGGCCTCTCCTTCACTGCAAAGTTAGTGAGAACGTTAAAGTAAAGGCCATTCTTCTCCTCCCAGAACGGGGGCAGATCGTTGCTGTTTTCACGAGAGGTCATCCATGAGAGCGCCTGCTTTTGATGTGGGAGTAGAGGAGTGAACACTGCCTGTACGGACAGACATTAACAGAGACATCTGTAAGTAACTGATGGATGAGATTGACAGTAAAAAAAACAGCTGTTCTTTCAATCTGTGCTCACCTCTGCTGGCTCCATTTCTCTGGTTTTATCCTCCATCAAATCATCAAAGAGCTTGTCAAAGGCATTTTTCAGCTGATATGATGTAACAAAAATGTAATAATTAGAAATTAATTTCATTGAAGTTAAACAAACTTGGTTTGGTTTATGGTGGTTCTCAGCTGGTGTGTTGCAGCACTGTGTGGTCATAAACGGCATGCTAAAATAATAAATAATGCTAAATGAATACTAAATGCAACTAACCATATAAATGAGTATGGCTAAAACAGAACAATAAACAGACTTATTGCCTATTAAAAGGAAAGACAAAAAGCTTTTATGGCACTAACAGGTGTGCACCTGATAAAACTAAATTATGCATTGAAAACGGCAATGTCATGCATTTAAATATCTATAAAACGGACATTTAATATTCAACATTATTATTAATCTGCCTGCATTGACACCACTGTATTATAACTGAACTGAGCTGGACAATGACATCACTGTTTTATCTAGAGTGGCTGTATAGATAAATGAGCTAAATTAATAACTAATGATATTTCCAACAGAAATGAATCAACACTGAACTTACTTAAGCTGGACAATGACACTATTTTCTTCAAGAGCTGCTGTACAACCGAAACAAACTTCGTTGCATAATTTTCCTGTTATCACTGTAAAGCTGTATTGTATCTTTTTACAAAACAAACTGTATTGTACAAAGCGCAATATAAATAAAGGTGACTTGACGAAATGTACCTCTTCCACAGTCAAAGGAATGGCAGATATTTTTGAGGACAATCCAAGCAGATCTTTACGCGAAGATGTTTGGGTAGCACCTCCTTAGAGAATAAGAAAAATAATGTCAATCATATAAGCATTATGTATTCACCAAATAACACTAAGTAGTGAATAAATAATGGCATCAATACACTGTCAGTAAAAAAAAAAAAAAAAACCCACCTTTCAAGTCAGAGCCAAGTCTGAAACCATAGCGTATCATCAGATTATGCACAGCTTCTCGCTTCTCCTCTTTGCCCCAGAACGTGAGGATCACAGGCATTGTGAATTTATTAGTATTCCCAAAGGGCACAACCCTATTAAGAGATCAAACACAAAAGAGATCTGTTGCAATCAATTTGCAATAAAAAAATCAGTTGCATATTTAATACAAATTACTTCAAAAATATTTTTAGAAAAGAAGAAACTACAGTACCCTTCCACCCTTGCCAAGTTGTTGTCCATAATGTAGGCCATTGGGGCTGCCAGCTCTTTCTTGATGTGCCCCACCTGACTGCCATACACATTGGCAACCATCACTGCATTTCGGTCATAGGGATTCTGTGGCTCTCTCACCAAAGACACCATCTCTCCTTTATTGACCTACAGCATACGTCACAATCACACAATATTCCTGTTATTAAACGAGATTGAATGAACCTAATAGAATTATTCTGTATTTTGAATAATAAAGCCACTAGAGGGCAATATACACTGTGTGGAGGTACAGGTGTGAGATGACCTGTTCCTGTCAGGTGATAAGGGCAGCAGAGGAATTAAGCGGGTACAGATGGCGGGAAAATACAGTTGAGTTCATGGCGAAGATATACAACTATGTTGTACTGCAGTAAATAATACTGCATTCTTGTATATTATGTTAGTATTAAACAGCAACAGGAAAATGCTTTTCCTGATGAGTTAATGTGGAATACGGTCCTTTAGCAATGCACTTAGAAACCCTATGTAGGCACACACACACACACACACACACACACACACACACACACACACACACACGTATGTGTGTGTGTATATACGTGAAGACCCCTACCATTCCAGTGTAGTAGCGCAGACCAACAACTGAGCCTTGAATTGATCCAATCTGAACACTCTCCTCTGCCTCCAGGTCCTGCCCTCCATCTTCTGTTAGATTTGCAATTTCTTGGGATATGGTCACTGTTCCGCCGACATCCATGAAATCTATAAAAGCTGGTGTTGGGTGATAGGCATTATAATTAATGTTGGGCGTGACAACAATTGATTCAACACATTCGGAGGAGATATACCAGGTTTTAGTTTAGACTATAGTTTGCTAGGGACCATTATTAATCATATTCATTTTACAAATGCATGACATCTGCTGTTTTTCACCGTATCGCGGCGAGGCGCTGGTCGAGGGGTTGTGAGGGTGAGCACTTGTTGATTTGTTTGATGACTGCATGTCTGCGACCACAACACAAACACGAAACGTCACCGAGTCAGGTCCTAACCAGAAAAACAAAGCGCCATTCGAATGTGTAATAAAGCAAATGTAAAAGACATTGAATTGCATATAATGACACTTTATAGTGATATAAAAATAAACTGATTAATCCAACTACAATTAATTGTTCATAACAAGCGAACACGCTCTCGTGGATTAAGTTAAACTGTTCAGCTGCAGGCCACACTCACCTCCCGATCAAGACTCCAGTACGATAAAGGATTGCTGTATGTAAACTGATCCAAATCCAAATTCTACATGAGAGATGAATATTGAAGTACTTATAGGGATTTATTGACTACAAGTTGAGGTTTCAGGGACGCCTGTCGGTGGCGCGAGTGTTTTGAAACTGCACGCTTATTTCCGGCGCCAGATTCAGACTTCACGTCACTGTCACGTGAACCAACCAGCAAAGACTACCGAATGTCGTCACTACAAATCTTTTGAATATATTAATGCTTTAGGCGTTTTAATCAAACAAAATAAGAATTCATCATCATTTCAAAAAATAAATAAAAAAAAGATTCTAAATATTTAGCGTAAAAGATCCACAACATATTGTTGTTACTGTGGTTACTCTGGAAAGGTAACAGACTTTGTAGCTTGTATGTATTTTTGTGTACACCTCATAATTATATAGGCCTATATTGTAAGCACATTTTTTTTTATGAAATTACTGAAGGCATTAAATAAAAAGGACGAAAGTTCTATGCTTTATTTTTTAAATGTTACACTTATCAAGTCAATAAATGATAAGTAAAAGAAATCTAAAAGTTCACTGTGGAAGGAAGCATCATTCACAGTTTACAAGTTGTTACAAATGACAAATTAGTGGTAAAAAAAATTGAGGAGGGCGGGGGAGGAAATGTAAATATAGTCTTGACCTCTGTAAAAACCCAATATAGATTGAAGAGAAAGTTTTGGCACGGGCAAAAGAAGAACATAGCATGAGAATTCATGAAATCAATGCTGCAAATACAAATGTATCAGGTAAAAATGCTATCACACATGTGGTTTAAAGTCACTGTGTCCATTCTCTAACTGTCCTCTGAGGGGCTCGATCTTGATATTACTTGACTTGACTTGATATTAAACAAATTAAATGTAAAGGAAACAACCTGACTGCAGTGATAGTTCATTCATTCTCCACTTTTTAAGTGTCTTGAATAATCACAAGAAGCCTATGAAAGTACATAGCCTACATAAATGAAGTGAAGTGATTTTTTGGACTGCTGCACTGGAACAACTGTACAATTACAAAGATAGCTTATCTGATATTAACTGGAGTTTGCATTTAAAATAGCTGAATATCCCAAATTGGAGCAATGCTAACATGTTATACACTAACATTTACATTTAACCAAAGAAGTTTTCACACTTTCCCAATGCACAGTCAATAGTTTCATGTTGTTGCTGATGGATAACAGAATGATGTTGCTATTGTATAGGCTCAGTTTAATGCTTTAATCAGGTACAGTTTATCTCCCTGCTCACTGGTAAAAATGGGGGCCTTTTTGTAATGTTCCACCAAATCCTCAATGGAGTTGAACTTGCGCTGACCAATGCAGTACAGTCCATCTTTTAGCTGCACCTTGAAATGCTTGTTCTTGTACACTGCCTTCAGAGAGATGGAGAAGTCGTTTGGCTGGAAAGTAAAAAATGAAATGTTTGTTCATAACAAAGCTCAAACTAAATTAGATAAATAAATAAATATGCAAAAAGGCAAAATTCAATTTCTACCACCAGAAGCTGGTAATATATAAATTAACGAAAAAAAAGTAAAATTATACTAATTCTAAAAACAACATAGACACAGTTTCAATTGAATTCAACTACCGTAGACTCGCTGTCTCTGATGAGGAAGTCACCATCCGCACCCCTCTGGTTCAAGACCATCTCAGCCTGGTGCCGTGTCAGTTTCCCATAGTACCATTGTTTTCCTCCAAACTTTCCGTCCATAGAGGGCTTAATGTCATAGTTTGAAGTAGGTGGTCCTGAATTCCCCAGTTCTCTGTGTGTTTTCTCTACAACTGTAACATAGTTCTTGGGCACTAAACCTACTTGCCCATTTTCTTTTTTACACTTCCACCATTCAGGGTCGTTCTCAGGTTTCTCCAACACATCCATAAGTTCATCCTTGTTGAAATTCAGCTCCTCGACATTGCCGGAGCTGAAATGATAAAGTGCCTGTACAGTCTGCAGAACCTGAGAGCCGTTGTTATTGTGCCCCACTGATGCCAGTTTATCTTTGAGAGAGCTAGTGGAATCGTCCCTCATTGTCCTGTCCACATCCTCTGTGACATAATTGGAGGGAAACCACCCAGAAAGGCCATTATAGGTTCCTCGCCACCAACCGTCGCTGCACTTCTCCGTGACGATGACCCTTGTGCCCTTCACCAAAGAGAGCTCGTCCTCCCGCTCCGCGGTGTAGTTGAACTTCACCAGTGCGGGCAGGTTGAGGTCATACAGTCGCTCATCGCTGTCATATTTCTCTGAGCTGGAGGGCAAATCTCGCACACAGCCTTTCTGCTTCACCTTCCCAATCCCTGCAGTCAAAGAAACTGTTAATATGAGCATGTGGACAATGTATTATTTTTAATTTTTTTTTACTGTTTTTTGAAAAATGTGCAATTATGAAACTTAACTAATGATACTATATTGGTATCTTACAATTGCAAACTGACATTATTTATCTTTATAATGTGCCACATATGATCACGTTTAAACAATACTTTTTTCTTGTTTCAACACCTTGAAATTAAACCCGAAGCTCATAAAAGCAATAAAAATGTTCTACCATTTAAAAAAATTGCAGTTGGTAAGATATTTTTTGTATGTTTTAAAAAAATATATCTTATGCTTACCAAGGCTTCATTAATTTGATCAGAAATACAGTAATACTGTGAAATATTATTACAATTTAAAATAACCATTTTCTATTTGAATATATGTTAAAATATAATTTATTCCTGTAACGCAAAGCTGAATTTTCAGCATCATTGCTCCAGTCTTCAGTGTCAAATTTTTCCTTCCGAAATCATTCTAATATGCTGATTTTTGCTGCTCAATAATTTTTTTTTTTTTTTATCATCCATGTTGTAACAAATGTATTGGTTATTTATTTATTACTTTTTTTTCAGGATTCTTTGATGAATATAATTTTAAAAAAATGTTTATCAATTAAATGCATCCTTGCAGAGTAAAAGTATAATAAAAAAAAATAATAAAAAAAATAATCTTACTGAGGCCAAAATTTTGAATGGTAATTTAGTACATCACAGTGAATATAGGTGAAGTCTGACAGTTACGCTTAATCCCAATTATCCATGTGAATTTTCTTAAATGGTTAAAATCATTACTAAATTCAAAACAGTTAAGCATTTGGGTTTCAAGCTGATGATCTCACACTAAGGGCCGTGACATAGTCACTGGCGGGAAAAACCATAAGGAAAAATTGCATAGAGGTACATTTGTTCATATAAACACATAAAAGTTTATTTAAAGAAAATCCAAAAATTTGTCCCACTTTTGGTTCACTGGTACAATAACAGTGTTACTGTTGCACAATCACAAACCAGCTGACAGCCAAGTGTTCCAGACTTCATATCTGCACAAAATTAGACTAATTATGCTAATAATGTAAATATTGACAAACTGACATGTTTTTGACATGTGACAGGTTTACCATCTCGCATTATCTGTTTTACATGACTACTAAATCAAATCAGGAAAATACACCCTGATCCCAAAAGAGAGAAATTCCAATTTAGTGATTTGGCAATGAAACATCAGTTTAACATACTCATTTCTGGGCCTGAATCCATGGAGTCTGTGTGTCTACACAAATACTAAAATACACACCCAGCACTGTCAACATCTCCTTCTCCTTTCAGAAAAATGTGGATCATAATATAGATGGGAAATGACACAGAACTCTGCAGCAAAAAAAAATTCACAACCGTACTAAAAGGCCGGAATCGCTAAGTTTATGTTTTTCAAGGAACTGATACTTGTTCACCAAGGATGCATTAAATTAACATATTCAGCTGAAGTTTCATCTGCTTTCTGCAGCGCTTCCCACAGGTGTTCCCATAGGCTTTTTAGGGCATTTCCCACTGCCTTGCAATCGAATTGTTCCCACAACAGCACACCTTCTTATTTATTTATTAAGTTTCAGATTCCACTTTATCTGTGAAACTCTGCCTTAAGGCCAGCAGCTTCCCAGAGGCTTCTCTTCTTCACTGTTGCTGATGAAACTGATATTTGACATGTACTTTTCAATGAAGTTGCCAGCTGAGCACCAGTGAGGGGGGCTGTTTCTCAGAGACTCTGATGTACTTCTCATCTTGTTGTGCAGCAGGGCTGTCTGCTTCTCTTTGTACTGGTTGGATCCAGTTTGCTCTCTTCTTTCAAGAGAGTAGTTCACGGAAAAGTCTTCAGAAGAACAAGAGGCTGATAAGTTTCTAGAGAAATGTGTTTTCTTTTTTCCCATTGTTTAAACTAAAATTGGACTTCAAAAATGTGACTGTCCTTAAAAGGATAGTTCACCCCAAAATGAAAATTCTGTCATTTATTACTCACCCTTATCGCTCAAAACCCATAAGACATGCGTGTTCAAACAACAAAGTCTGCTCCTGCGTTAACACAACACGCATGCGTCGTTGTGCTCTCGTGAACTCGTGTTGGAGGTTAACGGTATAGCGGAGGATTGATTCTCTGATGACCAAGGCACTCCTTAATTAAAATGTCTTTATTACAAATTTGACATGTCTAACTGGACAACTATAGCGGAGGATGTTTTACTTCCTGGTGGGTAACCTATACTATTGGTCCTCCTAATTGTCAATCATTCTGGTGAATCAATCAAACTTTTCAAAAAGTGGAGAGGGCAGGTCTTATCTAAAATTTGGAAAGATCCTTCGCTATACCTTTAATAGCCTACTTTGTAAATAATGTGGTCAATTTTTTTATTAAATTTTTTTTATTTGCCAAGACATAGCACTCACGTCGCTTATTAAATTTGAGGTTAAACCACCGTAGTTTTATGATGTCTTATACCTTTCTGGGGCTTAAAAGTGGTAGTTGCGTAGCTGTCAATGGAGGGACAGAAAGCTCTCATTCCATTAAAAAGATCATCATTTGTGTTCCGAAGATGAACTAAAGTCTTATGTGTTTTGAACGACATGAGGGGGTGAGTAATTAATGACAGAATTGTCATTTTTGGGCGAACTAACCCTTTAATACTACAGCCACTAAAGACATTGTATTTTACACACGTTGTAGCACAATAATGTTCAACTGTGCTAATAATAATAAAGTTATCTTGAGTGCCAGTAAAATTATATATGAATACATTTTAAATTCTATTTAAAATAAAAAAATACATTCAAATTTATAAATGTAGCTATAGGGTACATTTTAAATTCAATTTTACATGTTGTAAAAATACATTTTAATTTGAAAAAAATACTACTGTTAATTCAAACAGTCAAAATAATTAGATAAATTAAATTGCACTTTGGATAACAGACGTATTATTTCTTTTTTTCTATTTTACATTTAAAATTGTCATAATGATCCCAAACTTTTAAATAGGCTTTTATCTGAAACATATTGGTGGTGTATGTAAATGGATTTTATTTATTTATGTAAATGGCATTTAATGCAAACAACACAAATTATCTTCAGATGCAACTCTTTACTATAGACTCAATCATCAACTTTTAATAAAATATCTATTATTCACTAAGAAGATCCATTCATGGGAGTTATAAACTTATTGGAATGTCCAAAAAAAAAAAATATGTCCCCTCCAAATGAAAAGGAAATTAAAAATGTGCCCATCCATGAACATCAACAGGAAGAAAAAACGGAAGAGTGATAGAAGAGCTTCCTGTAAAATAAACACAAAAAAAAAAAAAAAAAAAAAGGGCAGTGTTGTAATGTAGGCTAAAACAGCCTCTTGATCCAGTTAACTCATTCATATGTGTGGAATTACAGAGCTCATCTGCTCCATCAAAATCAAACTTTCCAAACTCATCCGTAACAGTCGCTGTATTCCAAATAACCATGGAAACATAAAAGTCACAGGCATAAAATTGGAGGGAAACAAGCTGTCAGTGATAAACCACTATCATGATCAATGTGATGCAACCGTTTTGAGAAGTAAAACCATCATGCGGATGTGTGGAAAAGCCAATAAAGTTGACATTTTATTTCAGTGGAAATTCCAGGCAACAGCAATGAAAGCATTACTGTCTTTATGACGTGACTCAAGGATGGAGCTTGAGGCACTGTGTCCTGTCTGCTTTTGTTTCATTTCCTCTGACAGCCAGAATAACGGCAGCTCAGCTTTCCAGTCAATTTCCCAGTTTTCCACATGCGGGAAAACATTCAAAAGCAGAGATAAGGCAGAATTCTTCCTAAAGTAAAAACCTTGGCATCACAGGTATATATTAAAACATAATTGAGACTGTCATAAAGTCTTCAGTTCTTCAGAGTTCAACCCAAAAGCTGAACAGAGATTTAATGTATATAGGATTTGTAACAAGTTTGTATACGTCTGACAAAGTTTGCATGTGGCTTTGTTGTGCAATTTCATAATTTCCCCCATGAAACACAACTGAACATCTTGAATTGACCTCATTTTTCTGTCATCTGCCCTCAACATTGAATGAGATCTCTTTCTCAGCTCAGGTTTTTGATAAAGCTGAGTGTGATTATCAATGTAACGTGACCCGTGGCAAGCTGCTTTCTCATATCCACGACAGGAACCGAGCGAACGCAGCCAAATCACCCTGCCTTTGTTTCTGTTCGGGCTGAGCTCACTCCACTAATGACATCATAAGATAAATAGCCTCTTCACAAACAGATGTAGCGTCCAAGAACTGTCAGCAAAGGTAGCGCCGTTGCAACACACGCATCCATACTAATATAAACCCGTGATGAACTTCAGCATGTGTTTCTGTTCACTTTTGACCTCACAGCTGCTCTGTCCTTTTCTTTCTCATTTCAACCGACAATATATTTTGTTTTGTGGCTAATTTTCCGCAACAGATTTTTGAATGCAAAATTACACAAATAACACTTGAGACATTTTCTCTTTGTGCAGGAATCGGTCACGCCTCCGTTTGGTACAATAGGCTCTCTGAACTTCCACGGCATACTAATGCACAGAGAGAGAAAGAGAGGCAGACACAGAGAGCAAGAAAGAGAGCTGGCAGGAGGCCATCAGAGAAGCCTGACGTTTTTTTCCCTCCTCTCCCGAATTTTCCCGAAAAGTCCGGCTATTCAAAAGTGAGCAAATAAAACAAGTGCAAAAAAAGAGAAAAGCAAATAAGGAGTCTCATTTGTTGAAGTGTTCTGTCCCGTCGCTACTATTCTTTTGTCCTGCAAGAGCCGCTGCTTCACTCTGCCAAGTCACGACACCCCACTGTCTTGTCCACTGTAATGCGGGGAATAAAACACTGAAATACTGAATGTGTTACAAAGGGGAAGAAGAACGTAATGAGAGAGAAAGAAACCCAGAGTCAAAGGCCTCAATTATTCATTGCCTCACATCCTTCTGTTTTCCTGCACTAGAAATCTGCGTTGAATTAGACAGCTTCCGGCCGCCTTCACAGAGCAGCTCAAGTTGACAGTAGAGGAGGTTGAGGGGGCCTGCATGGGTTTCTGCTTTGATTTTTGTTTTTTAAGACTGTCCAAGCTACCCTGAAGAGCCTGCTGCAATTTCCTCCCTCTCTTATGGACAATTTTATAGAAAAAAGAAAGTATTTGAAGTACCTGGGTGTAGCCTAACTGCCCTGTAAAATGTATATCAATGAGCTTGCAGTTGTGCGTATAACATTATATGAGTGACTCATCTAGGTTTACAACCAAGAGCACCAACCAAAAACCAAAATGTCATTAAGCACTGAACTCCCAATAACTTTTTTTAATTCTTCATATAAAAGAAGAGAAACACATTCTAAATAATCACAAACTTTGAAACACTTTCAGCTGATCTTTACCCACAAAAAAGGCAAGACAAACACAAGGACAGTTACACAGGGCTGACAACATAAGTACATAACTTAAAAATCACATCAAGTATGAAGAAATTCGAAGAAATTGTTCTTTCTTCTGAGATTAAGTTAATTTGTCAACAGTACATGCAGGGCAATGGCAACAACTTTGTTAAGCAAAAGTGATATACTTAAGTGGAAAAGATGATAAATATGTACTCACGAAAGAAGTGTTTAAAAAGGTTAGCCATATCCATTCCCAGCTCTGTGAGCAGCCCCCCTTCCTCACACACTACCGCTCTCTCTTTCTCTCTCTGTAACAGAGCAGCAGCTATTCCATGAGAACTTCCTGAAAGTCCAGAGTTATTGACAGAGGACTCTCCACCCCACACACATGACTGTCCTTAACCAATGGCTGTCAAGAGGTCCTTTCTGTGGACTCTAGTGGCTGGATTGACCTCAAACACTTACAGGGTATTGTGCAGAAACTAACATGACAACACTGTAAAACATTTCCACCTATTTCAACTTAAAAACTTAAGTTCAGTTGCTGCATTACTTTTTTAAGTATAATCAAATTGTCTGTATAATCATTTAATCTTAAATTATATTAAGCTGGTTAAATTGAGTTGAATCTCGTATAATTTGCAATTGCTTAAATTATTTTGATGAGTTAAAGTAATGTTGTCATGACTTTTTGATCATATCATTTTTTTTTTTACAGCGTATAATTAGTTTACGGACAGAGTGCATGCTCTGGTGAGCCACAAAACATGCAGCAATTATATTCAAATTTTGTATGCATGTAAACACACACACACACACACACACACACACACACACACACACACACACACACACACACACACACACACACATATATATATATTGCATTCCACTTCTACTCTAGCCTGTTTCCTAGTCTAACTTTCTAATAAACTTGGCATTGTACACTATGAATATTGTTGGCTTTGTAACAAATTGCTTATGCTTCTCTATTGTTGCCTTTGGCTTGCTCAGTTGGGGATATTTGGGGATATTTAATTAATTAATCAATCAACAATACTATTGATCAGCATTACCAAACGTGGACGTTTTCCACTAGAAACAAACATTGATGTATTATTTTAATTTAATACTGTGAAGCTGCTTTGATACAATCTGTATTGTGAAAAGCGCTATATAAATAAACTTGACTTGACTTGACTATTGTAAGGTGCTTTGTATAAAAGCGAATACTAAATACATAAATGTACCTGAAATAAAGATTGATACAGATTTAGCAGACTTATTGTGCATTCAAAGTATAACTTTCTATCAGTACTGAAACTAATATTTTTCATGCATCTTTACACAGCTACACAGCAGAGTTAAGGTTGCTCTTGTAGCTGCTTAAAATTCTGTGTAAAGATGCAATGCAGCATAAAAGCCAGACTAAATTATGCCTGCTCTGACCCACCTCAGTCCCTTGTATGACAGTTTTCTTGTTACTTACCCACTTTATGTTCCTGATTACCTTGCTAGCTACTGTAGTTACCTCATCCAAGTCAATCTCCAGTCATCTTCCAGTCAGAACGTCATCCAAGTCATCTTCCAGTCATCCCTAGTCTCAGCGTTCTTCCTCCGTGTGTGTGTGTGTTCAAATGATTCTGTAAGACAAAGACTCAAAGTCAACAATACAAGTCTAATCTGCTAATGATCTCAAGTATCATCTCTTGTTTATGCATTGTGTTACTGCCATATCTGCAAACAAAACCAGTTGAGTTGGGCTGTACTTCAGTTTATTGACCTAATGTGGGGTTTCATGGGTTATTCAGTCCCCCAGTGGTTCAATAATGTGTGTACTGTACGTAAACTACACTGAACATGGACAAGTTCTCACAGCTCTCTCAACTCTTCGGCTGTACGAGAGCTGTCATTTGTTTACAAACCTGCAGAGCTATTGTGAAAGAGAGGCTGTCAAATGCACCTCTGGAGCACCTGGTCCAGTGGACAGAGCTGTAATTTAAGGGAATGAGGTCACAGTTATGGAGCCGAATTGCTTCCTGAGGGGTGTGAGAAGGTTCAGTGACTGAAAAAAGGAACAGGCACAGCATGCTATGAGCAGCATCCATAATATGAAAAACAGACATAAAGAGGCAGAGATCCAGATAGAGAGTGAGAGAGAAAATAAAAATTCAAGATAACTCTCGCCAAATATGGAAACCCATTTCTAACATTTAATAAAATAAAACCATGCTTTGGTAAATCATGATTATGACATAAAAATTATGAGATACTAAAGCCCATATTATAGGCTACATCTATTCAATAGTACCCTACGTGTGATGTAAAGTTCGTCATCAACCTATTTTATCGTAATAACTTCTGGAGAGAAATAGTGCTGACACGGTGATGAAACTTTCCAGCGTGCATGTGATCGGCTGTGTTCTATCAAATGTGTTCTTTTAAAATGGATTCTATCAAATGGGTTCTACCAAATGGGTTCTTTCAAATGGGTTCTATCAAATGGATTCTATCAAATGGGTTCTACCAAATGGGTTCTTCCAAATGGGTTCTATCAAATAGATTCTGAAATGTGTTCCCTTCAAATGTGTTCCATCAAATGGGTTCTGTAATGGGTTCTATCAAATGTGTTCTATCAAATGTGTTCTTTCAAATGGGTTCTATCAAATGGGTTCTTTCAAATGGGTTCTTTCAAATGTTTCTATCAAATGGGTTCTATAATGAGTTCTTTCGAATGTGTTTTATTAAATGTGTTCTATCCAATGGGTTCGATAATGTGTTCTTTCAAATGGGTTCTACCAAATGGGTTCAGTAATGGTTTCTTTCTAATGTGTTTTATTAAATGGGTTCTATCAAATGGGTTCTTTAAAATGGGTTCTTTCACATGGAGTATACTTTGAAAGGCACATCTTGAAATGCTAAGTATACTTTAAATTGAGATAAAAGTTGAAATTCTGAAATAAAAAATAAAAATAATAAAATAAAATAAATTCTGAGATAAATATGATATATTATATATGCAACATTATTTTTTATGCGATAATTATGTTGTTATTATGACAATATAATTATAGTATCATAATTTTACTCACAAATTATTTATTTCATAATTGTCTTAATTTTGACTATTTGTCGTAATTGTGTCTGTCATAGTTTCGACTTATAATTGTTACTTGTAAGTCATATTTATGATTTCATGATTAGACAATGATGAGATGTGTTGAACATGCAGCACCGGAAAATAAACCTCACTTTCACTTTGTTTTTCATTGCAGCTTGAAAGGAAGGATAACAGAGCCCACATAAAAGCACAAACACTTCAGTGCTTGTGACTCATCCAAAACCTACAAATGCAGGCCAGCTGTTTACTACAGGATTCGCCTGCAGCTGCCCTGCACTGGAAACGAGAGCCAACATGCTGAGCTTCATTTCATGGATTTCATGCAACAGACAAATAAATAACGGAATAACAAATAAACAGCCAAGCATTCCAAAACATTTGTTAAATATACATCCTTTATTTTAAATCCAAAAACACAGGCAAAAGTGTCAAAATACAATACCTTTTAAGCTCTCTTGCTATGATACTGGTCCCATAAGCAATACCTCTTTTCTAATGTTAACCAAAAACGTAACCTTTTAAGTGCACCTATTATGTTTTTTTTGGAATATTACCTTTCTTGCAGTGTGTAATATAGCTGTCTGTGAATGTAAACAGTCAAAAGTGCACAATAAAAAAGTTGTCTTTTAAAAGAAAGAATCAACTCTAAACGAGTCGTCAGGAATTTGAATCCCACTGTTACGGCTACACGTCGTCCGCCCGCCCTCAAACACTGTAGATTTGTCGTATGATTAACATCATGTCAAGAAGACTGTCATATACGCTGTGAAAGTAAATTTGTTTTATTTTCACTTCTATTTTCACTTCCAAATGATGACGCTGCAAAGAATCAGTGGTTAATGTTTATTTTTTTAATGATACCACAGCAGTACGACTACAATCCCAATCTTTTGGTGCCGGCAGCAAGCACCCTGTGGCCCAAGACTGGTTTCCCACTGAAGCTTATGTTTATGGACATACACTTGTGAATGATGATGGTGAGGAATTACATCTCATAATGTATGGCGGGTAGATCATGCCTTTTCTAAGTCTACCCTGAAGAAGGCGAAGGAGCAGTCTACCCTTCCGTCGCCGTCAGTCCGTGTCTATTTTTGAATGGGATTGATAGAGACGTCAGACGACAGACCGGCGGCGACGTCACGGCGGCGTCACAGTAGTAACGTATACCTTACGGCGACGTGGCGACGGCGTACGTGAGAAATGTATAAAAAATCATAACGTCTGAACCAGGCACGTCGCCTAATAAGACGCCTGATACACACGTCGTCCCTCAGTACGTCGCCTAATAAGACGCCTGATACACACGTCGTCCCAATATAATGTTATTTTTCCCATGTTGATAACGAAAAGTGAATAGCATGAGTAAGATTGGATTTGCAATAGGCTATAGCCTATCGGGAGACATGATTTTTGTTTTGTTTTGTAGGAAGCTTTTCTTTAAAGTGAATTTTTGTTTAATATTAAAGCCTATCTTAATTTTAAATTTGTCATCAAAAAAGAAGCGAATATTCCATAAACAGGCTCTAACTTGTTGGTCTTTCTACAGCAGTGTTTTTAAATAAATGGTCTATCTTTTCTAGACAGAAAAGTTAACAACAAAGTAATAAAAAATATTTTATTTGCAAAATCTATCCCTGCCTCCAGATACAAATGGTCCCCCTTGTATGAAAATATTAATTGGAGTAGAGCATGGAGTAACCCACATACATTTTTAATTACAAACAAAGTAAAAGAAATATCATTTAAAATTATTTACCATTATTACCCCTGTAACAAGATTATCTAAAAATGTATACCGTAGACGAAAAATGCAGCTTTTGCTTTATGGAAACGGAAACGTTAGACCATTCTATAATTGCTCACATAGCTCTTCTCTGTGGAATGATATAGCCAATGTTTCATTAATGGACAACATGGCTCAAACATAGCCTACATTTATCTAATTTTGATATCTTCTTTTAATTTTCTGACTCAAATTTCTCTGTACAATATATAGTCAACTTAATAATTTTGCTTGGAAAATTCTTTATTCATAAATCGAAGTTTATGAAAAACTACGGTGACGCATTGCTGCCACATACATATAATTTTTTCCACTCAAGTGTGTAGTCATGTAGGCTACAAAATATGCCTTTATCCACATAAAATTGATAGCCAATCATGTCTTTATCATACGTTCAAAAAGCTGAAGAAATAACAGCCCCCAACGGACATTCATGTTAAATTATCAAATTATGTACACACCTTATTAATAGCAGATGAGCCCAGAATACGAACATTGTGTTTAATTGCATATTAGGCTAAGCATTTTCCTCCCATAGAAAACCCTATAATAAAGAAAAAGCTTAATGTGGCTTAATAGGCTACTTCAGTGATAAAGATCAAATGCTATAGCCTACACACCTTATTAATAAACCATACTATCCTACAGAAAAGCAGATGAGCCCAGAATATGAACGCAATGCATTTAATTATGCGTTAAGCGTTTTCCGATAGAAACCATTATTATAAAGAAAATAAAGGTGGCTCTTAACGTGGCTTTCTATGGGAGGATGGCATTGCGGTGCACAGCAAATCCTTTAAATGGTATTCAATGCAAAACAAAAATGAAAAATAAAAGTAGCCAATAAAATAAACAAATTATTGTGGCATTAATTAGCCCACAAACAATATTTATTTTAAAGACTAAACGAATTTGTTTAAAGAAAAACACCAGCGTTGGGCGTTTATCTGTATAGGCTGCTAAGTGTTTCAGTCGTCGATCCTTTTCAAACTGGCGCAATAAAATAAAACAGAATTTGATTTGTTAAACATGAAGAGTACACACTCCGTGTTTGTGCGGAGTGTGGAGCGCGCACTGCATGACATGGACGCGCCGGTGCCATCACTCGCATTTTCCTATCAACAGTGGAAACAACTTAAATACTCCATCATTTCTGGTCATACAGAAAAGAATAATACATCAGTCGCAACTACTTTTATTTGTGTAAACTCTCAACAACAAGAAAACGTTGTGCTTTTGTAAAATAAAATAAAACGAACAGGGCGCGCTTTCATGATCTCTGTGAATTCGAGCGCGTCTCAAAAATGAACCGAAAAACAGTGTATAGACAAGCCTCACAGACATGAGAAATATAACTATCTATATAAAGTTTATAAAAAAAAAAAAATGTTATCCACCAACGAAAAAAAATCCAATCGAAAGCAAATAGCCTACGGTATACCATCTGATTATGTGATCCTGTCCGTATGAAAGGCGCATCTCTAGAGGCTAAATTACAGCGGAGATGTAGATATGTTTGCAGGCAGCCTACACTGATTTAGAAAAGACTAGTTCATTAATAAACAATTAAAATGCTTCATTATTTTTTTCAGACACATTTATTATATCATTAGCCTACTTTTGCCGGTGCTTTGCGGCAAGTTTTATGCGCTTGAGCGCGGAATAGCCATACACCCAGGATTGAATTTAAACGTGAGATTAGTCCTAATTGCTTAAATAAATTACTACTAGTTTAGGAAAAATCCTTCAGTCTATGGCAACTCTAATCAATAGCCTACATTTAATATTTGACATTATTTAATTAGTAATTAGTATCCAGCTCTTTACATTAAATTAGTTGAGTTAGCATAATTAGTTAATGAACAAATAAAATAATAAAATAAAGTTTAAATTATACTACCGGTAACCATATATTTCTATATAGCATTGATTATTCCACCA
The DNA here is from genome assembly GCF_965113295.1 of Leuciscus leuciscus. Classification (NCBI taxonomy): domain Eukaryota; kingdom Metazoa; phylum Chordata; class Actinopteri; order Cypriniformes; family Leuciscidae; genus Leuciscus; species Leuciscus leuciscus. The sequence goes on from NC_138730.1 coordinate 25,630,337, forward strand.
CACAAAGGACTGTTTATAAGGTGATAATCCGTTATACATGTGAAGATTGTAGCCTATATGGCTGTATCTTGAAGATTTTTGTATTGTATCTTCTGTTATAAAGATGAAGATTGACATTTCGTTAATTAAACAAAATAAGAACACAATGTTGTAAAAAATAAACAACTTAGGCTACGTTCTGTTAGATGTGTTTTGACTACTTTTTGTTTAATTATATCTCTAGGTAATGAAGATATAGCCTATTAACAAAAATAAATCTTAGGCTATATATAATATATAATATTAAAAAAAAACTTATAGGCCTATATAAAATATATTTTAAAAAAGGGCCTCATTGATTAATTTTGCCTGATTGGGGGCTGTTACTATTTGCTTAAGCTTTTTGAACGTAGAAGTGTGATAAAGGCGCTATAGGCTGTCAATTTTATGTGGATAAAGGCATATTTTGTACATGACTACACATGTCCTTATAAAGGCAAAAAAAATTACAGTATTTTAATAGTGTTGTTAAATAAAATAAAATAATTAATTACTTTTAATACCCTACTTTATTTGAACCAATTATATTGCCTCATTTGTAATATGTATTTAAGTCATAAAGGCTATTGTTCACTTCAGATCTATCTTTATGACCAAAAAATATATAAATAAAATAGTCGACACTGACAGCCCTAGTTTTGAACATTTGAACATGAACCTACATTGTTTTGCATTTTGTGACTAAAAGACTATTTCCCTGTCTTATATTTTTTCATTGTTGATTTCTTGTAAATAATATAGGCTATTAAAATACTTTCTTGTCACCTTCTCCTGTAAACAATATCGTGAATAGTTTCATATTGTGTATTCGCCCATTATGGTCAACTGTGTAAATTAAAATTATTACCACCTTCAAAAGTAAAAACTCAGAATGACACATTCCAGAATATTATGTTTATAGATTACAATTAATGAATTTATCTGTTCAACTTTAAAGTTGTTGTTAATAATTGTGCAAAAAGTTGTGACTTTGATGGTGTATAATTTGCATAGTCCTCATATCCAGTAGAAAGTGAGTGAATTATTTAAAAAAAAAAAATACTATGTTTGTAAACCATTCAGAGATGACATTAATGACATACACAACTTTGTATACAATACAAAATTTGTATCAGTGATATTTTCAATGTCATCAGAATACAAGAAAAGAATGATTGATTAGAAAGATAACAAAGGAAAGATAAGAAAAGCTAGGGGGAAAAATAGATATTATTTTATTGTGATGCGACGTTGGAGTCACACGTTGGTGTCACGCGTCTGTGGTGCGGCGTGCTGTGGTGCGACGTTGGAGTCACGCGTTGGTGTCACGCGTCTGTGGTGCGGCGTACCCCTTCTGTCACGTAAAAGTACACGACTGTCGACTTCGGTAAGTTATCCGTGGCACTATCCACTCCTCATAATAATGTACCTCAAAATGAGAAGCGTATGACTGAGATACGCCCTGCCCAAGTCGTCCTTGCGATGGAGGTTCGGGTTGAATAACTAGTTCTTCCAATGTCTCATCATCTGACTCATGCTCGTATTGATATGGTAAAATCGACACCATAGTTACTTTCTTTACAATGTGTATAATCGCTGAGGTTTAGGAAGCCTCAGGAAATGAAATTCAGTTATGGTAATGAGAGTTTTGCTTCCCACACAGTAGACCAATCGTAACAGACTGGGCCACCTGGCCAATCAGAGCAGAGTAGCTCGCGGAAAATAGGGATTTAGAGAGACTGAATCTACGGACTAGTCTTTTGAGAATCATTGAAAAATGTTATGATGTGCAATGTATATTATGAGATTTTTTTTTTTTTTTTGATTTTTTTTTTTACCTTTGATGCATGCAAACCTGTTGTAGGAGACCTCCAAAACAAAATTAGGAACCTTTAACCTCTCACACAGCCAGACATTTGATGATCGGCATTAAGCCTGGTCCAGTCTGCTGCTTATTTTATCCAGGATCTGCATAGAGAGGATGAGACTGCCGGACCAATATTAAAAGCAACCAATCACAGTTCTTTTGTATTATGAAGACTTCAGATGCAAAAGCCTATAAGTGCCATCTGAAATTTTCTTCTAAAATGAGCATTTTTATCAAGCTTGTATATTTAGGTTTAGTAATTTCACTTTAATGACAATTAATAGGTAATTTTCATTGCCATTAAAGTGAAATAACTGAACATAAACATACAAGCTTTATAAAAATGGTGATCATTCTAGATGAAAATTTCAGATGCCACTTAGAAGCTTTTGCATCTGAAGTCTTCATAAGTCTTAAGCTCCACCTCAATAACAACAAATGTTCTCATTTAACGGCTGGGTCATTGCATCACTTCAACTTCTGACACCGGTGAGGGAGAGCAATCTTAAGAGTGAAAAGTTGCTATTACTAACTATCAGAAAAAACAGGAACATCTAATCAATGTGGTTGGCCAAGTATAAACCAAACCATGTGCACTTTCTCAAACACTGAGGCCTCCTTCCTCACAACACTGAACTTCCGTTTTCAGAAGCAGTGTTAGACACGTCTCACAGAGTGGGTGACATCCGTAGAGACATGAGTTTATGGAACAAAACAGACCGAAATGAGTTCAGGAACGTGAGAGTTTGGGGATATCCAAATCTATAAAGACAAAACTGCCTGTATGAGATATATGACATGTGAGACTTCACAGCAAATCCCTCTCACTTCAGGTTTACACATCCTGTTTTAGTTCTCCCTTCCTCTGCGGATCATAAAGTTGCATATTAAGATTATTTTCAGGAGACCCACAAATCATCTGGTACGTCTGGAGCCTGGAAAGACCTTGATTTGAGAATAATTTAATTTTTTTTCATATTTCTAGCAAAGCTATTTTACATTATTAATTTAATTTAATTCATTATTTATTTATTTTGATTTTATCTTTAATGTATACCATGAGATAGTACAGGTAGTGCAAATGATTATTGTTTTACTAAGTTCAAACACATTATAGGCTCTTTTAGATATGTTCTGATGAACATGTTTTCAAGCTCTGTGTTTTTTTTTATTTTATTTTTTTTTATCAGGCAACTTTTAACAATTAAAAGTCCATCTGAGTGATGTTGTGAGAAGAAGTCCACCGAGCAAGCGACCACATCTGCAACTTATGAGACCTCTGAGCAATCCCTTTGGACAATCAGAGAGCTAAACTCCAGCACACGCTCAGGTTTCAGCGAGCCATTCTTTGAAGCAGCAGTGAGAACACCGATTGTCATAGATCCTTGATCCAGACTTGTTTATTTCTCAGGGGAGGCAATAAATGCTTTCACATGATGTTATGGGATAAAATTTAGCTCTGTGTTGAAGATAACAGTAAAGCTACAAATCTAAGCCTACAAATTTCAATGTGCTGACATTATTTTAATGTGTTTGCTATGACAATATGAGTGCACACTGAGATGATGTCATACAGTCCACAGATAAAATGACATATATGTGTATGACATACTTGTACTGCCATTATGTATTGGCTTCAATAAATAAAACCTTTTAAAATTGAAACTTAATCAATAAAATGTAATTAAATGAAAGATATATTTCATTTATAAAAAAAAATGTATGTATGCATTTTATCATTTTTGAATCTATTAAAATATAAATTCACCACTTTCATCCGGTTTTTAATGTAATTATTCGGCCCATTCCTCCCACCTTGTGGACAATGTGGAAAATTCCTATAAAACGTTCAAAACGTGGACAAACAGTTGTGTTTGAACTTTTGTTTTCTTTTTACAGCTTAGCGAAAAGTGTTAGATTCTCATAAAAGACACACTGAAATCAATACATGCTTTTATTAAAGAGAAAACAAATCATTGAAAATATTTCAGTTTGAAACAGTACACTGTTTGCTCTTATTTTTAAAGACACAATAGGGACATTCTCATATTTGAGTGACGTTACTCTTGTTTCTGGAAAAAAAAGTTGTAAATGACATGATTATTATATGAACAATGTTTGCATATATCATGCATTGGCTTTTGATCCGCAGAAAATTTGTGTTTTCAACCCAGACACGGTGCCTTTGTGATGTTACATGATCTGCTACAGAGACAATGCAAACATTTGGCTTTAACCTCAAATATGAGAATTCTAACTCCTTGCCAAAACATATAGCCTAAAAGTTTTTCCCAATGGTTTACACACCAAAATTGGAACTTAAAACGCATTCACCAAAACCTGAATGCAACAAATCCCTGTCTGCAAAATTGCAGGCAAAATCTCTGCTTTACCCTCAGTTTTCAATTCTATATCACACTGTTTTCAAAACACTTCACACAGTTCTCTATATTTGGCACAACATTCCAAATCTCTTTAGTTCCTTTGGAAAGCAACACCAATCACAATGCCAAGCTCTTTGCACCAATTGGCAAGACCAGTTCTTCACTGGTGTAACAACAACAGTTGCTAAATTATTCAATTAGAAATCGTTGCTTTGGCACACTAAAAAGATGAGCTTTTCTTTTTTTGGAGGAAACTGGAAGTCAGTGGTGATGGAGGAGCTAGAGGTGAAGGAGTGAGAGTAGGAGGATGAGGAAAGACGGTTGTCTCTGATAAGTTCAGAGGGTGGTGGACCAGAGCAGCCTAAGTATGTTGTGATCTGGGGCAACATGCATTTCCACCAGACTGCTCTGGTCTTCAACTGGCCACCCACGGTTCTGTTATAACATATTCCTCATTCCTAAACCTAGAGTTGTTTTTTTTCTGGCATGATGATGGAAAATGTACGACTGCCTCGTATGCATGCCTCCTCTCAAGAGACTGGAGAATGCACGTGGTGAGGTTGTTGCGAAGGCTTGCGATGGCAGTTGGATCCATCACTCCAGAATTTTCATTCCCAAGCCAAGTTTAGCCAGAAACATCGCTTGAAGATAAGGTACTTTGACCAGACCAAAATGGGAGACAGGATGCAGCCTTATTTATTTTTTAAATTTTTGCATGTTTTGTGTGTGTGTGTGTGTGTGTGTGTGTGTGTGTGTGTGTGTGTGTGTGTGTGTGTGTTTAAAGTTTTGAAAAAATGAGCCACTTTCATTTTTAACTTTTGTACAGAAAACCCTTTATCTTACTGTTTTATACAGTTTTCTCCAGGGTATGAAAAGTGTTACAAAAAGTGTTCAAAAATACTCACGAAATACTGTTAAAGTAAAGTGTTTGGTACTGTATTGCATTTGTGTGTTTTTATGTATATTTGAGTAGGTATATTACTGTAACAATCCTTCCATTATGGGATTTCATAAGTGTTTTCTGTTGAGCACATCAGTGTGTTGTTGGTTGTTAGACAAATCACTTATATGTGTGTGTGTGTGTGTGTGTGTGTGTGTGTGTGTGTGTGTGTGTGTGTGTGTGTGTGTGTGTGTGTGTGTGTGTGTGTGTGTCTGGTATTCCCATACATTATGGGGTCCCCATGAGGAAAACAGCTTATAAATAATTTTTGTTTGGAAAATCTAAAAATGGAGAATGTTTTCTGTGACGGGTAGGTTTAGGGGATAGAATATACTTGTACAGTATAATTATTATATATATTTTTTAACATTTTGGAAAGGGACAAAGCTGTTGAATGCAGTTTGCTTTTGCTAGATATTTGTAGAGTTTTTCATTTTGTGTTTGTGGTTTAGTGTAGAGTTTTGGGAAATGTGGCAAAGATTCAGTAAACGTGTGTAAACAATTGGGAAAATTTGTATTAATACATTGGTGAAAACTTTTGAGATCTGAGTAGAACTCTAGAGTGAATAAGTGCATGACTCCAGCAGTGTTTCATTATTCCTCCTTAAACTGGAAATGATGACATCCTATGCCATGAGAACAGCTCTGGCAGACACCAGCCTGAATCACTGTTGCCAAAACAGATTTGATTCACTCACTTTTAGGCTGTGCCAAAAAGTGTTGCTCCACTTCTCAGGGATAATACCAACAGGGGGCACTCTTGACCAAGTCAACATGGAAAATAGTGCATATGAAAGTATCCCATGTTCTCATTGCAGCTCCTCTGCACATACATTTATTTGAATGCACATAACCAAATATGTTTGACATGATAATTACTTCATAATGGACAATAAAAATCAACAACCTCTTTGAGCTTCACATAATACAGCAGTCAGAGACAACTTCACAATGGCACTTCATCAATAGACACAAACTTCACATGGATTTTTTTTTCTCAGACATTCACGATAACCTCAACCACAGGTGGGAAGCATTAATTCAAGGCCTGAAAATCAAACTCCACAAAAATATTTATAAAACAATAACTTTGTAATTGTTTCACTTTATCGGTGAATCGAGGATCTCTTCGTACTCCTGCCTTTTGCTCTTGCCCACCCAGTAAAGCTTTACGGCCGTCAGCACGACAACACTGATGATGATGATGACGCCCCCGATGATGTCATACACTGAAGGAACCATGTGGAGCACAATCAGCTGCAGAAGCATTGCCACAACAATTTCCATATGCTGCACGGTGCTAACCAGTGCGGGATGGAACTTGTTGAGGGCGTAATATACCCCCAGGAACGCCACGGTGGAGCAGACGCAGATGCCGATTAGATACCCCCACGTCTCTCCGTCCAGTGGAATGATGGGCTCCTGCAGGATGAACATAGTTGACACTCCCCACACCGTTCCTGTCCAGCCGAAAGTGAAAAGCGCTGTCCACATGCTCACCTTCTCTTTGATGGCACGATATATGATCATGGACAAGGCTGCCATTAAGCCTGCCATCACCGTCATGGTATAGCCGAAAGCCTCCTTCCAGAAACCCAGAGATCTGTGCTCACCTAAGATGTTGGGAATCATGACCAAGCAGAGGCCGAAGACGCTACCGACAACCGTCACCACATCTGTCATGCCTAGTCGCTCATCGATGAGTAAAAACGCCAGCATGGCGCTGAAGACCGTCGTGGTGGCCCTCCACATGATGGTGCCGTTGCTGGGCGGCACGATGGCAAATGAGGTATACGCACACGTGATGGAGATGACATTGCACACACCATAGAAGAAAAGACGCAGTCTGTAACCTTCAGGCCCGAAGGGAGGCTCCTGGTAATAAAACACCACCGCAATGGACAACACCTGGATGACCGAGCGGATGAAGAGAAGCTCCAGCGACGGCACCTTAGAGCGGTCGGCAGCCAGGCGTGTGATGAGAGCCACACAGCCGTGGGCCAGAGCCGCCCCGAACAGAGCGGCCCATGTCATTCGTGAAGCGAACACGGAGGCCTCCCCGAAGCTCTGCAGTTGACCTCCGACCCCTTTGTCTTTTTGGTCTCCTGGCGGTTTGGACCGACTGTCAAGAGCACTGAAAAAAGTCCTGCCTGACTTGCTGTCAGTAAGGTTCTTTCTGTCTGAGGTCTCTTCGACAAATGAGCCAAAGTCTTCAAAAGATGGAGCGTCATCATAGCCCTCGTCTCCAGGCTGGGGGAAATGAGTGGCATATTTGACCGTCACTGTGTTCGGGTGGATTTTGACTCGCTTCTTCGAGCCAAGCAGATGCTTTGTTGGTGAATCCTCCATTTTCTTACAATACCAGCTGTCGTGTAGCTCCTGAATGTAAAGAGAAAGAATTGTATGCAAACTAAATACTTCATAATTAAAACTTAAGACAAGATGTACAGCTCAATATCTCAAGCAATGTTTTTAAATCAACAGAAATTGCACAAAGGATCTGATATTTTTGGATCTGGATCGATTATCAATCTAACTTTGCCAGAGCATGAAACCTAATGCAAACTCTTTCCTTACAAAAACTGAGATTAGTTCATATTATATGCTTTTTAATTTTACATGCAGGTAAAATATTATTGCGTATAAATAAATATAAATAATATTGTGAGATATTAATACAATTTAAAAAAACTTTTTTCTATTTTAATATATTTTTAAATATAATTTATTCCTGTGACGGCAAAGCTGAATTTTCAGCATCATTACTCCAGTCTTCAGTGTCCCATGATCATTCAAAAATCATTCTAATGTACACATTTGGTGCCTATAATAAACATTTCTTATTGTTATCAGTGTTGAAAACAGTTTTGCTTATTAATACTTTTGTGGAAACTGATCACTTTTTCAAGATGCTTTGATAATTAGGAAGTTCAAAAGAACAGCATTTATTTTAAATAGAAGTATTTTGTAACATTATAAATGTCTTTTCTATCCCTTTGATCAATTTCATGTTTGTTTTTTTTCTAAATAAAAGTTTTAATTTCTTTAAAAAATATATAATTTTAACAGTGGTGTTTATATCAATATACAGTATGAGCAAACTGTTTCTCAAAAACTGGTTCTGATGTGTTTTTCTCTAGCAGTTATTTTCCATGGTGGTGTCATCCACCTAGTTCATAACCACCGTAAATTATATTTTATGCTGTTTACAAATATATTCTAAATGTTAAGTAAGTATACAGTTTATTAACAATAATATTCGTAGGTCAAAACAATGGTTTGATAATTTTGTTCATTGCCGTTTTGCTTTTCATTTCTGCTGTTGCATAATTGTTTTAGGCTACTTTTTACATTTTTGTTGTCAATTCTTTAAGGTATGCATCCATAGCAGAAATAAACCTGAGAAATATTCCCTAGAGTAAAAAGTGTGACAACAAGCCCCGTTATGCCCAACAACTTAAGCTATTTTGAGGACATGGTCAATAATGACGCCTGCTTCGATGATGTCACATGACGCAGAAAGCAGTGGATGAAGCTGTCGAATGTGAGTGACATTTAGCAGAGAGGAATCGATTGAACTCCTGATACTGATTTTATGAATGGAGCAGAAGGGACGCTGTGTCTAGTACTACAATTCACGCTCCTCCTGTAATTCATACGGTAGCCTAGGCTACTTAACGTATGCTGACTTACCTTTAATACCTAAAATTCCTTTTGTAGGCTATAAATCAATGTGACCATGTATAAGCAGGTGTGTCCGATATCTCTATTTAAAACCACCTGCGCAATGCCAAAGAAAAACGGCGAAATCTTACCTGTCCTCTCAGATTCCTCTCGCAATTGAAGATCCGCGAATTAACGTATTAAATCCAGCGATCATTGTTGTGTTTTTGAGGCAATATGTTTATTTCTCCCCATGTCTTTTCGTATGGAAACGTTTATAAATTTGTCTAACTGAATAACAGCAGGGCACCCCGCACCCAGTCAGCTCGCAGTAGGTTTGTTTCTGGATTCTGGGATCTCAGTCGAGCTGCATGCATGGAATATGATGAGGAGCATTTGCTCTAAGCGTGCGTCATCATTCAGGAGGAGCGTGTCATTGACGCAGTACAACTTCACCTAACAGCATTTGAATCACTCTATCAGACACGTCACACGAATATCATATAGGCTGCATTAACAGAAATGAATAAATGCAGAAAATGTATAAAGTAACTTCAGAGCAAGGTGAGTAAAAGTGTGACTGGTCACATGTAAAACTGTGGCTGGTGCGTTCTGTGAGTCAATATCGGTTATATAGGCCTATCAACACGTACAACTGTATGGCTTTATAGCCTTCATTTTTTATTGAAAGTTTTACCTCACAAGTGTTATATTTTATGAAGTTCCTAAACGCAAGTTAGGGAGGAGTGAGCCCATCTAATCTTTCAATCAACTATATAAGCAGCCGCTTACCTCTCTCTAGCATCAGCTGTTCCAGTATCCCTCCACCTCCCCAAACTCCACCTTCATCTCAGGTACCTTGCCCTTCAATTATCATATCCTACATTTAGCCACTGGGGGGTATATCAGAGCTCGAGTTGAAGCTGCTTCATCGAGCCCCTCTTCAGTGGACAGCAAGCCAAATAAGTTTAACCTAATATCTTAAAGATTTTATGGGCAAGCAAACTCGTTAAAACCCGTTAAACAGGTCAAAAGCCAAATTAGTGGATTTGTCCAAAAACTCTTCTATTCCGTGAGCACATAACCTCATCATAAAAAAAATATCTATATTTCACTTTCCTTTAATTCCTCCCTATTCTTACATATAGCCTACTACTCTAAGCAATATCTGAAACTTCATATTTTGAGCTCTTATGTTTATTTGACTCTTCATGATGAATCGCTAGGCCTCAGTTGTAAGTCGCTTGGATAAAAGCGTCTGCGAAATGAATAAATGTAAATGTAAACTCATCAAGCGTATAGTTTTCAATGTTTATTTCGGAGTCCCATAGTGGGTTCATTTATTTGTGAATTATTAATTCAATTTACAGACCTGATTTTTTTAGAGATAGCCTAAGCAAAGATTATTTTGAGTACAAAACCATGATTGACCAAGACCTCCATCCAGAATAACTGAGATCAGCTGGCATATATAAATAATAAATTATCCGCAACAAGCTGCAATAGTATACACTCACTGTCCATAAAGCAAATAATTCTGTAGTATGCATTGCTGGGATATAGTCAGAATGACAGCCATGGCCACCATTCACTTATATGGAAAAAAGATGCAGTGAATGGTGCCTGTGACTGCCATTATTTTTTGCCTAACTTCTCCTTTTTTGTTCCATTGAAGAAAGAAAGACATAGAGGTTTGAAACAACATGAAGATGACAGGATTAAAGCTTTTACACTTCTGTAGTATAGAAAATGAGAACCATACTGCCCTTTTCATCCATTTAAAACCTATACTTTCCAAATGTGATCAGGAGCCAAGAACTGCATCATTCATATTTCATGATATGATATGACCCCTGTAACTTTTGTAACTATAATGAGGGGAGATCTCAGCATGTTTTGACCTCCCATCAGCTGGCTGATTATCTGACACAGCTTTGCAACCTTTATTTATTTATTTATTTATTTATTTTAAAAAAAAAAGGTGTATAACCATTTATAACCATTCCAAGAATTATGTTATTATCACGTCCTGCTAGTGGAATTTAGCTTTTTCTCTTAAGCCTAACATTATTTCAAAGACCAATTTATATTTCTTTGCATTTTTTTTTTTATCTTAATGAAGCATTTAAAAAAATATGTTTTGACATTTTTGTCATGTCTTAAGTTTGTATTGCTCCTCTGTTTCTAATTAGACTCAGGCAGCTTTAATATTTATAATATAACAAGGCTGTGTGAAAATAGCAAGGCCCTGTTTCCATAGTAACTACACCGGAGAGTTCACCAGAAAATGCAGAGGACCAACCATTTATCTTAAAGTGTGTTATTTTTCATGTTTAAATAGGCTGACTGTGAAGCTCCCTGAATAAACAACACATGGGCAATTTTCTACATGCTGTCAACATAGTCATCAAGACTCTCCTTCTGCTGTCATGCTGGGTTAATGAGGTTTTCTTGAGTCAGACAAGAAGATACATCACATAGGCCTACGCTACGCACCTACTCATCAGCATTCAATTCTTATCGATTTCACTGATTTTTGGAGCGGATCAGGAAAATATTGCCTTTAGAGTCTCATTTTACATATAATGAATTATAAATGCATAAAGAAGACATGATTTTATGTGAGCTGTATGACAGCTCTGTCTGTCAGCGACCGTTTTCCTGTCATTGTGACAGATCAGTGAGCGTATCTAAACTCTTTTCCTCTCTGTGCTGGTGTGGAGAATGATGGATAAAACTCATTCCACAGACACAGAGAACAAAGCCAAGGCATCAGGGCCATTTTCCCTGTAGCACAGTAAAGGTGCTGGTGTCCTTTAAAGACACATTACTGGGTTAGTATTACACCGTGTCCTAACCAGACGCGACGTGATAAGATTCCAGCAACAAATAATTTGTCTGTCCACACTAGACGCGACGGGACTGCGAGATGAGTCAAAATCAACAAAACCCTGAGCCAATCAGAACAGCATGTGGGCGGAGTCTCGCGGCAAGTGCACAGCACCAGAGAATAATCTTGACGGCACTCGCAAGAAAATGGATAAGTAGGCTACATAATCAAATTCAATAATATTACACCATTTAAACATTATTAAAAATACATAGACTGAGTTAATAAAACAATCTTTGTCAAATAATACACTTGTTTGTTCACAGTTTGAACGTTTTTATTTCCATTTGTTTAATTTCAAGATCTGATGTGAATTATCCATTGTTGCTTTTACAGCTACAAAGCTGGGAGCACTAAATTATATTACATGAGACTTACAGTCTTTTGAACAGACCTTTGAAAGGAAGGGACGCCAAATACCAAGACCTTCTGCACGACTGTAGGGGGAAAGGATGGCAGGCTTGGCTGTTCCCGGTCGAGGTCGGCTGTGGAGGATTCCCTGCTCAAGTCAGTGTGGAGAATGCTCATTGCCACTGGAATGAGAGGGAAGGAGAGGAAGGCAGCAGCTCGCAAGATGGGGTGGGCAGTGGAAAGAGCATCTTGCTGGTTATGGAGCAGGAGGGAGGAGTTGAGCTGGAAGCCAGGAGGGGAAGATGGGTAGTGACTTGGCCACCACTGCCGACCCACCATCGGGAGGGTGTTGCAGATGAGGGTCGAAACACCCAATGAACGATGGGTACCGCCTGATGACATCAACCCCTCCTGGCCAAAGCTACATTCACTTAAGGTGAATGAAGGTGAGAAGCATTTCCGGATGTATTTGTAATTTAGAAACTCTGGGCAACCAATGACTTTCAGGAAAGTCTGGGTGGCAACCGAGGAAGTTCGGTGATGCTGGAAAGACAGCTGACCTCCAGGAAAGACTGGTGTGGGTGAATGAGGTTAGCAACCTCACCCATAGCACTCGCAAGAGGGCACCAACTCAAGCTACGGAAAGTAATACAGAGCAATACCCCCAGAGTCTCCCGAGAGAGACTCGACAGGACTGACACATCGGTAACGGCCAGGAATGAAATACAGACACAGAGACGGCTCAGCCAAACAACATCAACCAGGGGGAAATTGGAAGTAAAGTGTCATTGCGGAAAGACCTGCAAGAACAAAAGAGGGCTTAAGATACACCAAAGCCGAACCAACTGTGTAAAAGAGGGGTCACAGGAGCAGCGCACAGCGGTAACACCTGGTGAGACGCAGAAGAGCTCCAGACAGGAAGCACCGCAAAGTACTGGAGATCTCTCAGCACCTGTGTCACCTCAAGACCTCAGGACGGACCCACCTGATGCCACTCCAGGGAGCCAACCCCACTCTGCGAGGGAATTAATTAAATGGCCCAAAATGAGCAATAACAAAGAGTGGTACCAACTAGACCAAGATCTCGACAAAGTGCTAGAAGCCACACTAGCAGAGACGGCTGAGCCATACTCTCACAATAATAACCTACAACATGGCAAGGGAGCGTTTTGGAATTAAGGAGAAGAAAATCAACATCAAGGCTGCACACCAGCCAAGCAGAAGAGAAAGGGAAATTCATCATCTGAGGGGAGAAATCAAAACTCTCACCAAGCAGTTCAAAAGAGCCCCTGCTGATGAAAGGGAAGGCATCAAGCACCTGACGAGTCAATTCCGAGAGCGCCTCTGCAGACTCCGAAAAGCAGAAAGCATTAGGAAGAAGAGGAAGGATAGGGAGAACAAAAGATCCCAATTCACCAAATACCCCTTCCGATTCACCAGAACACTGCTGGGTGAAGCAAAATCTGGAAGGTTGACCAGCCCCAGAGGAGATGTGGAGATGTTCTTGAGGGAGACCCACAATGACACCTCCAGAAACCAGGCCCTGGACACCAACCCAAGCATCAACAGTATAAATACCCCGGAAAAAGAGCTCAACATCAGTGAACCATCCTGGAAGGAAGTTCAAGAGGTGGTGAAGAAGGCCAGAACAGGGTCTGCCCCCGGCCCAAGCTGTATACCCTACAAGGTATATAAGAAATGCCCAATGCCCCTCCGGAGGCTGTGGAAGCTGTTCCAGAGGATCTGGAGAAAGGGTACCATTCCATCAGGCTGGAAGAAGGCAGAGGGCTGTTTCGTGCCAAAGGAAGAGAACTCCTCAACCATTGACCAATTCAGAACAATCTCACTGCTAAGTGTAGAAGGCAAGATCTTCTTTTCGGTATTAGCCAAGAGATGACCTTGTACATAACAGAGAATGGATACATCAACACTGTTATCCAGAAAGGTGGAATTCCAGGCTTCTCTGGATGCCTGGAACACACCGGAGTTCTCAGTCAGATGATCCGTGAGGCTAAAGCCAGCAAGGGCAACCTGACTGTTGTCTGGCTGAATCTGGCCAATGCCTATAGATCAATCCCTCACGCCCTCAAGTACCAACAGATTCAAGCTATACATGTCCAAGGGGAAGTGATTCCATCGATAGAAGAGAATCCAATCAAGTGCTTCAGAAAGTGGTTCAATATCTCACTTAATGATGTTTTATTAACAAAGTTCGGGAGGTGCACATTCAGATAATTAACATGAGTGGAGAGCACTCAGCAATCAACGATAAGAGGTGTATATATATATTCAGCAGTCTCACCTCAATTCACTGACAGTTTAGCCGCATCCCTCCACCACCCCTTCTACACACTTTTAGTCCTAACCATTTACATACAGGGGTGGAGTACTCTGGGTTCGGGTCGAACTCTGAGCTCGGAGCCATCCCCCGGACAGCACGCCAAATACGCATTAAATTTTACTCACTCTAATTGTATGTAAGTGTGAACTCGTGAACTGACAGGAACAACATAGCCAATACAGAAAAGCAGATGTAGGAATGGCTGAGGAGGATCGAAAAATCAGGGCTCCCTGGGAAGTTTAAAGCTTGGCTCTATCAACACGGACTGTTGCCAAGACTCATGTGGCTGCTGACTGTGTATGAGGTCCCGATGACATGCGTTGAAGGAGTGGAGAGGAAGATCAATAAGTACCTCCGAAAGTGGTTGGGAATCCCTCCAAGCTTCACTGCAGTAGGCCTCTACATAAGATCAGGGCAGTTCCAACTTCCTCTGTCATCCGTGGTTGAGGAATTCAAAGTTGCAAAGTGCAGAGTCGTAATGACATACAGAGACTCACAGGATGAACAAGTCAGACATGTAGGCATCACCACAAGATCAGGTCGCAAGTGGGCAGCTGATCCATCTGTTGCACAAGCTGAGAGCATGTTGAAGCTACGTGATATCATTGGAGCGCCATGCACAGGAAGACAGGGTCTTGGAACCTCCCATTTCCAACAGTGGAGGAAGGCAGGAACCAGTGAAAGAAGAGCCATGATTCAAGAGGAGGTACAGAACCTGGAAGAGGAAGGACGAAGGTCAAGGGCAGTGGACCATGCTTCCCAAGGAGCCTGGACCAAATGGAATCTTCCCAAGAGAAAGATTACCTGGGCGGACCTATGGAGACTGGAGTCGTTCCGCATCTCCTTCCTGCTGAGATCAATGTATGACACACTCCCAACCCCAACAAACTTGCACAAGTGGGGTATGAGAGAGGACCCATTGTGCAAGCTTTGTGGGGAGAGCGGCACCATGGCACACATCCTGTCCAGGTGTAAAAAAGCACTCACCCAGGGAAGGTACAGGTGGCGCCACGACAGGGTGCTCATGACACTCGCCAACACCTTAGAGCAGGAGAGGAAAAAGAAATGCCAACCACTTTGGAAAACAACATCAATCCAGTTTGTAAGGGAGGAGGAAAAGCCACCAACCGCAGCAACAAGAACCAGTCTGCTACAAAAGGTCCAATCATGGGAAATGAAGGTCGACCTGGGAGGAAGGCTGCAGTTCCCACAGTTTGTCCAGACAACCCTGAGGCCGGATGTGGTACTGTGGTCTGAAGAGGGAAAAAAGATCATCCTCATAGAACTTACAGTCCCATGGGAAGAGGGGTGTGAACAGGCCTTTGAAAGGAAGAGCGACAAATACCAAGACCTTCTGCACGACTGCAGGGCGAAAGAGGGGAAACAGATTGGCTGTTCCCGGTCGAGGTTGGCTGTAGAGGATTCCCTGCTCAGTCAGTGTGGAGAATGCTCACTGCCATTGGAATGACAGGGAATGAGAGGAAGGCAGCAGCTCGCAGGATGGGGTGGGCAGCGGAAAGAGCCTCTTGCTGGTTATGGAGCAGGAGGGAGGAGTTGAGCTGGAAGCCAGGAGGGGAAGATGGGCAGTGACTTGGTCACCACCATCGGGAGGGTGTTGTGGATGAGGGTCAAAACATCCAATGAACGATGGGTACCGCCTGATGACATCAACCCCTCCTGGCCAACGCTACATTCACTGAAGGTGAATGAAGGTGAGAAGCATTTTCGGACGTATTTGTAATTTATATTCAAAGTCACATTACACGCTTTTAACATTAAATAAAGAACATAAACAGTATGCTACCTGAGATTATCATTGCCACACTTGGTGTTTGTTGTTCCAGCCGCGATATCGCAGAAAAATAACCGTTTCTAAAATAGAATCGTTGGTTGTCGCCGTTGCGGCTGGTTAGGACAAAAACTCTGATTAACATGGTAAAAGATACATTTTATCGCGTGTCGCGACGCGTGTAGTTAAAACAAGGTGTTAACTTACAAAACATATTATTTAAAATGTTCTTTCTTTAATCTGAATGTGTGTCAGGGTTCTGTTTTCCCTGTGCTTGTCATTTAACCCAGTTTCCCAGTGTGTCTGATTATTGATTCTATTCACCTGTCCTGTTAATTATCTAATTAATTCCTGTGTATTTACTTCCTGTTTGGTTCTGTTCTTTGTCTGGTGTCGTACGTTATGTGTTATTCATATTATTTGTACCTGTATTCTGTGTATTATCTGATTAATGCCTGTTTCGTGTATTCTTTGTGCGATAACTACAACAAAATCTAAAATCATCTAAAATCTAAAATCATCTAAAATCAACTAAAAGGCCGTTCATCATTCCGACTTCCGGCTGACGGGTGAGCAGGGTACGCTGGCGCGCTCTGGCTGCCGCTCCTCTCTATCCGTTGTGATGCCGTGTGCTCTCTTCATGTTTGCCGGGAAATTGTTTTTCTTGGTGTTGGCCTGGTTGCTTTCTATCGGCTCTGTGGATTCACAGTTAGGTTTATTGGGAGCTGACGCAGACGAGGCTTTAATGAACATGGCCTTACAGTACACCTCTCGCCAGCTCTTATCCCTGAAGCGGAATTACTATCTGTCGGGGGACACCTATGACCACTGTGACAGGACTGGATTACTGCGGCCCAAGCGGTATATTCATCGGAGCACAGGACGAAGCTACATCTCTTCCTCGTCGTCCTCCATCCCAGTATTGAACTGTCGGCGAAGGATTACAAGACTGTCTTCCTCCGGGGTTGATTTTACTAACTTTTCTGCTCTGCCGTACGAGCGGCATTTCTGTGATGCGGTGTCTGCAAGCCCTTTAAAAGCCGCGCTACTAAACGCGCGCTCTGTGAACAACAAAGCTCTATTGCTGGCGGATCTTATCATGGACAAGAAGCTAGACTTGTTTTTCATCACGGAAACATGGCACAAACAGGACGATGGTTTTCTTTTTAATCAGCTGACTCCCGCGGGCTTCGGACTCATTGACGTTTCACGAACTACAGGTAGAGGTGGTGGTATTATAGTTCTTTACAAACTGCAATACAAGATTCACCCTGTATCTGTTCCTCCTTTTAAAACTTTTGAATGTCTTGTTTTAAATGTGTCTGATACTCACTCTGCTCTCCATTCTGCCATGGTCACTATCTATCGACCTCCTAAACTAAATAAGGACTTTCTGTCTGAGTTTGCTGATCTTCTCTCTATATTGTCCGTCAGATTTAAGAGAATTTTGATTCTGGGTGATTTTAACCTGCATGTAGATCAGAAAGCCTGTCCCATGGCCAAGGATTTTCTATCACTCTTGGACTGTTTTAATTTTTCTCAGTTTGTAAATGTCCCTACTCACTGTAAAGGACACACGTTAGATTTAATTATTGCAAATGACTCATCTCTTTCTAATCTCTCTGTTGTGGATACTGGACTTTCTGATCATCTAGCTATCTTTTTTAATATTGAGACATTTCATTCTAGTAGAGAGACTTCACGAACTATTTCTTTCCGTAAATGGCAATCAATTGATCATGCTACCTTTGCAAACTCGACTGTATCTTCATTAGTTGGCATGTCTTCTGCTCCTCTTGAGGATAAAATTTCAGTATTTAATAATGTCCTTACAGCCAACTTGGACATCTTTGCACCCATAAAAACACGTAATGTTTCATTTGCACAGTCAGCCCCCTGGTATAATGGTGATTTGCGTACACAGAAGGCTGTGTGTCGGAAATTAGAGCGAAAATGGCGTCACTCTGGTTTAAATGTGTTCCACCAGGCCTGGAAAGATTGCTTGTCAAACTACAGAGTAGCCATTGAAACTGCAAGATCTGCCTATTTCTCAAATATTATTGATATTAATCAAAGCAATTCCAGGAAGCTCTTTCATACAATTAACAGTCTACTTAATGTAGATAGTGTCAGTTCTCTGACTTCATCTGGCTGGCTGTGTAATGAGTTTCTCAAATCTTTCAGTGAAAAAATTTACAATATTCGCACAAATATTCATTCCTTGCAGTCTGCCGATCTTACAGTTAATACTCCTAGGTTCTCTGGCATTCCTTTATCCAAATTTACTTTATTGCAACCTGAGATGCTTTGCAACCAGGTTTCTAGTATGAAAGCTACCACCTGCATACTTGATCCCATGCCTGGTGGCCTGTTTAAATCTTGCTTTGGTCCTTTATGTCCCTCAGTTCTTGCTATAATAAATGACTCTTTATCAATTGGGGAGGTGCCAGCAGCACTTAAAACTGCTGCAGTCACTCCTGTTTTAAAAAAGCAAAATTCTGATGTGAGAAATCTGTCAAATTATCGCCCAATCTCAAATCTATCATTTCTGTCTAAAATCTTGGAGGGTGTGGTTGCAGCTCAATTAAACAAACACTTATTTGAAAATAAACTATGTGAGCCACATCAATCAGGATTTCGAAAATTACACAGCACTGAGACTGCGTTGGTGAAAGTCGCTAATGACTTACTAATTGCCTCCGACTCCGGCTCCACGTCCGTTCTCATTCTCTTGGATCTCAGTTCAGCCTTCGACACTATTGACCATGCCCTACTACTCGATCGCCTCGAACATGTATTCGGCTTGTCAGAGACTGTTCTTGACTGGTTCAAGTCCTATTTCACTGACCGCAGTCAATTTGTTTTCATGGGTGGTTATAGGTCCAAAGTTGGTTCTGTTCATACGGGTGTTCCACAGGGGTCAGTCTTGGGTCCTTTACTCTTTAGTATGTACATCTATCCACTTGGTCAATTACTACAATCTCTCAACCTTAACTATCACCTTTATGCTGATGATACACAGATTTATATACATACTAGACCGGGTCAGCAAGTGAACGTTGGGCATCTTTCTAACTGTATTGCTGAGATAAAGACTTGGATGTCCAATAATTTTCTGTCTCTAAACGGCTCAAAAACAGAAGTTATGCTCTTTGGATCTCCACATCAACTGCGAAAGGTTGGGTCTCCTACTCTGTCTGTTGATGGCGTTGCACTGGAGTTTAAGACCAAATTAAAAAATCTGGGTGTCATTTTTGACGCCACACTGTCATTTGAGCCTTTTGTCCAGAATACAGTTAAGACATCATTTTATCATCTTAGAAATATAGCCCGGCTACGTCCTATGTTGTCCTTTTCGGTAGCTGAGAAGTTGATAAACTCTTTTGTCTTTTCGCGCATTGACTACTGCAATGGTCTTCTAGTTGGGGTTTCTAAATCATCATTGGATAAATTGCAATATCTTCAAAATTCAGCTGCTAGAGTACTTTCTGGGGCCAGGGCCAGGGACCATATAACCCCGGTCTTGGAGTACCTGCACTGGCTACCTGTTAGGTACCGTATTGATTTTAAAATCCTTATGCTGGCCTATAAATCTCTGCACAATCTGGCACCTCAGTATTTGACTGACTTATTAATCCCCTACACACCACGTCGCAATTTGCGCTCCTCTCAGAGTGGTCTTTTGGTTGTTCCGAAGACACGGCTTCGTACGTGGGGTGACCGAGCATTTTCTGCCTATGCTCCTAAGCTCTGGAATTCTCTCCCGGCCGACATCAGGGAAGCAAGTACATTAGTGACTTTTAAATCTCTTCTTAAAACATTTTATTTTAGGATTGCTTTTACATGAACTTGATTTTATGTGTTTATTTGTTTTGTATTTCCATTGTGTTTATTCATTTGCTGTTATGCTTGTCTGTAAAGCGCTTTGAGAAAGCTACTTTTAAAGGCGCTATACAAAATAAATTTATTATTATTATTATTAAAATCATCTTAGATTTTGTGTTACAAGTGTTACTCTTAATTAAAAGTGTTTTAATTTTTGCCAGCCCCATATTTCAAGTTGTAGTTTCTCTTTTATAGATTTAACAGGGTTTTCTAGGTCTTGAAGTTTTGAAGATGAAAATGAAGTAAATTAAAATAATTTACTCAACCTCAAGTTGTTCCAAACCCGTGTGAATTTCTTTCTTCTGCTGAACACAAAAGATGACATTTTAAAGAATGTCAGTAGCCAAACAGCTGATGGGCCCTTTTAACTTCCATGGTATTTTTTTCTCATGTGGAAGTCAATGTCCATCGACTGTTTGGTTAACGACATTCTTCAAAATATCTTTTGTGTTCAGAAAGAAATTCATTCAGGGTTGGAACAACTTGATGGTGAGTAAATGACAGAATTTAAATTTTCGTGTGAACTATCCCTTTAAGTGCCCCATGGTATGTGTATCCTTGATGGGGAATTACTGTAGAATATAAATTTAGAGTTAGTCAAAATAAATGGGAATTATTACCTACTGTATACACTTAGGGCGGTTGCTAGAGGGGAGTTAAAAAGCTGCTCATAATAAATAGACAATCTTCTCACTGTTATTATGAAAAAAATTAAATACATCAACTCATTCCACTCAAGAATGCACAGGCAAATATTGATAGACTTATACAGGTAAGTGAAGCAGGAGAAACAATATAAACTACCATTTGATATGGTACATACATAGCAATTTCTTCTTTTATCCATTTCTATTCGGTCCTTTCAATATTTATAAACACTGATGCAAAAATCATTCTCTGTTTTATGCTTATTATCATAAGATATCAAAAAATATAACAAATTGAACATAAAGCTGATATCATCAAGTCATATCATCAATCAGTATAATCAACAAACAACTGAAAACAAATTGCATATATAAAAAACGTAAAGAGTTTAGATAGGGATACAAATATATCCTTGTTATTCCCAGTATATTCAGATAATATTTCATGATATACATACATACAGATTGGCATGCAAACAAAGAGGGTGAAGGTCCATTCTTTATACACAAAAGGAGCAGGTGTCATTATAAATCCAGAAGCTGCAGGCAGGATCCATCTGTCTTGTTGAATGAGGATGCTGAAATGCAGCTGGCATTCTATGTCATTGCAATCATTTATAGTGATATATCTTTTCAGTGATAAGTGATGTTATTCTTGAACATAAGTTGTCATCTTAGATTTTTGCAGATGTTTTTGAATAAAATCGTAGTTGTCACGGTTGAGTTCAAACTAAATAACACGATATTCATACACAGTTCAAATAGTGAAATATGAGCTCCTATCTGGTACTTGAATACAGCTGTTTTGTAGTGCGCCAGCATCAAGGCTTTTCAACAAGCCTGCTGTGCAACTCTTGTTTGACATTGCAGTCCATTGAACAGACTGCATGCAAGCCTCACAGCCTCGTTTTCATGAGTAATATCCTGAATGCGGTTTATTATCTTAACAGACAGATGACAAAAGGTTTGTGTGATTTTACTGTAGAATTAGATGCCCTGGAAGCAGCTGCTGGACTGCTGTCTGAGACACAAATGCAGTAAACATTTCTGGTAATTAAAATTATTTGTGTTATTTTAATAATTACAAACATGAATAAGTTGAAAATCCATTTAACTGACTGTATCAAAATGATGACAGTTGCCACAGTCATGTCCTTTTTAGTTTTATTGCTATGTTCTGTTGTTTTCAGTTCTCATTCGTTCATTAGTTGTTATGGTTCCTGATCACATATGTTCCTTCTTCCTTTAATGATCTTTCCTTGTGTATTTAAGTTCTCAGTTTTCCTCAGTTCATTCATTGTCATTATATTGTGTCATGCATTTCGTCTGTTGGATTTACTGTTACAACAGTGTGAATTAAATTAATTAATTGTTGAGTTCACCAGAAAGTTCAAAGCAAAGGAAGATATTTGCTTTTAAATAAATCATTTTTAAGGACTACAACAAACGGCTGGGAGGGACTACATGAAATTCCTCCCGGGTTAGTGACATAACTTACCCTAAAATGTACATAAACCCCGCCCCTGGGAACAGAGGAAGAGTACAGCACAGTATAGTACAGCATATTTGTGAGTCTGCTCAAGCTGTCGCATACATCTTTTCACATGCAATACAGTAAGTAACACAAATGCAATAGCATGTCACTCTGTAGGCATCTTACAACAGTTCCCACACAAGCAATTTTACATATTATCATGACAGAATATACTAATCAAAGACTTGAAGATAATTAACTCCACATCAGCAACATAAATTCATCAACTAACCATTCGGAAACGTCCTGTTGCATTCTACATGTTGTCACTTCTTCTTGAGTCTCTCCATCATCGTCCGACTCCATTTTAAACATAAACATCCAGAACAGTATCTGACATTTTAGCATTTGTCTGCAAGGTAATCAGAGCTGCTAACACACACTCTTGAAGCTCCGCCCTCTGTGCCGGGAGCAGAAGCTCATTTGCATTTAAAGGGACACACACAAAATGACACGTTTTTGCTCACCCTCAAAAAGGGACAATTATAAAATGCTGTAAAAAATAATCTGGGGGGTATTTTTGAGCTAAACTTCACATACAAATGCTGGGGATATCAGAGACTTATTTTACATCTTGTGAAAAGGGACATTATACCACCCCTATAAAACTAATTTTCATGCTAGGTTTATTTTGCGTAAGATAATGCTTTATCTAATATCCAATAGTTATTTCTAAAAAGTGTCATAATGCTTTTTAAAAACTGTTCTAATTCTTTGAGAATAGTATAACAATGATGGAGCAGAGGAGTGATCTCATTGGAATGACTTTCAGAAAGATTTTCTCTAGGTGAAGAATGAAAAAAAAAAAAATCAATATCTATCCTACTTTAAAGAGCTTGAGCATTTCAAGCGGCAGAGGACATAACTGCAGTGCATGCTTGTAATAAACAGAACATCATTGTGTGTTGGTTGGTGGGGGTGAGACATTGTGGGCCCCCCATACGCCCCTGCGGAAGCTACTATATTATTATTGTTAATGATCTTGATGTGAATGGGGCTTTAGGGTCTATGAAAGTTTCCAAGGATCCTATTTTCGCCTGCCTCTTGAGAAAATACGTCATACATCAAGTCCCAAGCAATTAATGGGAAGTGCTCCTTGACGACATGCTTGTAAGGCTGGAGTATAAGGGATAGAGCTTTAGTGCTCGGTTTGACCAGCCAATGATTAGCCATCATGATCATGAGTGTATATAGAGTTCCTAACCTCATTCATTTTTTATTGATGCAAGAGAGCGTAGACACCAACGAATAGGGAACAAAAGCGAAAGAGCTGCAACGGGAGCTCAGAGCAAGGTTACTGTGCTGTAAAAATAGAGATAAGCTGCTGGACATGAATGGTTGCTGTTAGCTGTCCTTGCTTCAAAGACATTTGCTAGACATTGTGTGATTAAGGCTAAGGGGGTGACACTGTGTTGACAGCGTCATGCTGTATTGTTTTGCATGTGCCATTGTTTTCTTATCGTGATGATGGCCCTGCAGAATTGTTAAACACAAAAACTGGCATCACAGATGCACATTTATGGACAGCTAAAGCAATAAATCCTTTATACAAATTCCTTTATAAGGCAATGGCCTTTTCCCCTTGACATTAAATTGTACATATAAATGTTCTATGGACATACAGGTGCTGGTCATAAAATTAGAATATCATCAAAAAGTTGATTTATTTCAAGAATTCAACTTAACAGGTGAAACTAATATATTATATAGACTCATTACATGCAAAGTGAGATATTTCAAGCCTTTATTTGTTATAATTTTGATGATTATGGCTTACAGCTTATGAAACCCACGAAATCAAAATCCCAGAAAATTTCAATATTACATGAAATCACACAGTAATTACACAGTAATATCATGGTCATTGAACCAGGTTTTGGTTCTTTTGGCAGTGTGGGCAGGTGCAAATCCTGCTGGAAAATGAAGTCAGCATCTCCATGAAGCTTGTCTGCTGAAGGAAGCATGAAGTGCTCTGAAAACGTCCTGGTAGACGGCTGCATTGAGTGGACAGCACAGTGGACCAACACCAGCCGATGACATGGCTCCCCAAACCAACACAGACCGTGGAAACTTCACACTGGACTTCAAGCATCTTGGATTGTGTGCCTCTCCATTCTTCCTCCAGACTCTGGGACCTTGGTTTCCAAATGAGATGCAAAATTTGCTCTCATCAGACTTTGGACTTTGGTCCACTGTGCTTTATTAAATCTAGAGTCAACACAGCCGTCTACCAGGACATTTTCAGAGCACTTCATGCTTCCTTCATTTTCCAGCAGGATTTGCACCTGCCCACACTGCCAAAAGAACCAAAACCTGGTTCAATGACCATGGTATTACTGTGTAATTACTGTGTGATTTCATGTAATATTCAAATTTTCTGGGATTTTGATTTCGTGGGTTTCATAAGCTGTAAGCCATAATCATCAAAATTATAACAAATAAAGGCTTGAAATATCTCACTTTGCATGTAATGAGTCTATATAATATATTAGTTTCACCTGTTAAGTTGAATTCTTGAAATAAATCAACTTTTTGATGATATTCTAATTTTATGACCAGCACCTGCACAAAAAAGCACAATATTTTTAATCCATACAGCTGTGAAAGGGGTGGTCAGGATGAAAAACTGCTTCAGAGGCTGTTACTGCAACAATAGGTCTTCAGGTATTAGCTGTTCAGAGAAAATGCTTTATCAGAGTAGAGACGTGTGCTAACGTAGATGTTAAACTTATCAAACACTCAGACAGCCGTGCCTGTTCACTGCTTTCTGATCATTCTGCCTCAGTGCAAATGTCCTGCTCTGCTTGGTCAAGACGGCAGAAAGCATGCATGATTAACCATTAAAAAGCATTAAAATTGATTGAGCAATCAGGCAGTTTCTCATGGCAATAGGCTGTGCTGAAAAACTGCTAGCACTTTATTTTACAGTCCTGTTCTCCATGTACATACTACATATTTATTATAGTAATGACAATAACCGGATAATAACTACTAAGCCTGAACCTACCCCTAAACCTAACTTTAACCCATGTAGTTACCTTATATTATCCAGTACTTCCTTAAGTACACCGTAAGTACATGTTTACGTACTGTAAAATAAAGTGCAACCGAAAAACTTGCCACATCACTTCCATGATATATATATATATATATATATATATATATATATATATATATAAATGTGTGTGTGTATGTGTGTGTATGTAGACATTCCTATTCTAAACGTTAAATAGACGTGTTCTACATTCTGAATCGCAGTATAGAGAGTATGACTCACTTACGACAGCATGTAAAATATGATTTTAATAGCTCATCACTGACCCGTGAGTCAGGTCAAATTGTTACTTTTCATTCCACCTACCATTGCTCCCTCCCACTGATTATGTCCCAGAGGAAAGGAAGCAGGGGATAAGCCATCTTCAAGGACTTTTGGCCAGGGTAATTACATCCCTTATGTCAAGTTGCTATGGAGACAAAGAGGAGAGCAGCAATCAGTGCAAACATAGACTGCGTCTGCTGAGAATGGCTTTGTTTGAACTTTGGCATCTGATTATAACTGAGAAACAATTATTTAGCTGTGAAATATCTTGTGTGATGACATAACATGGATGTAACGTTTACATACAGCAGTGAAATGTTCTTTAAGCTGCAAATAATGACGTACAATGAAAGAAAAATACAACGCTTTAAACAGTAATGGCCCTAATTTGTCTTTCCACTTGTAAACGTCCAGGTTTTTATGGCCTGCAAGTGGAGTCAGAAATATCGTATTTATGAGTTCCGACCACATGAATGACCAAGCGAGTTGTATTTACAAGTGGTTGTATTTGCATAGTTGTTACATGATTACATCGGACAGGGAGTGTTGATGCGAAAAAATCACCAAAGCATTTTTAATTAATGATTTAGACATTTTTTTTTCCAATTTATTATAAATATTAAAAAAATTCTGTGATTTATTTCAATATTATTAGAGTACTATGTACAAAATACTTACAGCTTGTAGACAAAAAAAATAAAGTTAATCACCAACCTTATACGATTTACTTTTTGCAAAATATATTTTTACACACACATACACACACGTTTATATATATATATATATAGCCTATATATGAGCAATAAAAACGATATAAAATATAAATCAAATAATACAAATAATTGAAACCTTTTATGACTTCTACTTATTATCACTAAACATCGGTGCTGGCATGGATGATTCCCATTGGAAGGCACTTGCTGCTATCAAGAGTCTCTTTATTCCTCTCTGTCTCTCAACAGGAGGAAGGTGTCTATGACATATTTATCTCCTTTGAGCATGTGGGATGTCTGCTGGGTTAGTGCTCAGTGGAAAGACTGTGATAGTGAAGTACATTGATTGCTCTTTGAACTTTACACAGACATAGACGTTATGACAGAAGAGGGAGCAGAGCCCAATGAATCACTAAATAGCCTATCATCTTTGAAGATGGCATGATATAAAAATGATACAAAAAGGTTTTTGCTTTTAGCCCATTAGTCTATTAGGCAAAATATTGTTGTTAGCAAGATCTCAAACACTCAAAACTACGAAGCATGAGATCTTTGGATATAAAGTGGTTGTTCGGGAGTGTGTGTTCAGCGACAGAAGCCATGTGTGTCACCAGCTCTGTTTTCATCACTGAGTCATTCTTTCCACCCCTGGTCTCATTTCCATTTCCATCATTCTTCTCTTGGGAGAAGAATGAGGCGTAGTGAATTCTCTTTTGTCCTGGTCATAAATCTAGAGTCAGCTAATTGGGTTAGAGCATCTCGAATCCATCAGCGTACTAACAAAAGCCACCGCTGGGGAGAGATGCTATAGTGTACAGAAACAACACTGGGTCTAATTTGATGATAAAACCAGTTGGGGGAGGGAACAGGAGGCCTTGAACAGGAAATACAACTGGAAAGAGTGTGCATGTAGATGGGTAAAAAAAGCGCTCTCTTTGGTCTGGGGTGTTTGTGAGGAGAAAGCTGGCCTGATTTTCATCAGCCTCACAAATGAATGTCATATCCAGTATTGTTCTGTCTTCAGGTATACTCTTAAGAAAAATGGTTCTAAACAGTACCAAATTAGGGTTCTTCGGCTTGTAACAATAGCAGAACCCTTTTTGGTGCTCAATAGAACCCTTTTTATAAGGTTCCATAAAGAACCATGCTTTGAAAGTGCTATATAGGGCCTTAATGGTGTTATAAATAACATTTTCAACGATATTTATTTTCATTAATATTAGTATCTTCATATTAATATTACTATGATTAATATTATTTTTTATAAATTATTTATTAACATTGTTTTTTTTAGCCCTCTATCTGCCTGGTCTTATATCTTGTTGCCTCTATATGTGTTTTACTTTTTTTTTTAAACAGCATGCATGTTGTGTCAATTAGGTACTTTTATTTTTTATTGACATGGCAGATTGTTGCAAAAAATTACAGTGCTCTAACAACAGAGGTTAGCTGAATACATTAATAAATAACAATTGACATTGAACACGATTTAAGTTCCAGTGAAATATATTTATAATCCCCTATTCATTATGTGTGTATTCTGAGTGGCAGTTTCTCTCTGCAGATGATGAGATTATGGTACGGGACAGCATCTGAAATACACAATTGAGTTTAGCGTTACATTGTGTCTCTTCCATTTATTCATTAAGGCCAAAATTAGGAAAATGGACAGAATGAGCCCTTTACCATGTTACAAGGAAAAAAGTGATATAAAGTCATGGTATAGCTTTAATGTTTTTTTGTGACTGGGTATGTTTAGGCATAAAATCATAATAAAAAAAAAATCAAACAATATGGATCATAAATTCCATATCTCTGCTTCTTTCTTTGTGGAGAAGAGAAGACGAGTATCCTTTAACTGAACAGAGCTGCTCACACTTACATGTTCTGTAAAGTTAAAAAGAGAAAAAGACATTATTGTTACAATTTTTTAAGTTATAATTTATAGACATATTAAAGGAAAAAATTCACTTCATGAGGTTTTTTAACATTAATATGAGTTCCCCTAGCCTGCCTATGGTCCCCCAGTGGCTAGACATTTTGATAGGTGTAAACCAAGCCCTGGGTATTTTTGAGAAAATGAATGCTCAGACGGGCGAATCTAGAATCTTCCCCTTATGTCGTCATAAGGGGAAAGGTTACCTCCCCTTTCTCTTCTTTGCCCGCAAAGAGAATTTGGCCCGCTCATGAGAAAATGAGCTGCGCGAGCGCGATATTGTTTTTTCCGGCTCGAGAGACATCATGGCTTGCAAATGAGCGAAGCATGGCAGTTGCTCAGTGTTTGGATGTACAAATGAACACAAAAGTATTTTTTTAGTTCATTCATCCGAGTCTCTGAAGAACCAGTGGGTTATGTGAATTTCTGATGTGTAATTGTTCAAGTTCAGACAGATAATCTTTCTCTCAAAATCGTTCAATACTATGCATTAGTAAATCAAGCCAGTGACTAAAATATCAACTTCACATCGTTTCTCTTCGCTCATTTGCAAGCCATGATGTCTCTCGAGCCGGAAAAAACAATATCGTGCTCGCGCAGCTCATTTTCTCAGGGGCGGGCCAAATTCTCTTTCCTGTAGCTCAAACAGTAGAA
Source organism: Leuciscus leuciscus (assembly GCF_965113295.1). Lineage (NCBI taxonomy): Eukaryota > Metazoa > Chordata > Actinopteri > Cypriniformes > Leuciscidae > Leuciscus > Leuciscus leuciscus. The sequence continues at coordinate 25,659,268 of NC_138730.1, forward strand.
TGTTGATCAAAGAACAATCCCTTTCCAATCGCCCAAGCTGTCAATCACAGTGCAAGTTTTTCTGGACACTTGCCAAGACTCTTTATGAAATCAATGACGCTGTTACGCTGCACAACGAAGCTCTTACTGTACTTACCTCATGTTTGCATTGGTGAAATCATTAGTGAGAGTGCAGAAATTGCGTTGCATTCACGCAATCAACAGGCTGTCATCACTGCAACCTTTTGTGTGATGGGAATAGATCTAAATGCTCAAAAAAATTCTCACGATTCGTTAATCTCGATAGCTGTAATAGTAAAAACGTATAATAGCTGTAATAATAAAAGTATTCGAGAGAGTTCCACATGTAATGCTAGCTATTTTATATGCAAGCATGTCAGCCAATCACAGCAGTGGCCGTTTACACTGAAGTCTCACAGCAGACACGCCCCTTCAAACAGAGTGTTCAAATCAGAGGCTAAAATCAGGCTAGGAAAAATGCCTTTTATTTCTAAATTATTTTTAAAAATTATCTTAAAAACATACTAACATTATAATCGCACCCCAGGAAACATTATAAAATAATAAAATAATCCATGTCATGGGACCTTTAAGAAAGAAATAATTTACCTGTTGAGAGTACACTGAACAAAATTATAAACGCAACACTTTTTTTTTTTTGCCCCCGTTGTTCATCAGCTGAACTCAAAGATCTAAGACTTTGTCTATGTTCAATAAAAGGCCTATTTCTCTCAAATATTGTTCACAAATCTGTCTAAATCTGTGTTAGTGAGCACTTCTCCATTGCCGAGATAATCCATCCACCTCACAGGTGTGGCATATCAAGATGCTGATTAGACAGCATGATTATTGCACAGGTGTGCCTTAGGCTGGCCACAATAAAAAGCCACTCTAAAATGTGCAGTTTTATCACACAGCACAATGCCACAGATGTTGCAAGCTTTGAGGGAGTGTGCAATTGGCATTCTGACTGCAGGAATGTCCACCAGAGCTGTTGCCCGTGAATTGAATGTTCATTTTCTACAATAAGTCGTCTCCAAAGGTGTTCTGTAAAGGGAACTAAAGTTTCATGGTTACACACGGACTGTTTTGAAGGTGACACAGATGTTCCCAGTAAAGGTTCCTGAAACGTATGAGCTCGCTCTCAGTGTCTTTATTCAGTGCATACACTAGGCGTATTTTACAAAACATGGTGTCAGAAGTAAAACGGAGTGGAGGAGGACAGTAGAAAGACAAACTAAACCTGTGAAGCAAAACATCGTCCTGAAAAAGGAAGGAAGATGGACGGAGAAGCAGCGGCGCAACAGTTAGCTCCACAGCTAGCGCTGCCAGGCAAGTTCAACTTCTCCAATGCTAACGAATGGCCGAGATGGTTTAAGCGCTTTGAACGCTACATAATAGCGTCAGGATTGGATGAACAATCGTCAGAGTTTCAAGTGAACGCCTTTATGTATGCAGCCGGCGACGATGCCGAAGATATCCTAAAAGTGTTACCCCTCACAGACGAACAAAAGAAGTCCTATGATGCGGTTACAGAGGCTTTCACAGCGCACTGTGTTAGTAAGCGGAACGTTATTTTCGAAAGAGCACGCTTCAACAGACGAAACCAAGAACCCGGTGAGAGTGTTGAGTCCTTTATAACAGCGGTACACACGCTGGCCGAACATTGTGAATTTGGGGTCTTGAGAGAACAGTTAATAAGGGACCGAATTGTGGTTGGCATTAGTGATGCTAAATTATCAGAAAGTCTACAGTTGGATGCTGATTTGACACTAGCTAAAGCCATGACAAGAGTGAGACAGAGCGCAGCAGTAAAAAAACAGCAGCCAGTGTTACGAGGGACAGAGCAAGCGTCCGGACAGGTTGAAGGAATACAGCAAAAACACACCAAATGGCGGAAAGCGGCCAAAGATAAACCGGAGTCAAATATATCCGAATGCGGCAGGTGCAGATTTTCAAGGAAACATCTGTGGAAGGACTGCCCCGCCCGTGATGCAGAGTGCAGGAGTTGTCACAAAAAGGGACACTTTGCAAAGAAATGCAAATCGACTGGTGGGGTCCATGAAATCTCAGAGGCACAGAGGTAAAAACGAAGAGGATTTTGCTTTCCTAGGAGAGGTGGGCTCTGAGGGTGAGGACGAGTGGATAGAGACAGTGCAGTTAAATGGAGAAGCAACTGTTTTCAAACTGGATACTGGAGCAAGTGTTACAGCAATTCCAAGCAGCAGCTACTCCATTAAAAAGCATGGGACACTGCAACCGCCACTCAAAGTGCTATATGGACCAGGAAACTACAGACTGGAAGTAAAAGGACGCTTTAAAGGTGAGCTGAGTCACGATAAGGTAACAACAGAACAAGACATTTATGTTGTTAAAGATTTGACTAAGGCGCTACTGGGCCTTCCTGCTATAAAAGCACTCAAGCTAATAAGGCGTGTCCACACTGTACAAACCCAGCAAGAGGATTTTAAGGCGCAGTACCCTACAGTGTTTTCAGGCTTGGGAAAATTAAAGGAGCCCTACAAAATAGAGCTGGAGCCAGGTCCCGTACGCTTTGTCATCCCCACGCCGCGTGCCTCTACCACTGCGAGATAAGGTGCAGGCGGAGCTGAAGCGTATGGAGGACATGGGGGTGATTACAAAGGTTACCCGGCCCACACCCTGGTGCGCAGGCATGGTTGTGGCGCCAAAAGCTCAGCCAGGAAAGATTCGGCTGTGCCTGGACCTGACACACTTGAACCAGTGGGTGCAGAGAGAGAGACACATTCTCCCAGCAGTAGACCACACACTAGCCATGCTGGCCGGGGCAAAAGTGTTCACGAAGTTGGACGCAACCTCCGGTTTCTGGCAGATCCCGTTGTCGGAGGAGAGCCAGCTCCTCACTACATTCATCACCCCATTCGGGCGATATGCATTCAATCGCCTACCATTTGGGATCTCATCAGCCCCGGAGCACTTCCAGCGTCGTATGTCGCAGATGTTGGAGGGGTGCAACGGAGTGGTGTGTCATGTGGACGACATAGTTGTGTATGGAGAGGACATACAGCAGCACAACGAGAGACTGCACCAGGTGCTGAAGAGACTGAGAGAGGAAGGACTCACGCTGAATTAAAAATATGAGTTTACAAAAGATAACATCATGTTTGTGGGTCATCGTGTGACGGCAGGTGGCGTGACACCAGATCCAGATAAGGTCAGAGCCATCATGGAGATGCCCGAACCAAAGGGAGTAGAAGACGTGAGGAGAGTGATGGGGATGGTGAACTATCTGGGCAAGTTTTTACCCCACCTTGCGTCATACACCAGGCCAATTAAAGACCTGCTCAGTGAGAAGAATGAGTGGTGCTGGGGAGCGCCACAGAGGGAGGCGTTCCGAAGACTTAAAAAAGAACTGAGCTCACCACGGGTGCTGGCCTCATATTCAACAACAGCAGAGACGTGTGTGTCGGCAGATGCCTCATCCTTTGGCTTGGGCGCCGTGCTCAGCCAACAACAGAGTGATGGAACGTGGAGGCCCATCATGTTCATCTCCAGAGGCCTGTCCGAGGCCGAAAAACATTACGCACAAATCGAAAAGGAGGCTTTGGCTGCGACGTGGGCATGCGAAAGGTTGACGCCTTACCTCCTGGGAATGAAGTTCAGGTTAGAGACAGACCATAAACCTCTAGTGCCACTCCTGAGTACCAAGGCGTTAGATGAACTCCCTCCCAGGGTGCTGAGATTCAGGCTGAGACTGATGAAGTTCACGTTCGATATTGTGCATGTGCCAGAAAAAAAGAGTTTGATAACAGCAGACACATTATCAAGAGCCCCTGTAGGACAAACACTAACACAGGAGGAAAAGGATAACGAGGCAGAGGTTAAAGTTTTTGTGGATGCTGTCATCCAAAGCCTTCCCGCCACTGAAACAAAACTACAGGAAATACAAGAAAGACAGAAAACTGACCCCGTGTGTGCAAAACTCATCAGATACTGCAAGACAGGCTGGCCGGAGAAAAATGCCCTTCCACCAGAGCTGGGGCCATACTGGCCTGAAAGAGCGACACTAACGTTAGCAGGAGAGCTGCTTGTCAGGGGCCAGAGAATCGTCATTCCCCACGACATGAGACAGGATATCCTCAACAACCTCCACAATGGCCATCAAGGTATTGTCAAGTGCAGAGCGAGAGCACACCAGTCCGTCTGGTGGCCAGGACTGTCAGTACATATCAGTCAGCTGGTGGAGAACTGTAACACATGCTCACAGCACAGGATAGAGCACAGGGAGCCTTTGCTGACCACCCCGGTACAGGAGAGACCCTGGCAAAGAGTGGGCACAGACTTATTCTTCTGGGAGAAGAAGACTTATCTCCTTGTAGTGGACTACTTCTCACGTTACACTGAAGTTGCCCACCTCAATATTGCCTCAGCCAACACAGTCATTGCAGCTCTGAAAGAAGCATTTAGCCGCCATGGGATACCGGACACAGTTGTGTCTGATAATGGACCACAATACAGCTGTGGGTTGTTCAGAGACTTTTCCACGGAGTATGGGTTTACACACATCACGAGCAGCCCAAGATACCCGCAAGCGAATGGAGAGGCAGAGCGTGCGGTGGCAACCATAAAAGGACTGTGGAAAGGAGGAGGTGAGAAACTAAAAGCTTTGATGGCGTATCGAGCCACACCTCTGGGGTGTGGTTACTCCCCTGCACAACTCCTTATGGGCAGACACCTGCGCACGACCATACCTCAGCTTCCAGCATCCCTGCTTCCTCGCTGGCCAAACATCAGAGGGTTCAAGAAGGGTGAAAAGCGGTTGAAAGAAAAACAACAACTCCGCTACAACCTGCGTCATAGAGCCCGCCCCCTGCTGCCTTTGCAGCTGGGATAAAATGTGTGGCTCCCAAGAGAGGAGAAACGACGAACAGTCGTTCAGAAGGCTACAACACCCAGGTCTTACATCATTCACACAGATGAAGGACAGATCAGGAGAAACCGAACACACCTACGTCCGGTGCACCAACCACAACCTCAGGTGCCGTTGGATAAGACTGTTACAACTACAGAGTCAGACAACCAGGTCACACACCAACATGAGAACACTGACACAGACAATCACAGACAGACAGCCACACCCATGTATGTGACAATCTCAGGAAGAGTGTCAAGGCCGCCAGAGCGTCTGGATTTGTGAGAGACAAAAAATAAAAAAATAAAAAATAAAAAATTCTATAAATGTTCTGTTGTGAAAGGTTCTGTTTGACAAGAATTTCCTGATAAGTGAGTATTGCTTTTAAGGGCTGTTGTCGGATGTCAGAGGGGGGATTCTTACTTAAGAGGGGAGGTGTTCTGTAAAGGGAACTAAAGTTTCATGGTTACACACAGACTGTTTTGAAGGGGACACAGATGTTCCCAGTAAAGGTTCCTGAAACGTATGAGCTCGCTCTCAGTGTCTTTATTCAGTGTATACACTAGGCGTATTTTACAAAACAAAAGGCGTTTCAGAGAATTTCCTCACAACCGCAGACCACGTGTAACCACACGAGCCCAGGACCTCCACATCCAGTATCTTCACCTCCAAGATCGTCTGAGACCAGCCAACCGGACAGCTGCTGTTTGCATTACCAAAGAATTTCTGCATAAACTGTCAGAAACCGTCTCAGGGAAGCTCATCTGCATGCTCGTCGTCCTCATCGGGGTCTCGACCTGACTGCAGTTCATCGTCGTAACTGACTTGAGTGGGCAAATGCTCACATTCGATGGCGTCTGGCACTTTGGAGAGGTGTTCTCTTCAGGGATGAATCCCGGTTTTCACTGTACAGGGCAGATGGCAGACAGCGTGTATGGCGTTGTGTGTGTTTTAGCGGTTTGCTGATGTCAACGTTGTGGATCGAGTGGCCCATGGTGACGGTGGGATTATGGTATGGGCAGGCATACGTTATGGACAACGAACACAGGTGCATTTTATTGATGCCATTTTGAATGCACAGAGATACCATGACGAGATCCTGAGGCCCATTGTTGTGCCATTCATCCACGATCATCCCCTCATGTTGCAGCATAATAATGCACGGCCCCATGTTGCAAGGATCTGTACACAATTCCTGGAAGCTGAAAACATCCCAGTTCTTGCATGTCCAGCATACTCACCGGACATTGAGCATGTTTGGGATGCTCTGGATCGGCATATACGACAGCGTGTTCCAGGCCATTGAAGAGGAGTGGACCAACATTCCACAGGCCACAATCAACAACCTGATCAACTCTATGCGAAGGAGATGTGTTGCACTGCGTGAGGCAAATGGTGGTCACACGAGATACTGACTGATTTTCGGACACCCCCGGACCCCCCCAATACAGTAAAACTGCACATTTTATAGTGGCCTTTTATTGTGGCCAGCCTAAGGCACACCTGTGCAATAATCATGCTGTCTAATCAGCATCTTGATATGCCACACCTGTGAGGTGGATGGATTCTCTCAGCAAACGAGAAGTTCTCACTAACACAGAAATAGGCCTTTTGTGTACATAGAAAAAGTCTTAGATCTTTTGAGTTCAGCTCATGAAAAATGGGGGCAAAACAAAAGTGTTGCATTTATAATTTTGTTCACTGTATGTTGACAATCTGTGTAGTAACTGTAGTTGTATAGCTGAGCTCCAGAAAATCAGTAATGAGGAGGTTTTGACAGTTACAGATTTGAAAAACAAAAAAGGCGGGAATAAAGAACCCTAAACTCTATCACAAAGAACCATTTCAGCATACAAAGGCTTCTTCAGGACGATACTGTCACAGTGTCTGGTTTGTGTATCCCGGGTGTCCACTAGAGGTCTCTTCCCCATACTGTCACCATTACTTCATGAACTGCATTTCCCACAATCCTTGTCTGGACTCATCACTGATCATTGCACTCAGCTGTTCTCTATCACATTGTTAGTGTCTGTGTATATATACCCTGTCTGTTTCAGTGTTTGTCACGGAGTCCTTGTTTTATGTCACCACACTTCCGATGTCTGTATCTGCCTGGTTCTTATTTGTTGGATTGCTACCTTGGTTTTGACCCCTGCCCGGACTGTGTACGATTTTGGATTTTCCCTAAATAAAACATTCTTACCGCATCCTTGGATCTTCCCTTCTTTCCCGAGTGTGGATCGTGACAGAAGGACTCCGTCACAAAAGGATCCAGCAGTATGGGTTCCTGTATCTTTCCCCCCACTACGAAGAGGGAGAAGAGACAGCAGGGGCGAGGACCGTCATCTGGTGAGTCAGAGCCTCGGATGACGCTGTTTGATTGCTTCGCGCTGTAGGCCCGGGGGACTGAGGAGACCATGGCGGTCGGCTCCATTGAACCCTTTTCCGTCGGCACAGCAGACGCCTGGTCAGCCAACACCTTTGCCCATGGACGTTCTTTTGAGGGAACCCGTCTGGCCAGGTTTCCCGGAACCCGTGGAGGCCGCAGGGGAGGAGGTGGTCGAGATGAACCCCGACACCATTCTCCGCTTTGGTCCCTCTTCGACCCTGGACCGTTGATGTCCAGCCCAGAGCTTCCTTCGCCGCTGGTCCCGTCCAGCCCAGAGCCGGCACTTCGCCATCGAAAACGGCGGAGGAGGAGGAAGACTTACTGCCTCCCCAACGTCCCGGAGGCCGTCCCCGTGCAGCCCGCTGTTGTCCCGGAGGTCGTGCCCGTGCAGCCCGCTGTCATCCCGGAGGCCATCCCCGTGCAGTATGCTGTCGTCCCAGAGGTCGTGCCCGTGCAACCCGCTGTCGTCCCGGAGGTCGTCCCAGAACTCCCCACCATCAGTCCTGCCACGGCCAAGAAGGCTGTCTTCCTTTTTTATGCATTGACTGTTCTGCGTGCATGGAGGAAGCATGTCGTCTCGGAGGCAGTGCCCGAGCAGCCCGCTGTCGTTCTGGAGGTCGTCCCGGAGCAGCCCACCATCAGTCCTGCCCAGGCCAAGAGGGCTGTTTTCCTTTTTTATGCATTGACTGTTCTGCATGCATGGAGGAGGCACATGAGTCCTGCCAATCCAGAGACTGTTCACGTCACGTCTGCCGATCCAGAGACTGTTCACGTCACGTCTGCCGATCCAGAGATGATTCACGTCACGTCTGCCAATCCAGAGACTGTTCACGTCACGTCTGCCGATCCAGAGATGATTCACGTCACGTCTGCCGATCCAGAGACTGTTCACGTCACGTCTGCCGAGCCAGTGTCTCCGGACAAGATGGCCACCGCCGAGCCTGTGCCTGTTCCTGAGCCGGTGCCTGTTCCTGAGCCGTGGCCGCCCGAGGGGTCGTCGCAGTCCTGGCTGCCTGCACGACCTGCCCCACCCTGGCCGCCCGAGGGAAAGTCTCCGCCCTGGCCGCCCAATGGACTGTCGTCTCAGTCCTGGCCGCCCGATGGACTGTCTGCTTCGCCCTGACCGCCCGATGGATGGTCTGCTTCGCCCTGGCCGCCCGATGGACTGTCTGCTTCGCCCTGGCCGCCCGATGGACTGTCTGTTTCGCCCTGTCCGCCGGCTAAGCCATCACCCCCTGTTCCTGTTCCCCTCCATGGACCTGGCCCCCCATCCCTCCCCCTGATCCTCCACCGTTCCACCTCCCTCCTGGACTCTTGTTTTTTTTTTTTTTTTCGTCTTGGAGCGTCTGGTAGCCGCTCCGTAGAGGGGGGGTTATGTCACAGTGTCTGGTTTGTGTATCCCGGGTGTCCACTAGAGGTCTCTTCCCCATACTGTCACCATTACTTCATGAACTGCATTTCCCACAATCCTTGTCTGGACTCATCACTGATCATTGCACTCAGCTGTTCTCTATCACATTGTTAGTGTCTGTGTATATATACCCTGTCTGTTTCAGTGTTTGTCACGGAGTCCTTGTTTTTTGTCACCACACTTCCGATGTCTGTATCTGCCTGGTTCTTATTTGTTTCTTGTGTTTTGGATTGCCTTGTTGGATTTTTGACCTTTGCCTGGACTGGTTGTGAGTACGGATTACCCAAATAAATAACTGCATTTGGATCTGTCTTTCCCCGTGTGTGTGTATTGTGACAGATACGGTATAAATAAAACTGTCACTGCGTGTAAAGAACCTTTAAAGACCCATCTTTTTTAGAATGTAGTCTTTATCATCTGCAGTGTAAATAGTGTGAAACAGCAAATAGACAAACAGAGTGGGTTGGTTGTTAGCAGCTTTAGCCCGGTGTCGGATATCTCTGCAGTGTGAGGTCTGCATTGTGGGATTTATCTCTTCGATTAGGATCTGTCCCCACATTGCTTGTGACTCTGCTGCAGCCTATAATAGCTCCTAAGATAAAACTGATGCACTCACCGGCGACCAGGCGAGATGAAACACATTTCCTTTTAATGCCTGAGCAGGGGAGAGGCAGGGAGATGAGGCATGAAGGACATATACACCGTACGCACCTTAAACATGTTAGCACCGTTCCCAGGCGAGCTCTCACTGACTTTAAGTGATTCAGTAAAATCATTAAACCAGTAGACACCATCTGGCATACTCTATCTATCTATCTGTCCATCCATCCATCTGCAATATACCACTACTGAATTGGTTATTGTAATGATTCCACTGGAGGCGAGATTGACGAACCCAAGAGTAGTATTTATTTAACATAAATGTGTACAAAATACACAAAGACTTGACTAAGCATGACTTGACTTGACTTGACTTGACTTGACATAAAACAAACAGTGGTTACACAAACAATACTAGACCAGAGACAATGGCTAAATGAGGGCTCTTTAAACACACAGGACTTTTTTGAGAAATGACTTAATAAAAGAGTGAGCCAAAACCCAAACCAACGTGACAGTTATCAGGCAATATATATATGAAGAGTTCAGATGCAAAAGCCTCTAAGTGCCATCTGAAAATTTCTTCTAGAATGATCATTTTTATCAAGCTTGTATATTTAAGTTCAGTAATTTCACTTAAATGACAATTCATAGGTAATTTCCATTGCCAATTAAGTGAAATTACTGAACTTAAATATACAAGCTTGATAAAAATGATCATTCTAGAAGAAATTTTCAGATGGCACTTAGAGGCTTTTGCATCTGAACTCTTCATATATATTTATTGTTATTTTTTATTTTTTTGGTATCAGTTAATATTGGATATGCTCATTTCAAATACTTACATATTTAAATAACATTTAAAACACCCCTGTCATCTTTTAACAAAGTTCAAAAAATCGAATGGTTTCATTCAAATGTAATCAATTTGATCTATTTTTTATAGTGCACGTAATAATGTTGTGATGCCTAAATTGGCTGGTAGCATTTAAAATGATTAATTTTATTTCGTTATACTGTTATAATATAAAAATGTTATACTATCTAAAAAAACGAAACATTTATTTTATTTCTGGTTTAAAAAAAATGTGGGTAACACTTTATTTTACAGTGTCCTTGTTACATAATTGACATGTACTTACCATAGTAATAACAGTAAATTATGCATAATTACATGCAACTAACCCTCAACCAAATCCTAATCCTACCCTAACCCTATAGTAAGTACATGTAGTTGCTTAATATTACTCGGTACTTAAATATATAATTACACTGTAACAATGACACCTTAAAATAAAGTGTAACCGTCTGAATTGTTTGTCTCTATCAAATGTACCCAGACCTGAGCTATACAGCATATTTAGATTTTATTTATTGATTTATTTGAATAGGGACTGTAAAAAAAAAAACATGGTTCCGAGCTGAAAAATATGCATTGCATAAAGAGGATAGCATGCTAATTTGCATCTCAGGTCCCTAAAAAGGCTTTTCAAAAAAAAAAAAAAAAAAAAAAAAAAAAAAAAAAAACGCCCTAGGGTAACTAGGTTAACACGTGTTACTAGATGTAGTTGGCTACATACATACAAATACAGTACATACTTAAATATCTATAAAAAAAACATATTTTAAGGATACTTCCAACCCTGGAAACATGAATAAATGATTTAAACAATAATTAAGTAAATTTACATAATGTTTTAATATTAATATTTTTATGACAAGTATTACAAACTATATTAAAATGATTCATAAGAACCACATTAAATATTTTTAAAATGAGAACTTTTTAAAATGAGAGTATTGTGCCTATTGCATTATCAAACAAAATGTGAATACACTAGAAATGTTTATTTATTTATTTATTGCTTCACACACATTATATTTATATTTGGTGTCTCAATGTTGTGTAGGCAAATAGCACAGAAACAGCAAATCAAAAAAAAATAACATGTCATCCCAATTTGTTTGGCACAGCATCTGTGGTGGTCTGACAGGTTGTTTTCATTGTGATTCAGGTCTTTCTCTTAATTTTGAATGACTCATCAGCCCTGCAACAAGACGAGAGGCCAGTGTGGACCAGACCACAGCTCTATAGGCCATCTCAGTGTGAAGACCACCCACATACATTACACTCCAATCCCCTGGTGCAATTACACAAAGATCAATACAGATTAGTCAATTACTGAAGACTGAGAGCTTTATTATTTTATGTTGTTTTTTCAAATAAATGGAAATGCATAGAAGAGCAAAGAAAAGCCAGCGGATGAGATTCAAATAAAGTGCCCCTATTATACTATTTTAAAGGTTCCTAATCTAGTTCTGGAGGTCTCCTACAACAGTTTGACGTGCATTAAAAGTAAAAAAACACTTTAATTTTATCATAATATACATTGTACATCACCACATTGTGCATTATGCAAATGTACCTTCTAGTGACATAGATCCGTAAAGTATAGGATTCTAATAAAAACCACTCGTAAAGGCGGTTCAGAGTCGATTCTTTCTTTTGGGAGAAACTTTATTTAGTTAATAGGGGCACTTTAATGCAATCAGAAATAAAGAGAGAAATAGGCCTTAAAAAGGAAGTAGGCTTGATCATGATCATACTTAACCAACTGATCATTCACTGGGATGTGCAATGCTATTGAACACAAATTTATTTTGAAAGTTAAAAGGAATACAAATCATTAGAATACATATTAGAATAACTGTATTAAGTTCAAAGAAATGATAACAGGAGTTTACAATTTATAGAGCTCCTGATTCAGCACTTAGAAGAAAGAACAAAACAAAACAGAACCAAATTAAAGAAAATAAAAAAAGAAGAAACAAAATAGTAGGGGGAGAGGGTCGTCTAATAGCCTAGCATAAACAAGTCCAAAGCGGAAAGAAGTTTCAGGGCATTTCTGTCATACATCCATTGAAGAAATTGTACAAATAGCTTCAAATCATTCTTCCATCCATTTATAAGAGCTCCTGAAACATCAATCACACAATGAAATAGGCTATTATAGGCTATATCAATAAATCTTATAATGTTGACCAATTATGTTTTATCATTCTATAGTTTAAACGCCATTAGTCATGAATAACTCGTCTTTTATGAGAATAAACACATTAGCACCAAAATCGTGTTAATTTAGCGTATAAACAGCAGACAAGCTTGTCCTTGTTTATATGAGGGTCTCTCCTCCTCCCCCTGCCGCCCGCCGAGTCTCGGCTACTATCGGCTGTGTCCGCCAGAGGGCGCTCGGGCTCCGGTGTCAACACGCGCCATTCGATTGTGGAAAATGCCACCAGATGGCGGTTTAGGATTGCTGCTCTTCTGAAAGGCGCGGTTCCTTCTCCTGGTCCAATTTTCAATTAAAAAATCCATATTTAGCAAAACTTTTATCGAATTCCGAATAGCGGGAACGCCGACCTTTACGACCATGAGCACCCCAGGTGAGTTGTATGCGTTTTTGTGCCGTTAGTGGCGTGTGAAGGGTAGCGGGTCTGGAGATTAAAGATGGAGGACAGCGAGGCTGGTGGGGGATGGGCGGCTTCTCCTCTGCTCTCACACTGACTGCATCTCCTCAGGCCAGATCCACACACCCGCAGCCGAGCTCTGGCTGCTCGTCTGCGGCTCTGTGAGCACACACGGCTCGGTCATGAAGACACGGGCTTATTTTCTTAAGTGTAATTGAGCTCATATGTGTCTGCAGAGCTGTCTCGGGTTTGTCGCCGACAGAGAGCTCATTATATAATGACCACTTTATGGCACTGATTGCTGCGGGCTTGAGTAGATACTGGTTTGTTTCTCAAGTTTTTTTCTTAGGATATAATGAATGTCCCGTTATTTGATCTGTCAAAGCCAAGACATTATTACAGACTTGTCAACAGCAGCCTTAAAATGTAATCTGGTGTGCCTGAGTCATGATAATAAAATTAATCCCAGGGTAAGAGATGGTGTGAGGAGAGAAGGACAGGTGTAATACTGTTGCTATAATAGAGGAATATAACGTGAGAGACTTTAGTGGGTAAATATGTGTGAGGGGGGAGGGGTTGAGTTTTCACCTTTGTGTTTTTTTTTCGTCTGTACTTTCTCAGACTGAAGGAAGATCACACTAGTAGTGAAACTTCACAGTCAGCCCACACATCACCTGTGTTATTACAGTTATTTCTCTGTTTGACTCAGGCAGGTTTTCAGCATGTCAACTTGGCTAGTGAGGAAACTTACTTCTAAATTATTTTAAAGGCCCTTTGGTATGTGTTGTGGCTGAAATGTAATATTTGGGAGCAGTTATCCTCAGTAAAGTTCAGCTTCATCTCATAAACACAGAAACACTCCCAAATCTCCTGTTCAACATGTTTGTGTCCACTGGTTTATGTTAAACATGCATAGCAATTCCAAGATTTATTTTTATTGTAGATTTTTTTTTGCTGAGAAAGGTTTATTGGCTTTCCTGGGAGGTAGTGAAATGCAGTGTTTTATTGCTAACTAAAACTATTAAAATATTTTCATTACTTAAAATAAATCCCAAATAATACATTTTAGATGAAAATATTACAATAAAAAACATTAATTATATATTAATTAGAAATGGTGCCTTGGGAACTAAGTTGCAGTATTAAAGTTACTAAAACTGAAATCAAATCAAATTGAACTAAATAGAAGCTAAATAAAAAAAAGTCAACTTCTAAAAATAAAATGTAAGTTGAAAATATAAAAATTAAAGCTAATTAAAAATAATAATAAATACTATAACTGTGTAAATATAATACTAATATAACACTGGTTTGATGATGGAAAAATATGGAAATTAGTAAAATCTTAAAAATCCACTGAAAATCCACAGAAGTTATACAGATTTAAATACGAACAGAAAAGTCATTGAATAAATAAAATAATAATAATAAAAATCATAAAACATGTCTTGGAAAATATTTTTTTTAACTTTTGTTTCTTATGTTTAGCTTTAAAATATGAGAATTTTTACACACACACACACACACACACACACACACACACACACACACACACACACACACACACACACACACACACACACACACACACACACCCATATATATATATATATATATATATATATTGAAAGGCTGAAATATTGTTGGTCAAAAGGTGTGGGAACCCTGAGTGTTATTCTGAAGTACAAAGGATTGAAATGTAAGCCTATATTTAGCTTGAAAACCTCATTGTCTGGTAATTGTTGTCCTGTGATTATCAAAACAAAAACTTCACATTCTTGCATTTTCAAGCCAGACAGCCCTGGAAAGATTTGTGTCAGTTACTTGGCTTAATTCTGGTTATAATTGTATGATTTCATGCAGTATTTACTGGACTGCAATGTTAAGACCTTATGCTGTGGCCTCTTACAGTCTTAAAGGTCCATATTGTAATATTGCTGTAATTTTGAAGTGTGTCCCGCATAGTGTTGCACTTCGGGACACGCAGCGGTCAGGAAAACCACTCGCTGACTTTTTCTGTGATGTGCAAATAATGTAACCCTTTTTTTATGCAGAGTTACCCAAAGGAAATGAGCACGAGCACGTATCACATCCTGTGGTTGAAAGTGTGGGCTTTAAAAAACCATCTGGAGAAAACTGACTCCAGTTCAGTTTGTGAAATGTGTAGCCTACCTGACTGACAAGAGACTTTTAAAACAAGCCAACCATGTACTTGCTTTCCTACTTTTCCTAATGGATTGAAAGTATAAAATCCTGCTATGCAAAGCATAGCTGCTAAACAAAGGTGTTGAGGACCCCGTTTCGTTCAGGCAGTGATCTATGAGAACAAGATCTGTGATGTAGTTTAGAAATGTTTAACAGTGACTCACCAAGTCCTTTAGCAGCCAAAACCTGTTCTGTGTCCAATTCTCCATTTGTTTACTACTCCTCACAACACAATCATTATGACATCTTCCTTTTTAAGAGTAAGTTAAAAGGCATGTGTGTACTTGTACATGTCTTTCTTATAATTGCAATTGTGCTTGTTCAGAATGATCTGTTTGACGTCAACAGGGTTTACTTTAGTGTCATGCCAGACATGCAGAAAAGGCCAACACTGTCTGTATGTTATTATCTATTCTATATAAACCAGATTAATCTGACATTAGTGCACTGTTATGATAAAAGTTGACATTTTGTGTTGGATCCTATTTCTGATCTTTAGCTCATTTATACATACTAGTCTTGACTCTTGATACAAAATTAATAATGACATAGGCTACCCTCTACTTTTGGAGGGTTAAAAGTTTCTGCTTCTTTGCATCAGTATGTGACATTTTACCAGATCCATGATAATATTGCCTTATCTTTGCTGAAGGATTGCTGTACATCTGGGCTTTTATTCATGCAAAATGATAAACACAAAATTAGCTTTACCCAAGTTTATTTTGAATGGCTTTTGAGTCATTCACTTGGCACGGTGCAGCAGATTGCTTGCTACAGTTAATCAAGTGTCTTTGTCAGGCCTGAGGCCAAAGACTGTCTAATGAAAAGGGTGAATGAGTTGGAAGGTTCAGTCTGTTGATGCTAAAATTATATTAACATGCGAAAGAGGCTCTTTTACCTTGAAGTACTATCTACTTTGATTTACTTCTATACCCCTTTCACACAGAGAGTTGATCCCAGAAAATTGCCATATAATTGCTAGAGTGCCTTCCGTGTGAATGCAAACACATCCTGGGATCGGTCCCGGAGCGTGCCCTGTGTGAACAAAAGGCAGGACCAATGCCAGAAGGGGTGTGTTGTAGTGATGACACCGAAGCAGAGATATTTCGTCAGCTTAGTGGAACGTTACACAATGTGCTAGTTTATGATTGAATCAGAAAAAAAAAAGGTTTCTTGAGAGAGAAATTGCAGATCATAAGCAAACTTAGACGCTGTAGAGAAATTACTGGTCTGAACGCACCATAGACTGTAAAAAAAGATGGACGACACCCCTTCAATCTCTCCCATTGGTGAAAAGTGAGGCCACCTAAGTCCTAATATGGCGCTGACATCTTGCGCAGATTTGGGACCTGATTCTGCGCAGTAGTGAACGTGGGACCCGAGTCTGCGCAGTAGGGAGGGTGGAGTGCCTCATTCTCGCAGAAAGTTTACTGTGTGAAATAAAGTTATGAACATGTTGAAATTAAAGATGAAGCTCCAATCTCCTCCCGAAAATCCCCCCAAAAGTCTGTTGGTGCCTCAGTGACTACTTCGTTTAGAGAAGCTGTCAATCATGATGTCACATTCCTGTTTTTATAGCATCAAATAACTAACTAAGACCAAACTTATTTTAAAAAAACTAACACTTAAAACTTACACCAGTGTGATAAAAACGACCTAAAATGACAGAAAATTCAGGAGTTGGGGACGCAAGCACAGATTCCGGAAAATCACTGGCAGTGTGAATGAACCGAAATCCAAACGAACACATGATCAGTGTATTTTCCGGAATCTCTGTGTGAAAGGGGCTTTAGAATTTGAATCAGTTTTTGTCAGCTTGGGGCAAATTAAATCGTAGTTGGTAGATTAGGCTACAAAACAAGGTGTTTAAACAGACATAGCAAAACTCAAATTAAGTCAATTGCTTGAAAACCTAATAATTCTGACATTAGTTTCCATCATTGAACTTTATCAATCTCAAATTTTAACATCGGCTCAAAAAACTGATGGATAGTTAAATCGTTTAAAAACTGGTATCAATTTGACTAAATAAATATAGAAAAGGTGCTTGTTTATGTCACTTTATTTAGATTATCATAATAATACAATGTTTTTATGCTTTTATAATGAAAATAAAAAGTTGCCAGGGTAAAATATTGACATAAAAGTAATTTTAAAAAAGTTGAAATTACGATGAAGGCATGGTCTATGATACTCTTAATAAGGCCATCATATAACAAAAGAGGAAAACTGAATATTAGTTTTAATAAAGTTCAATACTGAGTCATAAAATTGCTGGCCATAGTCGAAGAACCACCCTCGTATTAGCAGTAACTGCTCCCCCCGTCAGCTGTGGGTCTGTAGCAGATCTGTGAGATTACCAATTATATCACCTGACATCTTCAGTTTGTCAACAGACTGCTCCGATACGTCTACAGTACAGATATGTGATTATCTTCTCTGCCGATGTTACCCTCAAAACAGATGTGAATGGTCCTTTGTGTTCAGTGAAAGAATGTGATTGAAGCTTGTTAATGTGCAGCAGTTCTTGGAGTAAGACGGCTCCATGCTGAGTCTCTCCTCCCTCTCCTTCAGTCTCCATTTTGAGAGCGCCTGCAGCGGGGCGGCCATGACTGCCGCTGCAGTGACACCAACACAAAAGCACTCTGCCTGTCCCATTCAACTGCATGTGACCAGTGCAAACTCCCTACTGTGGGGATGAAAGTGCTTTTGCTGTTGTTTAGGTTGCTGTCTGTGGAGGATTTAATGGTATTGTCTTCTGGTGAAACACATTTGCCAGCCTCTAGTGAAGCTCCCAGTGGATCTGTCTCATCAGTTATTACTGCAGTTTCTCACACATTCAGCACCAGCTGCTGGTGTGTATGTGTGCGTGTAACCTTAGAGAATGCGAAATGTCTTTCTCAGTCTTCAGGACCTTCTCTTTTTCACAGTTAATGTGTGTTTGGTGTCTCTGCTGAACAAACCCTCCAGAATAAAAGCAGGAAGTCAGCACAATGTCACGTCTCAAACTAAGCCACAGCTGCATTCACACACCCCACATTGTAAACTGATTTTACACTAGAGTCAACAGTCTGCCTCTGTTTATCAGGTTTGATGTGCATTATTTTATTCATTTTATTAGTTGTATATGGATGGTATCAGCAAGGATATCTAGATCCCTACATATCATATTATTATTTATAGGCTTAAATGGTAAAACCATACTGGCCGTACCACAGGTAAAACCATGCTGGATAATCACTACCACGGTCAAATTATATAATGGTTAAGTAGCCTATACACACGTAAAAACGATACACGCACACCTTCATAAAGAAACTGCCATCATTTGATAACAAAAATTAATTACCCACCTAATTAATTAAATACAATTTAAACAGGCCTATATTCTTAGTACCAGTGGTTAGAAGATAACGGAAAAGTTTTGTGTAAGCCAACTTTTTGGAGTGAAGGGCCTTATATAGATACCCTTATAGGGTAGAATTTTTTTTCCAAGGACCCCCACATAATTATAACCGTGATTTAAACCTAATTAACATAATATGCTTGATTTATTGGTGCAAACAGTCCCTATAATAAATGTACTTTTTAATAATAGGCTACAGCTCAATTTTATTATTTACCATATTTTCCAGAATATAAGTTCCATCGGTGGAAGTCGCACTTTATTATTAGATAAAAAAATTAAGTAAAATACTGGTAGGCCTAAATAAAATGAAATGTTAACAAACTCTAAACATTGTAAACATGTATTTTACCTCTCCTCACTCTAAATCCTTTCAATTTAATGGCTTTTAAACCTTCTGAATACCAAGACTAACAAACTTATTTAAGGTGAAACTGAAACATGCATTGCTTCAATGAATAAGTCGTTAGTTGCTATTTATTATGTATAGAAGGCTTTATGCTTCTGCTGTGCCCCAATATCCACTCAAAATAGCATCCGTCACATACCCAAAAAATGGGTTTGTAATAACACCACGGCATGCTCACGCTGAGTGACACAGCTTACATGTACAACAGGCAAATTAAATAACTTTTCTATGTTTCTATGAAAATGTTCACCTGAGATTTGGAATCAAATCAAAAAAATATTTTATAGTGATTTTACACCGAGATTGGTAGGTATATTAGTAAAATCCGTTGACTTTAGCAAATTAGCAATCTTTGCAATATTATTTGCAATTGGTGAAATTTGCATACCTGTAAATATATATATTTAACGAGTTTTAGATATCATTTTAAATTTTAATCTTTACAAACATTTCTGTTGGTATCTTATTTTGAAAGGCTGTATATGGTTCATTTGCAGAGATAGAGGGATTTCAAAGTGGCTCCATGAGTAAATTGTACACATTTTAAGGGGTCAAAACCAAATGTAGGTCACATTGCAAACAGCTGATACTTTAAAAAAAAAAAAAATTTTAAGAGGAATGTCTGAAGAACAAATTGTTGAAACTAGTAATGTAGCTTGTTTCCCTCTATGAAAATAATTGCATAGAACAAACCTGTAACTCTAGGGCCTGGTTTCACAGACAAGGATTAGATTAAGCTCGGATTAGACCTTAGTTCAATTAGGACATCTAAGTAGATTTTATAAATGTGCCTTAGGAAAAAAAAATAATAATGGTGTGGAAGGTGTGCATCTTGAGACAAAACAATGGCACTGACATATTTTAAGATATGTCAGGGCAAGTTGCTTTCAGTTAAAACAGCTCAAACCTGCATTTTAGTCTGTGACTATTCTTAAAGGGATAGTTCACTTTGAAATTAATTTTTGGTATGTTTTAGCTTACCTCAAGGGTATCCAAGATGTAGGTGTCTTTTTTTCCGCAGTAGTTTCAATTTTGATATTTTTAGGTCAAACCGTTCTTGTCTGTCAGTCATATAATGCAGGTCTATGGTCATTATCTCAAAACACAAGCACAGAGTCCAAATTGAAACAATTCCCCGTCGTCCAAATTAAACAATTCCCCATCGTAAGTACACATTGATGGCCTAAGACACGAAACGAGCGGTTTGTGTGAGAAAACGAACAGTATTTATATCGTTTTTACCACTTATACACAGCCATGTCCGAGTGATCTGATCTGACGTGTGCAACATCTAGTGTATATATCTATGCACCAGTCTGCGTACACGTCAGATCAGATCACTTCGACATGGCTGCGTATAAGAGGTAAAAACGATATAAATACTGTTCGTTTTCTCACACAAACCGCTCGTTTCGTGTCTTAGGCCATCAATGTGTACCAAAAATTTATTTCAAAGTGAACTATCCCTTTAAGCCTTGTCTGTTTTTCGGACTCAATGTGCAATGACCTTAAGAAATGTTTCATTTGGAATCGTCATTTTTAAGGCCCTATCAATCTCATGGATATTGGGATCCCAATGCAGCTCCACATCCAAATTGTTTATTTGACCCATTTTCAATGATTAAATGTTAACTGCGGGTAATGTATGAGCAGTGTAAAACATTAAATAAGATAACCCTGGATTCCCATTTAGCCGGGGTTTAGAATTACCCAGGGTGGAGCCCTTAAATGTTTAAAAGTTTGAGGTATTCTTACTGATTCCACCAAATATGCCCCATAGCAGTGGACATTACTCGATCTATGAATAATGAGGAGAGATTCCCAGATATGATTGTAAAGCGCTTTGGGTGTACAGTAGTACATATGAAAGCGCTATATAAATGCCTCATTCTATTCTATTCTAATGTTTCACGTGTAATAAAAATAGGAAATAAACGGAGCAATTCCAATAGGGTCCTCACACCATCGGTGCTCGGACCCTAATTATAATACTTAAACAATCTTGGTTTATTGATGTGAATACAATGTGTGGTGAGATCAAACACACTTTCCTAGGAAGCATGAAACTTGTTCTTAACATGTAGTTACGAGACTGCCTATTTGAAATCTTGCTAGCTTCAGAAGCTGTTACAAAAGATATATATACAGTGAGGAAAATAAGTATTTGAACACCCTGCTATTTTGCAAGTTCTCCCGCTTAGAAATCATGGAGGGGTCTGAAATTGTCATCGTAGGTGCATGTCCACTGTGAGAGACATAATCTAAAAACAAAAATCCAGAAATCACAATATATGATTTTTTAGCTATTTATTTGTATGATACAGCTGCAAATAAGTATTTGAACACCTGAGAAAATCAATGTTAATAATTGGTACAGTAGCCTTTGTTTGCAATTACAGAGGTCAAACGTTTCCTGTAGTTTTTCACCAGGTTTGCACACACTGCAGGAGGGATTTTGGCCCACTCCTCCACACAGATCTTCTCTAGATCAGTCAGGTTTCTGGGCTGTCGCTGAGAAACACGGAGTTTGAGCTCCCTCCAAAGATTCTCTATTGGGTTTAGGTCTGGAGACTGGCTAGGCCACGCCAGAACCTTGATATGCTTCTTACAGAGCCACTCCTTGGTTATCCTGGCTGTGTGCTTCGGGTCATTGTCATGTTGGAAGACCCAGCCTCGACCCATCTTCAATGCTCTAACTGAGGGAAGGAGGTTGTTCCCCAAAATCTCGCAATACATGGCCCCGGTCATCCTCTCCTTAATACAGTGCAGTCGCCCTGTCCCATGTGCAGAAAAACACCCCCAAAGCATGATGCTACCAGAGCCCGTCTACGGAGAGCCTTGGCACTTCCTATTAGCCCCATTGTATCGATCTTGGTTGCAGTTCCATTAGAATTCCACTGGAGGTGATCGCGGGCGAGTGCAGACTGAATGGGAGTCAATGGGGCTAGACGGCTAAATGTGTCTCTTTCACCCGATTGCCGTTGAGAAATTTCAGATTTTATTGTAGGTTTTGCAAGTTCAACATGGGTTATAGGTCGAAAGTTGAATGAACGAGTACTTATTTCTTTTCGATTTCTTACAGGTTGAGTTGTTGTTGCCCATAACACGCTAGCATTCTGCTAATGACGTCAGCATTCTGACGTCATTGACATTTTAAAAGACTTTTTAAACCAAATAAGTGACTCTAAAAAATCTAACACCCAGCAATGTGTAATTTCTTTGCATCTCCTTTCGAATACAACATTCAAATTACTAGACAAAAAATTATATCCTGAGAAAAGTGGATTTTGAGGGTTTTTCGCCATAGACCTCCATTCATTCTGCACTCGCCTGCGAGCGCCCCCGCATGGACAGAGACGTGTTACTGCAGCCAGTCCAGAAACCGGAAGTAAGCAGAGAGTGCCAATTCTCTTCCTATTAGACATTCTCTGATGCTACCCACCCCCATGCTTCACAGTAGGGATGGTGTTCTTGGGATGGTACTCATCATTCTTCTTCCTCCAAACACATTTAGTGGAATTATGACCAAAAAGTTCTATTTTGGTCTCATCTGACCACATGACTTTCTCCCATGACTCCTATGGATCATCCAAATGGTCATTGGCAAACTTAAGACGGGCCCTGACATGTGCTGGTTTAAGCAGGGGAACCTTCCGTGCCATGCTTGATTTCAAACCATGACGTCTTAATGTATTACCAACAGTAACCTTGGAAACGGTGGTCCCAGCTCTTTTCAGGTCATTGACCAGCTCCTCCCGTGTAGTTCTGGGCTGATTTCTCACCTTTCTTAGGATCATTGAGATTTGAGACCCCACGAGGTGAGATCTTGCATGGAGCCCCAGTCCGAGGGACATTGACAGTCATGTTTAGCTTCTTCCATTTTCTAATGATTACTCCAACAGTGGACCTTTTTTCACCAATCTGCTTGGCAATTTCCCCGTAGCCCTTTCCAGCCTTGTGGAGGTGTATAATTTTGTCTCTAGTGTCTTTTGGACAGCTCTTTGGTCTTGGCCATGTTAGTAGTTGGATTCTTACTGATTGTATGGGGTGGACAGGTGTCTTTATGCAGCTAACGACCTCAAACAGGTGCATCTAATTTAGGATAATAAATGGAGTGGAGGTGGACATTTTAAAGGCAGACTAACAGGTCTTTGAGGGTCAGAATTCTAGCTAATAGACAGGTGTTCAAATACTTATTTGCAGCTGTATCATACAAATAAATAGCAAAAAATCATATATTGTGATTTCTGGATTTTTTTTTTTAGATTATGTCTCTCACAGTGGACATGCACCTACGATGACAATTTCAGACCCCTCCATGATTTCTAAGTGGGAGAACTTGCAAAATAGCAGGGTGTTCAAATACTTATTTTCCTCACTGTATATACAGTATATATATATTCTTCCAAATATCTCTGAAATTGAATCAAATATAGAATCATATTAAAAGACTACTGCAAGTTAATGTGCCACAACTTGACCATTTCAGTGTATTTTTGGCACTCAGACAGGTATGTTCTATCCAATTGTTTTGATGAAAGGAAGCAAGCTACATTTTTAGTTTCAACATTATTTATTCTTCAGACATTCCCCTTTAATTACAATAACAAGTATCAGCTGTATGCAGAGTGACCCACATTTGGTTTTTGACCAATTTGAACATGGGATGCCCAGATCTCTAGGATTGAACTAGGACCCTAAAAAATTTATACCTCACAAGAAACATTAGCTAAGAACCAGAATGTAAAATCATATTGAGATATCTTTAATGCTTCTTGAGTTACAAGCATGCAAACATTGGAAAGTTATTATGTCACTCAGACAGGTATGTTTTATGCAGTTGTATAAAAAAAGAAAGAAAGGGAAACATGAAAAATTTCAAGTTTCAACATTATTTGTTCTTTAAGTTTAGATTTTCCTACAAACTATCAAATGCATGGAAAGTGACCCATATTTTGTTTTTGACCATTGATAATGTGTACAATTTAACAATTTATTCTTTGAGCCCTATTGAGATTCTAATATCTCTGGGATTAAATCATAGAACCTTCATAATATAGATACCAAAAGAAAAGTTTTAGAACCAAAATCTTGAGTTACAGACATACAAACTTTAGGGGAAAAAAACATAAGAAGTGCAGGGCTCCAGACTAACTTTTTGCCTTGGTTGCACTGGTGCGCCTAACTTTTTTATTTAGGTGCACCAGCACAAAATTTGGGTGCACCCAAATTTTTCCTCGGCTGTATCACCTTTAACGCCACAATTTGAAGGTCACCTTTTTATTACGCTCTATACACATTCATATATATTATGTAAATGAATTTAAACAAGAAGGTGTAGGTAAAAACTTTTATTTATTTTTTGAAGCACAATTATTAACGGTATTCCTACTCTTACCGATACTGCTTATCGATACAGTACTTTAACTGTATTCTTATGGTTCTTTTTGTTTTATATATAACAAACAAAGATAAACAATAGATAAACAAAAGATAAACAATTAAACAAAGATACACTTTATATAGGCCTACACAGTGCTTTAATTTCAGGAAGGCCTATCAACATTACTGTTCAGGCATGGTCTAAAAAGAAATCTAATAAAGTAATAAAATGTAAAATAACACTGTAAAATGTATCATAAATAGATTAATGCTTATTAAAGCTGAAGTTATTCTTTCAAGAGCTGTGAGTGATTTTTCTCTTGTTGTTTGATTTACAGTAATGGCGCAATCGTCAACATGTTTATTAGACTGCGGCCCCTTTAAGACCGGGTGCAGAATGCAGATCTAATAGGCTACTACTGATGCACCATTTTCTCCCAACTATTTCCATAACTACGTCCATTTAAGACATAAACTGTTTTAGTGAATCTCAAAGCCGGTAATTGACACGCTTTTGTGTACAATTGATCGTTTAGACGCGCACAATCTGCACATGAAACCGAAAGTATAATTTGCTTGTCTCGGCCGGTCTCGGTCTGTTTCGGAGCGCGCGCCGCCATGCGAACAGCATCTCTTGCGCAGATTTTTGTGTTTTTAATATCTCTTTCAGTTATTAAACGCGTCCCGCAATTTAGCAACAGTAGCTAGACTGCATTTACAACAATCACTGATCGTGCTGATTCTGATTCTGAGTTTTAGGGAGAAATGACCGCCTAATGCTGCGAAGGGAAGAAGTTGCGCGTAGTTAGATAGTTTTTAATGGGTTTACCTCAATATATATTTTTTTATAATCTTTGGAAGCCGAAATTTTAAATAAAATCAGACTAATATAACAGACCTTAAGTGTAACCAGGCTACGTTTGAATGTTTAATTCTGTCCTCCGTCGTCACTCATTATTAAGCAGGGCTGTCGTGTTGTGCGAGCTGTGGCACCGCGTGAGAGAAGAGTGTGAGTTCCGTCAAAGGAGAACAAACGCCAACAAACGTCCGTGGAGAGGCAGCGGATGCGAGGACGTTAGGTGCACCGGTACGACTTAGGAAAAATGTTAGTCGCACACTTACAAAATTTGGTCGCATATGCGACCAAATTGGTCGCACTCTAGAGCCCTGAAGTGCTTTTGCCCATTTTGGAAATGTTACCATTAGCAAATAATGCAACAAACATTGCTAAAGTCAACAGATTTTACAAATAGACCTACCAATCACTGTGTAAAAATTAAATAATGATGCTGAGATCTTTCTAAAATAATTGTTACCCCCATTCATCCCCTTAAATGATATGGATGAATATTTGAGGAAACTATTTTTGTTTGTCTTTTTTAAAATTTCAAAAATTTGAGCAGAAATTCTGGGAAGTTTCCGAAATTTGGTTGATTTGACACGGAATGACCCATGTTTGTACACTGTTGTTTCTACTTTATCCTGCAGCAATTCAGATTTAGGAGAACCCATAGGACACACCGAGCAGTTTTTCTGCCTGTGAGCTTTTCCTCCTGCTGCTCTGTATTGTTTAGCAGTGATGAAGGAAGATTATAGCGAGCCCAGCGTTCAGGGTTAATCCTCTAGACTTCCCATCAGTGGAGTAAGATCCCTTATGATTAAGGGCTTCTCACGTCCCCTGGGCCAGTCATCTGCTGTTTTAAGCACCTTATCTCATTACTGTGCAGTATTGTGTCTCTGAGATTTAGATGTTACACAGAATTGCTGCTACAGACAGTGCTCCTTCATAGTTCCATAGTGCAGTTAAATACTTAAAAATGTATGAATGTCATTGCATTAGACTTGAAACCAAGTGGCTTCTGCAAACACATGATGCTAGACCTTTTCTCAGCAACTGTCTTTACCTTTTTGAGCAAATTGCATTTCATCATTATCAGATTGTTCAAATGTAATATCCACTTCCATCCATGAAACTTTGTGTTGAGCCAAGAAGTCAATATTTCATATTTACATTTAGATGCAACTTTTTTTGTTATGAAAAATGTGTTTGTACTACATTCCATTACTATAAAACTATTAAATATGAAAAAATGATTTTATCTGTAAAAATAAAATTAATGTATTTTTTCAATTGTGGCCATTTTTGGGGGGTGTATGAAGTTATTATGATTGCCTGTCTGTAATACAGTTAATATGTCTGGTGGTTTTGTCTAGTAATATCTAGTGTGACTGACATATTGAGCATGGTTATTATAATAGTTAAATAAAACTATGATATTTGTTACTTGAAATAAAAATATCATTCACTGAAATAAAATTAAGAAAAAAAACTATAATAATATCTCAATACTAAAATAACACGATATTGAGCAAGCAGGCTATTTCAACTCTAGCTGGTTCCTATTTTCGTCCTTAGCTTTTCTGTTTCTGTCTGTCTGTGTGTTTGCTTAAGATTGCAATTCTTAAAAAGTCTCTCTGCTCAGCCATCATCCCCTCACCTGACATTCCTCTCCCACAGGTGAATGGCCTCTTTGTAGCGTATGTCTCAGAGCCGCGGTCGTGACGATGGCTTGTCTCGACAAAGCTCTTTTGTTAACACTTCGGCTGGTTATGTGCAGACTAAGGCTTTTACTTAATCATGTTCCGTATGTTCTGTATGCTCTGGGCTCTTTCCTACGAACGAGACGGGGTCTTGAAATATGTGTGATTTAAGGAGAGCAGATGGTATTACAGACTGTGGTGAACAAATCAACAGTGAACTCAAGCTGCTGCCTTACACAGATCCGGTTTCATTATTGTGTTTTGTCATGTAATGTAGTTCTCCTGCTCTGTAAGGCAGAAAGTCTCCACTTATCCAGTCAAACAAATCATACGTTTTGACGAAAACACTAGCCTATTGCTTTTTGCAACTGCACCTTTTTACGTGTATAACCTTGATATCATGCACTGTCATTATCTTGTTTTCTCCCTCTGCAGGACAGATGGGAATTTTAGTAATCATGAAAATGAGTGTAATTTCTGTGCCACTAACAAACAGCATTGCAAATAATCTGTTTTAGTATATTTTTTTGAAATGCCCATATTAGCCTTCATTTAATTTTCATTATTATGTCTGGTAATGGTGGACCAACAATCTGCAAGAGAGTCTTTCATGTAGTTTATGTATGTCAGAGATGAGGAAAACTAAAAAGCCTTAATGTGTGATCGTACAGCTTTGAAGAAATCCTCATTTCTCTTTAAAGACATCTGTTTCTGTAACCTAGAATGTCATTTCACCCTCTTATTCTGCCCTGTGTCACATTAAGAGGCGATCAGTTTAGCCTGTTCACCAGTCTCCCATCAGCCTCCATTGATTTACTCTTAATAGGGTTTCTGCCCTTGACTGAATGGAGGGAGAGTCATTCAGCTAATGCCTTCACATTTTGAACGTGGCTGTGATGTCTAGATCTCAAAGTGCCTGCTAAAGCATTTGTTCTTTTGTGAAAAATGTATGTTTATTAAAGTTAACATGAAACCCCATTTTACTGTGATGTAGGCTTAACTGTTGTTAATGCTGTAAAATGTATTCTTCCATTTCAACTGTATTCTTAATTTTCATTAAAGATTACAAAATTTACGGCAACCAAAAAGGAAAGTAATTATTTTCTTGGCTTTAAAGGCAAATATATGGTTAAGTTGTTAAACAACACATATTTTAAGGGAAAATTTTGTAAATATGCATCCACCGAAATTAAAATTCTGGGCCGAAACCGAAAATTCTGGATGCTCTTGGTCGAAAACCAAAACCAAAAATGCTTTAATAAATTTATTTATTTCTTATTTTAAATTAGCTTATTTTTGTATAATTGTATTAATATTAGACTTTTTTAATTTATTCTTAATGATACTGAATAAAAAAAATACAAGCCAATATATAAGGCCTTGTATTACAAGCTAATTACAAGCATAGATAAATACAGTATAACAGTATATATATAAAGTTACAGTTTAACAAAGTTACAAATAAAAAGTAAGGTCTAACTGTAGTGTATTTAGGTTCAGACATGTAAAATAACACTATAGTGTTCACTGTATAAATTATAGATTAGTCTTTGTTAAAGCTGTGTTTTGTTGTTTGATTAACATGAATGACTTGGCAGCAGGTATTTATAGGCTGCTGTCACTTTAAGACCGAATGCAGGGATCCAATATAATGATACACATCCAATTTCTTTCTCAACTCTTTATGTTCACTTAAGACATAACCGACTGTGTTTAGGAGAATACTTGCCGAGACTGGTATTTTGACATAATTATTATCGTGTATGTGTCCGTTCAAGCGCACAGAGAATCAAAAGAGGAAACAATTCTGATTTCATTCTGAAACTCGTATCTCTGTGTGTGTGTGTGTGTGTGCAGCTATGCTGTGTGCGCACAGATAACAGCGTGCGAGTACCAAATGGATGGTGAAACGTAGCAATTATTTCGCAAAACATGCATGCCGAACCACGGGGCCTGGTCCGTACGGATCAACTACGATCCGTTTAACCCTTACCAATGTTGAGTGAAGCGTCACACAGCTCAGTGATAACAGCTAAAGTGAGAGTGAAAACTAATCGCTGAACACTGAGGGGCGGGGCGGCATTTTCGGCTCATATTTTCAGCCGTTTTTCTCTTTTGGCCAAAAAACAGAAAATGCCATTTTCGGCGGTCAAAATTTCGGTGCATCCCTTAATATAAACAAATAAAATCTCACAGTGATTAAACCTACAAACCTAATGGACCAATTGCACATTTCCAGGGTTATCTGAAGAGGTCATAGTTGTGTAAACGTCTATAGTGGTGAACGGGAGATGACAGCAAGTTCAATTTTTGTATTCCCATTTGCTCCAATGGCAAAATAAAAAATCAATTGCATTTTCATTACTCTCTAAAAGAGGGAAAATATCAAGAGATTGATTACAGCAGTCAGAAGAGAGAATGATGTGAAATTTGCCGTCACTCCCTCAAGCCGTTAAATTTGAAACACCCTCACAGCAACTTTTATTAGTCTTTGTATTTAACAGTCAAGGTAATATAACAAAGTATAGCATTACAAATGTATACCACATTTTTCAAAAATGCATATATAAAAAACTTTATATTTTACATTTTCTTGGTTGATAACTGGAAACGTGTCATCACAGTCTGAAAAGGGTCCATAATCCAGATGGTTTTTGGGGCACATGTCACAGCAGGTCATCCACCCTGTTCTACAGCTCTGCTGATGTACTGTTGGGCTTCATCCCAATATGTTTTCTTTAAGAGCTGATGTTTTTATTCCAGTGCATTCTGGCTACATCTGACACGTAGGCCTACAGCTTCTTGATAATTTAACAGCTGTCTGATACTGCACAAAAAAGCTGCTTAATAAATCAAGCAATACATGAATAGGTAAATATGTTGTCTTTTTCTTTTCTAACTGTATAATATAAGCATGTGCAGGTCTACTCTATATATAGATTTTGCGCTTTTTGAATATGATACAGCATTTTACTCATTTTATTATAACAATTTAAGTGAACATTTTCAAAATGTCTTTTGTTATGTCCCCATTTTTCTTTAATTGCTTCAGGATTGAAACTGCATGAACTCCGCAAGTTTGTGTCAAACCTGAAGATCATGTTTTTCAGCAGATGATCCGCAGCATCTTGTGTGTCAAGGGAAGCAGAACCGTCTGTACAGTCACATCATCAGTGTCACAACTTTTTAGGGATGCATGATATTGGATTTTTGCTGTTATCTGACATGCCGATATTTTTCAACTCATTTTGGCCGATGCCGATACCATTATACATATCTTTTTTTTCCTCTCTCCAGTGCAGGAATTCTAAATGAATTATTTTTCATTTCATTTCATTTCAGTCAACACGTTAAGCGCGGGTGGCATGACTTCAGTTGAAGAATGGCGCCTTTAGCTTTAGAGACAAATTCTTTTAGAGCTCTTTGGATTCAGGTTATTTTCATCATCTGTTTAAAAAGAATAAATACAGATTAATAAAAAAATATTTTTTATAATTAAAGATTTTTATTCGTCATGTAGGTAGGCTGTAGTAGCTTCTGACAATTAAATCAGATCAGACTCATGAATTTATGACATCAATTACTGCTTGCTTTATTCAGAAACAGAAGTAACTTAATGTTATTTTTGTATTATACTTCTCATTTGATAAGTCTAACAACAGCGGACCCCTAAATAAATAAAACTCCATACAGGGCGGGCACTAGGACCTGGGGGAGGCTGCTGCTGCAGAGACACTGCTTGCACTAGTGACTGTTGATGGGTGTATCGCCCCTTTCAGGGAAAGTCTGTTCACTCGGCAGCCATATTTGCTAGCCTCTGGTCTGGACTATTTGAGTCCTATCTATTTGAATAGGGAAATCCTTAAAGGGGTGATGAACTGAGAAATCAAGTTTTCCCTGAGCTTTTGACATACAAGAGGTCATCATACTATAAGAATATTCTGTAAGTTTCAGAACTGAAAACTTCCTTGTTAGTCCAATAAAAGCTTTTATTGACATCAGGCACAGCGAACAACAGGTTTTTCGAAGTGGGGATCTATGACGTCAAAGGGTATCAAACACCGCCTCCGCAGAAGATGATCAACGCCTACTTCAACACTGTCTGTTTAGCCCCGCCCACCGATTCGCACATTAAATGAAATTCATTATAATATGCAAAACTGTTATCCAATCATAATCCGTTTGCTTCCAAGTCTTCAATGCGGCACGTCCATAAAAACCAAGCGTTTCAGGAGCTTGGCTCAAAACCAGGGTAGAAAATAGCCTATTACTTATTCATTTTGATGTTTTTGAATGTAAAAACCAAGCGGACGTCATAAGTTGACCTCAGACAACAATATAAAAAAATTAAAAAGCCAGTTCATGACCCCTTTAAATCTCAAAAACTGCTTGCAAAACTCACAATAGAATAACATATTTTAAATTAGCAACAAAATCTACCCCATAAATGTTGTTACTAATGCTCAGATCGCGTTAAAAAGCGTATTTTTCAGGCTAGATCCACCAGTATGCATGCTGTCCTTAGCGCGCTTCTCAAAACACTGACTGTTTTTATAGCAACAGGAGCTTCTAACAGCAGCTGCAGCGATGCAACGACTTTATCAATCAGCGATTGGCCCTTTTATTTTGAAGGCGGGACTTAATCTGCCATGTTGGGCATTGCACTTTCTCCCATTTATAAATAATATGAGGACACTTTCTTTGTATATCTAAAGTCTTTGGTATCACACACAGGATGTGCTCGGTGCGATGATTTCATTCCGACGTTGTTCCGATAATCTTGTGCATCCCTACAAAACCTAGAAATTGTGCAAAATCGTAATTGCCTCTTTTTTTTTTTTATCCCAGATTTGTAATGTGGTCTCAGTGCTGTATAGTGTAACCACATTAACTAGTGTTTTGCTGTGGTCTTTGGAAACTGGGTTAGGTGTTAGGCCAGTTTTCTCATGCAGTGCAGCCTTGATGTACAGCTGTATAATGTATATATTTCATGGATTCACTGCGAAAAGCCCTAGAAGTCGTGTCCTTGTGTGATCCACCTCCTCAAAGACTGTAGTAAGAGTGTTTGCCCGGAGTGACTGAATGAACTTCTCTATGGGTGCATCACATTACATTTAAGTTGACTGTAAGTGGATGTTATTTAATAAAAAAATGCCTCCTTGTGTAATCTTAAAGTAATTCTTCCTGAATCAGTCGATATTTGTGAAAGCACACAGTGTCTCTCACATGTGTGTGTCGTTTGTGGCTGCTGGATTAATAGCTCCGTTGTGTGTGTGTTTGTGTGTGTGCCCATGCACACGCACGAGTGTGAGTGAGAGGTTTAGTAGTAGTAGTTGCCAGGGATGTGAACGTTCTCCACGCATGCGCGTGTTGCTTTTACTGTAAAACACTTAACATGCATGACATGTATTCCAGAAGGCAGGCATTACCATGGCAACCCTTGTAGGTCATAAGCTGCAGGTTTGATTTGATTGGCTGAATGTAGCAAGCGCACACGGGAGAGATCAGTCAGTGGCAAGGACTGTTTATCTACAGGATGTCCTTTTGGATCTACTCTACTTATCTGATTTCTCTTTTCAGCTATTTTATCTTGAGAAGCAATAAGAATTGTTCTGGCTTTCCGTATTAAAACATGCTCCAAGTTTCATATTTATTTTGAGAATTGGGATTGGCTTTGATGTGTCTGAACTTCAGTACTGGATGCTGTTTTAGTTTGTGTAAAGTCGGATAAGATCATCTTCCGATTTTTCAAATGTGTGTTACTTGCAGTTTTCACCCTAATCACAATATGGGTGGGTGTCATGACCAATATGTTATATCACGGTATGATGATTGAGTCATTTATTTCACAGTAATGGTATATGACAATATCACAGTTTGTTTGTTTGTTTGTTTGTTTATTTAATTTAGGCTATTTATGATAATCCATACTTTCTTTTTATGTTTAGATTATTCATAACATATTTAAATGAATACTTTTCAGCAATAATGCATAAAAGTGTACATTCTTTTACATTGTCACAAAAGATTTATCTTACAAATAAATGTTTTCTAAAAACAAAGAACATGTTTTCAACATTTATAATAATGATAAGAAATGTTTCTTGGGCACCAGATCAGCATATTAGAATGATTTTTGAAGGATCATGTGACGCTAAAGACTGGAGTAATGATGCAGAAAATTCAGCTTTGCATCACATAGGAATAAATTACATTTTAAAACAAATAGAAAACAGTTATTTGAAATTGTATTGTAAATAACATTTTACAATATTATTGGTTTGCTGTATTGTTGATCAAATAACTGGAGCCTTGGTGAGCTTCTTTCAAAAACATACAAAAAAATCATACTCAATTTTGTATTAATATATTATACATTACGAGCTGTTGCAGATGTGCCTTCGACACTTTTTGCGTGCAGCCCAGAAGGACAACTCAATAGAAACTTAGACTTCACATTTAATATTTTACAACTTTGGTCAAATATGATTTCTTTTGTGCTGTAGATTCAGCAATAGTGGCCTAGACCACTGGTGCAGAAAACACTTTAATTATTGAGTTACTAATAAAAGACAGTTAAGCTAGTATTGTAAAACGAATAGTGTGTCAGAAGCCGTACATTTGAACAATTAATGCTGCATGATGTTGATTTATTGGCAACTGTAAACAACTAACCTCTTGCAATGTGCCTAATAAACACCCCTCATTCATAAAAGTGTTGACACTGTTGACACATTTCTAATGTCACATGGCACACATGCACCCACTCAATGTTTTTTATATCACAGTATAAAAATTGAAAATTGGTGTCTTGTAGGATTTTGTAATTGAATAAAAGAAGTCATGAACAATGTCTCCTCTTGATGAAAAACGTGTCTTTTGTAATTCAGAGGATAAATCTGACATGATCGCAGCATGTGACTCAATTTATTCAGTCATATTTTTCATTTTACATCTTGGTCTGTTGAATGGCTATAAAACATCACTGCAAATAATTAATCCTTGCGGAGTAAGACAATGTCACGTAATGTTTTGTGGCCCATAGCTGCCACATACATATTTTCCACTTCATTATGTCACAATAAGGAGATGGTATGTCATTAAAACAATATTATTTTCTTGTAATAATGCGATGTTAGCCTATGTCGTTAAAACATAATTTTCCTTGTTATAATGATATATTATATAGTTAAAACTACATATATGTATGTGACGTGACAATGCGGGACTTTATCACAGTCCGTGCGCTTGTCGTCACATGCGGCTTCAATAGCGTAATCAAATTTCTGCCTGCATTAGCCTACTGTCAATAGATAGTTGCCAATTTTGAAAAGAAAAGTAAACTAACTTGGTTGAACTTGACAATAAACATTAGTATTTCAAAAGGTTTCTTTAGCTTTACACAATACCCTACCATGTGTGTAATCTTCCATTTTTGTCGTGCCACGTGAACGAGGCGATTGCCAGCGCTGCCGGTGTTGCCAAAGTCATAAGATAAATGAGGATCTACACGCTGCCAGAGGAATAATTGGAATACACTCTTATAGATTTATTTTTAATGGTATGTTTTTATTATGATTCATCCCCAATCTGTCTAAAATATAATGCTATCCAATCATTGCACTCAAAGCCTGAGGTTTTGAATAGTTTAAGATGATCAAACTAGTTATTTTGGAATAATTGACTCTGGACTGGAAATGCTTCTTTATTCGAAACACTTCAGTTTGATTTAACACTTGATGATTGTTTCGGAAAGTAACATTATCATCGTTTAATTTGTGGAGTCTTTACTCATAATTGATGTTTTATGGAATGCATAACCTTGTCTAATTGTAATACTGTGTAATGTTATATGTTGTTTGTAATCCATTCTTGCATTTCTTTAATAAAAACAGATGGTCAGACTTTCAAGTATTGTGCACACACATAGGCTTGTGCACGCCCCTTTAAATAATGACGGATGTGTCGGAATAACATGACAGAATTTTCCTTTGTTTCATTATACCCGACTAATGCAACTGTGGTTGGTGTGTTTTGATGAACAGTACATCAATAAATCACAACACACCAGTGCTTTCGGTACTGCCATTGATTCAGGCTACAACAGAATTTATTTTACTATACTATTTGAAGAATGTGTCGTGGACTTTGATAAGGGCCTATTTCCCAAGTTGTCACGTTTTAACGATATACTATCTCGTTATAAGGGGAAAGCAGTTTTTATGACATATTATTTAATTTAGTTTTTATGACATATTATTATTATTATTACGATAAAATATATTGTTTTAATGACACATTATACCGTTATTAGGAAAAAACATCGGTTTAATGACATAACATCTCGTTATTATGAAAAATATGGTGTTTTAACAAGAAAAATTACTTTCTAATGAGAAAACTGACGCTTTAGCGACATAGCATCTCGTTATTCCGAGAAAATATAATGTTTAAATGACATAACGTCTTGTTATTATGATAAAAAAAAAATAGCAGTTAAATTACATAATCTTGTTATTACAAGAAAATATATAATTTAAACTACATATCACATTATCACAACATACTTGAGTGGAAAAAATATGGCGGCAATGTACCACCGTAACATTTACCTCAGGAAAGCAATTAATGACATATGATGGTTCTAAAAAGAACATTATTTTGTGTATTTGGTTTAATGCAATGTGTTAAATTATTTTACGCATACTGTACATTATTGTTGCTCCTCTATGCCCCGCCTTTCAGAAACGCGTTTATTTTCACAAAGCTCATCGTTCTGAAAAGCGCGGTGTGCTTTGATTGGCCAGTGATCCAGTGCATTGTGATTGGCCAAAAAACCTTAAACGTGGGACGAAAATGTCAGCACTACCTTATCAATTCGAGCCCGAATCTGATCCGGAAAATGTAGATGACCAAGCTGATCGATCAACTTTGCCAGCGCGACTGGACCAGATCGTATCAGATTGGTAAGGTTTTATTTCATTGGGGACATAATTACTGATTATAATGACTTATACTGTCTTTTTACGTGTCGTGCCGCGCTATGGGTATGTATGTAATCATAAAACTATGTCTGCATTTGTGATGTAGAAACGACAATCAAGCACTACTCTATACTGCTCAAAACTCGCATTTGAATAGTCATTAGCAAATTCTTAAAATAGGAAAACATACTTACAGGCTGTGTGAGTCAGAAGCGCCAGAATGTACATGCAAATATGGAATTGCTTTTTAGAATCTTTGTGCACAGCCGGCCTTGTAGCTACTCCCAGGTTCTGGAAACAGTCCTCCAAAAAATGCGCAGCACACAGTCGAAAATGTTAGTTGTACTGTTCTGGAACAGTGTTGTAAATAAAGCTTAAGCACTGTTTTCTAATTGTGTCCTCTTTTGGAAGGCCAAACAAAGTAGTCTGGCTTTTGCAACAAAAAACACAGCGTCTCCACGACATGGCGGCGCCACGACATGGCGGCGCCGGCGCAACAATAATACAGCGAGAATTAACAGCCCATTTATGATTGAAAATAGTGAAAATACTGAAAATAGTCCCCAGCTCGGTAACTTCCAACGTGACCGGGACTAAGTTTGTCTAACCTATTAGACCTATTTTCAGGCACTGCGTCATATCATTACGCCTGGTGCAGCACCCATGGTACGGCAGCAAAGTTTCTTGATTATTACGCAGGAATGAGAGTATAGTTCCTAGCCATATCAGCCTAGAAAATCGCAACTTTACATTTTCCGTCGGTCTTAGTACACGATGTAACTACAGAAGAGTCAAGTTTTAAATAGGAAAAATATCGAAACTCTTTGGTCATTTTTTTGAGAGAGATGCTAATGGTCCTGTCCGATTCAATGATTTATGCTAAGCTATGCTAAAAGTGGTACCGCCAGGCCCGGAGATCGGCTGAATGGATTCGAAAACGGTAAAACTCAACTGTTTAACTCTGGGGGAGTTGTAAAATGAGCCTATTTCCCCAAAAAGTGGAGTATCCCTTTAAAGATCCGCCTTCTTTCTTTGCGTATACATTTGGGCGGTGTTATGAAATTCTGCCCCCACATACTGACGTAGCTTTGTGGGGGCGAGTTTAAACGAAGCATTTTAGGAAGGCATACTGTGTCTCAGTATTAACTGTGTCATAGTCATCATTTGCTGTACTGTAGTTTTCTGTGGGGCTTTGTATAATGTACTTTTTTTTTTATCACCATCAAGATTTTAGGTTAAAATGTATACAGGAAAGTATAATTGTTGGGTCTTGTAACAATCATAAATGGGCTGTTAATTGATCTCCAAAAGAATAATGAAGAACTTGTGGTTAAGTATAAATGCTTCACTCCACATTCATGCTGTTTAAGCATGGCTTAATGCAAAGTAGGCTACTCTAGTTTCACTTTGTTTTAACATTCATATATTTTTGGCTGTTACAGGGTTGGGCTGCATGGAAGTGTGAATAATGTTGGACACAAAAACATTATTGCATAATATTATTTATCACTAATATTATATAATATAATGGAATATCATTATATAATATTGTTTTGAATAGAAAGTGGATTAAGACTATAAAGAGGATCAAAATCAATAATTATATGAAATGTTTATTTATTTATTTATTAGTGTATTTCATTAATAAAATATTTAAAATATACTCCATACTATCCCTGTACAATATTTGTTTACTCTGTTTAGTGTGAATTAATGTAGGTGTATGTTTTAATGCTGATGCTCACAGCTTTCAGTTGTCTGAATGTGTACGCATTATTTTGATGGCTTGAGCTGAACTCTGGCAGTGATAAAATGTCCCATTTATGTCATTTTAAGTGCTGCTTGACTTTGCAGCTGGATGGTTCCTGTAATGAAACAAGTGTGCGGCTTGGAAAGAACAGATATTGGAATATCTTGTGGAAATTTAGCATCTTGAAAACAGCATCTGTGAACAGCGAACATGTTCCCACCTCCTAAAATCAGACCGCTAGGAATGCATTGGTGTTAGTGGTTATTACATAATGACGTTATATTGTCATTGTGTTACGGTTGGTGCTTAATGTAATATTTTGAAACAGTTTTTTTTGCATTTGTTTTTGTAATGTTGGACTAAACATGCTGCTTAATGTGTCCAATGTTATTTTTGCACTGGTTTTCAAATCTTTTTCATTCAAAACCATCTGAAAGGAGAAAATGATCAGAAGAGGAAGATGATTTTATTTAATCTTGACATGTTCTTGCTCTAATTACTGCTTTGTCATGCCATCTTCAGGATTGTCAGACATTTTTAAACAGATCCATTTCCTGGAGCCGTATTACTCTAGAGACGTTCTCAGGTTGTGCAGCTTTATTGGAGAGGAGACCTGACCAGCCCGAAACAGTTGTTTCACTCAAAACACACTGTTTTACTGCTCGATGTGTCTTTAGAGGCTTGTTTTGGGCCAGTGCATTTGTTACAGGCTATTATGGATTAAAACACAGCCGATGGTCAATAATATTGTCTCGGCTCAGCTTGGCAGCCGTCCTGGGTTGGCAGCCGGTGACTGAAGAGCAAACAGTAACACGCTGCAAAACTCTGACATAGTTTATTTGCATCCCTTTGAGAATGTTGCACAATTTCTGCTCTGCCCTCAAACCACCAATGTAATTTAATAATAATCTGTGTGAGTAATAAGCAATTATGATGTGCCCTGGCAAGACTTACTTAACGGTTCAAATGCTTACAGATCAAAAATAGCACTGAAGAGAGACTCAACAGCTTCACTACAAAAAAAAACAATTTTCTTGACAAGTATATTGTTTGGTTTTCCACTAAAATTGTCAGACATTCTTAAAACAACATATAGCTACCTGAGAAGTGCTTAATAAACTAGTTTGCAGACAATATATCTTACATTTATTTTTCTTTCTCCATTGCCAGCAGGGTAATGGCTCGGTCACATTACTGACATTTTGGTGAAAAGGTCCATTGTCTATTGTCAAAAGTGCAGCAATTCAAGCAGCTCTCTGTTGTCTGTCAAATTTACATGACCAGCTTCCGCCCTATTGCAAAATCTGTGTAGGGAACTATTTAACGCTCACGTGAAATTGAAATTACTGGATTTGTCCCACACAAATTCACCAAACAATAGTAAATGTGACCGCACCTTAAGCAAAATCAACTTTAATTTAGAATATTTTCTCTGGAATGATATTTTTGTCTCAAGTTAATTGATCTTGTTTAAGGACTTTTTTTTGTCAATATTTTATTTAATTGGCTTTTATCTACCTTTCAAATAGTACATTTGAAAATTGTACTTTGAGTTTACTGAGACTGATTGTGGCTCATGTATATGATACTGTGAGTGACACAATGACCTGCGCTTAGGGATGCTCCGATCCATCGGCCACAAACCATCGGCCGATAATCACATTCTATGACTTGATCGAGAGTCACTAAATTTGGCTGATCTCATGAACTGATCGCAATTTAATGACTTAAAACCTTAAAAAGTTGCCTCCGACACGCATGTAAACAGTGTGCAGATGTTCTGCTTTGTAACTTCGCAAAATATTTGTAAACCATAGTAAATCACACATCTTTATTTAGAGCAGTTTGTCTCGATTCAAACGAGCCCACTCACAAAATAACGTGTACTGTGTAGATCTTGAGAAAATCATCACGGATTATCATGACATGCTGTGTGGCTAAAAAGCTACAGGACTTCCGGGATCAGGCCGCGTGTGTCGCCATCATGACGCAGGGTTTTCCAACATCATTTGAAAGTTACACCAATGGAAACTGGATCTTGGGAATGGTGAAGGGACGATGTGTCAAGACCAAGCGGCAACCTTACGGTCTCTCTCTTGAATCCAAAACGGAACTGCAATTCATCGACTGGCTGCTAGAGACAGGCTCCAAAAGAGAGTCAAGAGAGTCCCAAATACTCCCCATGTTAATATGCCCAACTTTACAGCAGAAAAAACCATGGTTACAGCCTGGTACAAAAAGTGGTTTTGGGCTAATTTTGCCCTTCATTACAACTGTGAGGGGGGTGAACTGTTTTATAACTCCTTTTTTAACTTAATAAATCCGTTTAAATTATATTAAGCCTTAAAATTCTGCATAATTAAGGGCGTGGTCATTTGAGTGACAGGTGGGTTGTCGCTGCTGTCACTACTAGCCGTTTGTCTGCTGTCTGTTAGCCGCCACGTCACCTCAGCTGATCCCACCAATGCCCATTTTCAATTATCCGGGAGTGACGCACGTTGAAGCGCTGCCAAGATGGCGATGGCCGGCTCCGCCCACTTTGGGCTTCAAAAAATGCTATTCAGAAACCTACGGGTGAAGTCACGGACACTACATCCATATTTTTTTTTACAGTCTATGGTCAAGACCAATCGGACATTGTTTTACAACTGAAGCGTGCTCTGATTGGATTGATCGCTCACAATGTAGGTCTTGATTTACTGTGCACAGCTGAAACAGCACTGGAAGATCATCAAAAATGAATCCGAACT
This sequence comes from Leuciscus leuciscus, assembly GCF_965113295.1. Classification (NCBI taxonomy): domain Eukaryota; kingdom Metazoa; phylum Chordata; class Actinopteri; order Cypriniformes; family Leuciscidae; genus Leuciscus; species Leuciscus leuciscus. Next base: position 25,699,454 of record NC_138730.1, read on the forward strand.
TGATTTATAACCTGTTATATTTACTTTCTAATAGCCGTCATGTCAAGCATGAATAACAACAAAATAAATCAATAAATTGCATCCCTGTTTTCTGGGGTTTTCTCAGCAGTGTTGTAACATAAGAACCTCCAAACATGATCTATTTGAGACTATGTACTTTGATAACTTGTTTTTTGTTACTAAAACTAAGCTTACTTTTAAGGATGCCACTCATTAAAAAAGTATGACAATCATTAAAAATACATTTAGGGTATAAGGGGTTAAAAGTGGCAGCCAACGGAGGGTCACTTATATCCACTTTTTATAAAGCTTGAATGATCAGGATCGGTATCGGCCGATCATGATGATAAGAAATAGGTAGTCGATATCGGCTGCAAAACTCCTGATCGGGGCATCCCGCTGCGCTTTTTATTTCGGTTAAATTCAGTGTCCGTACATTTGACCAACTTATCAGTCTTGTTTCATCAAAACCTGCAGCTCAAGTTTACCACTCTTCTAAACTAATAGGGTAGAAGGTTGAGAGATTTTTTGAAATGTATTTTATGGTTTATTAGGTTGAGGGAGGAAGGGAAGGATTGCTCGCAAGGTCTGTGAGAGCTGTGAAACAAAGGTGATTAAATCAGAGAAGACAGATCTTGGGGAAAAAAAAGCACTATTTTTCCTCAGTAGTGCTCATTAATCATATCTCCACACCACTGGAGAATAAAAGAGAGAGAGAGAGAAACTGTAGAAGCAAACGATATTACCTGCTTTTTTTAGATTTTTGAAGAATCTTTTCACGCTTTATGCCAAAAAAGGCATTAGGCTAATTCTCGAAAACCTTTTAAAATATTCTTCCACTGAAACGCATTACATTTTTGGGTGAACTGTCCCTTTAAGAAAGGCATCGTTCATGTACAGTACATTTAGAGATTCAGATTTTCGTCTGTTAATCGCTATATATTTATTTGTGATATATTAATTTTGTCCATAACTGTTCTACTCATTCGTATTCTCTGCTTCTCTTGCTCTGTTGTTCTATTTTCTGTTGTTTTGGCAATAGGAAGCAATTTTGTTATGCCAATAACACACTTGAGCGAAGGAGAGAATGAAGGTCGGTCTCGACTGAATTAGCCGTTTCAATTCTGTTCCAATGAGGAACAGATGAAGGTCGTCTGTTTACACCCACGTTATTAATGTTTTCATGCTGTAACTTTTTGCTAGTTGTTTTTTCTTTTTTCCCTTCAAGAAATTCTCATGGTGTAGGTGTAAAGATTTTATTTTAGCCCAAACACTCTGACAGCCTCTCATTTTAGATGATGTTATATTTATTAAATATATATATTTGTAGGACTTGGTGATGTGTATTGACTCATGTTTGAATTCAGTAACACCAAATAAAATAAAGCCACAGATTCACTGAATCACTTCCAGAAACATAAGCTCTCCAACAACTTTATTTAGATCACTCATCCCTCCGCACAGTGGACTCAAACCAAAGCCACAATCTGGAAAATAGCTGTTTTGTTCTAGCTGGTGCATTGCTCCTTTTTTTCTTCTTCTTTTTTTTTTTTTTTTTTTTTTTGTGGATTAGTGTATTATGGACAGTGTTTGTTAGCTGATACACTCTGTTTACAACCTGAAAATTAGAGTGATACCGGTATAATGAACGACTTGCAACATGTTGATAATAACGTGCATTTCAGTGTAAGAAATCAACTTACTTTCTTCTGTGGAACACAGATGAAATGTCTTTTTCTTTTTTGTCTATACATTTGGAATACATTGAAATCAATGGGCTCCAATATTATTTGCTTCCCAACATTTTTCAAAAGATCTTGTGCACTTTGACAGAATTTTCATTTTTGGATGAACTATAGTTTTAATTAGGGAGTAGTGATGGCCGTTTTGGTAAATTTGTCTTGAGTACAGATAAATCATTGTTACTGAGTACATACATTTATAATATCACAATCACACCAATTATGCTTAATCCAACAACATATAAACATTAATCAGGTCTTTAAATTGTACATTTTTGCACAGTTGCCCAGTTTTCTGGACTTAAAGGCTTAATTGGTTGTTTTGGCATTTTATTTAGTATGGACATCTTCCATCATGCCTTTTTTTTTTCTGCGCTTTTTAAGATGGCATTTAAAAAAAAGTGTAAGATAGAGCTGCACGATTAATCATTGAAAGGTCGCAATTTCGATTCAAACAATCTAAATGTCAGCGATTCGGCTTTGTCTGTTAAACCTCTGATAAGTGCGATAACAGCTAACATTTAAATCAGCGTTGGTTGTCTTGAAGTATGAAACAGCTTCACACTTTTCAACCACACGGTATCATTATTTCTGTTTTACAATAATTCATAATCTGAGAATATTGATCTCTATTTAAAAAATATAATAAATTGTGATTCTCAATTTATCCAGAATCATGTAGCTCTAGTTTAAGACACCTCAATATGCCTCCATTCAGTTGGCCTCCATCTTGCTGGAACAATGTGTATGCGGAAGAACGTGTTGTGTTTGTGTGTAAGGGTATGTTTTACGGAAATGTTTTTCCTTTGCGTTTTCCGTGTACAGATGACAACAATGTCAAAACGATCCCCGTTCACACGGATCTGTGAAAACGACTAGAAGCACTGTATTGTACATGCCAGGCCAGTAGATGGCGATGTCGCTTTGTAAAGAAAAACTACGCGGCTATAGACTGAACATGTAATACACATGGGCATGACGTCACCGTTTTCACAAATTAGCATTTTGTAGTTCAGAGACAATAACGGTATTGTTTTCAAAGGTTTACATTTTCCAGCCCTTAAAACGCCAGTGTCATGTAAATGAACGGCCAAAATGCATAAAAAGTTTTCTGTTTTTAGTCGAAAAAAGTGTCATGTAAACAGTCCCTAAAACAGTGGATTTTAACCAGGAGCCCGGGCCTACTATGGATCCTATGAGAAGAGCTGCTTCTGCTGTCATTCTTAAAACTATATAAATTTAGTTCTATTAACATAATCTTAATTTAAATGCTAAAAAAAACCCACTAAAAATAAAAGCTGTACAACAGTAAACCGACATCATACTTTTGAGTTTGTTTATTTTTATTACCACAGACAAGCCATTGTCTGTTTAACCATCTCTGAAAAATAACTAATGAAATTAAAATGAGAACATTCAAATTGTAGCATTTTTTTCATGATGAATCATTGCTGTCCCTTTCAATTACAATATGCAATATACTTTCACCTTTATGGTGGCATGTGTTCTTCTACAACCATATATCTATAAAACCCATTACTAGATTGGCCTAGAATTGAATACTGTGAAATCTAATGTTACATAACGGGAATTGTGAAGAATACTGGAATTAAAAGTGGAATTAACTACAGGGTTTTAAAAAAACAGTGGCATTTTCACCTCAATCCCTGTTTATTTTCAGATGCGTGTGTGTTGTAGTTGTCTCAGTGTTACGGTGGTGTCAGCGAGGTGTAATGTGGCTGTGTGGTGGTTGAGCGTTTAACGGCAGTGGGGGAGGGGAGGTCATATTTAGAGCGCTCCCATGTGTTCACGACGCCACTGAGGACGAGGTTACAGGGTCAAATATCAACTAGATCATATCAACACTCTTTTACCTACATCTATACTGCTTTTTTCTTGTTAAAGCTCGCATAATGCATAGCTTTGCCTGTCTACACAAGAGTTTTTGTTCTTATGTCCTGACAGTTACTCAGTTTAACTTCACTGCAGACTCGCACCTGTAAAACCGAGTTCTCCAGGACACCTACAGCGTACAGCCATCTAGTGGCAGTCAAAAGAGGATTATATTCACCTCATCTTTACACCACTTTACACTCACATCCCCATCCTGTAGTGCATGTTTCAATGAGGTTTGTTCAAACTCATATCACATAGTGATGGTCGGGATGAATATCTTGATTTATGCCATTTCACTTTCTTTTCCATTGTGACATATTTCACCTTTCTTAGAGTACATATATTGCTGATATATACATATCTCTCTGGAAATCATTGGCACGGCCTGGTTTTCCTTTTGCATCACTGTGAGAGTTTTCTGCATCAAAGGGAGAGAGATATGGCAAACTAAAGAGAGTATTATGGTGTGAATCAAACTCGTGTGCATTTCCTCATCTGAGCAATAGTGAAGAACATTTTAATGAAAACTTTCTTAGCCTGCCCCCTACTGTTGCCCAAGAAGTGCTTTACATCCTCTGGAGTTCAGCATTTTGTTAGTGAGAGAAAACTCAGTCTAAAAGTGTGTTTATGATCAGTACTGTCTCTTAGAGCCAACTGAACATTAATTAAATTTTTTATATGTTTGGAAATTCTCCAGAAACACATTTTGTTATGCCATCAAAGAATCATTAAAGGTCAAGTACTTTATGGTTCATACTGCCCCTAGTGGTGATAGTTAACTTTAGTCAGAACAACATGCACATTCACACAAAAATGTAATCTGTTACTGTTTAACTGATGTTTTAAATGAAGTGCTTATTATTTTGCCCCTGTGTTGTATTAACAATCAGACAGAACCTTTTAGGCTTCTGTTGCTTTTGTGAGGCGAAAGCTTCATGCTAAATAAATCGGTTTAATTCACTTTTGCCCAGTCAGTGACAAATTCATTTAATATTTAAACTGTTAATTTGAATTTTATTAGAAAAGAGAATTAATACAATTATATCAAATATGGATTGTAATTTTTTTGTTTTATTTATTTATTTGAAGCAGAATACATGTGTATAGCTCGTCCCTGTGACTATGTAGATTGACACCTCTGTTAATGATGTGCTGCTGCAGTTCATCAAATGACCAGTTGGTGTCGCTGTTTAGCCTTAATTTTACTTCATGTCCTTATTTACAACGTTTTTAGAAGTTCTGCAAGGTTACAAACCCTGAACAATGTGTCAAGTTCATGGCTTTGACATCAATAAAAATGTGTTTAAGTAGCATTATTCACAGTATTTAAGTTTTTATGGAATATAAATCAATCACTCTTTTTTAAATGAAAAATATTTCCTTTGTATAAAGTCATGAATTATGGAATCTAGATCTTGTTGGTGAAATAATATTTTATAAATAAAGTGCATGTTTTTCTAGTGCCTAAAGATCTGCTTTAACAAACTTTTGTTCTGCTTTTTTCCCTTCTGTCTCCTGCAGGCTCAGAGTTGCAGTGTTAAAACTGTCATCTGCACCTAAAGCACACTGAAAGAGCTCATCTCAGCAGAGCACTACACACACACACACACACACACACACACACACACACACACACACCAGACCTGTAACACACCAGACCTGCCCCTCCATCATCATGATCACCTCAGAGCTGCCAGTGCTACAGTAAGTCCCCACTTCATTTACACTCATACACTGGAGTTCACTTCAGCTACAACTAAAGTACATGTTCAACTACAATGATTTCTCTTTCTCAAATGTGATTATAGTACATTTCTGAAACATTTAGCCCAAAACATTGTGTCTGACCAACAACGTTTTAAGTGTTAATAAATTGTGATGTGCCATCTAAAACTCTATAAACAATATATATAATGAAATGAGCACAGTAAAATATATTTTTTCTGTTTATTTTATGCGATTCAATGTCAATGTCACTTTTATTTGTATAGCACCATTCAAACAACACATGTTGACCAATGTGCTTTACACCATCTCAATAAAACAATACAACAATATTCAAACAAACTGATAAAAAAAAGAATATATATATATATATATATATATATATATAGTAATAATAATTATCATCAAAGAGATGAATATGCCATTTCAAACAATTTTCTGTGAATATTTTATGCTTGACTAATATTTTTAAGCTTAAAAACAAAATATAATGGCCCGGTTTCATAGACAGGGCTTAGATTAAGCCAGAATTAAGCCTTAGTTCAGTTAGCTTTTATAAACATGCCTTACAAAAAAACATTACTGGTGTGCATCTTGAGACAAAACAATGGTACTGCTACTGACATATTTTATGACATGTCAGTGCAATTTGCTTTCAGATAAAACAGCTCAAACATGCATTCTAGTCTAGTCCGGGGGTATGAGAGTTAAATGAGTTGAACTGGGTAACTTTTGAACTTGGCACCTCAAATTATGTCATTTAATTTTCATTATGTCGTTTATAGTGACAGTTCACTATTGTTATGAAGGTAAATAAGTGGTGTGACAGGATCAAAACTCACAGAATCAAATTAATTATCCGGTTTTAATGAAAAATAATCACAATTGATCTTTTTGAATTGATTTCAATTTATTTATAAAAAATATTTTAAAGATAATTTTGCTGATTGGCTGTACTGACATGTAAAAATGCATTTATACTCTAATATAAAAATATACCATCATGAAGGGGTATTTTTAATTGATTTATATTTAATTAATATTAAATTAATTATTAGAATTAAGCTTGCAAAACTTAATAGCAGAATTTTGCATCAGATGTGGACACAAAGACTATTTAATTTCATGACTCAGATGTTCAGAGTTCATGGTGTGTTTTTCTCACAGGGACTCCGGTGAGTCGGGTCAGGACACAGTGAGTCTCAGTATGAGCATGAGTGAGCTGGACGACCCTGGAGATGGAAAGACCAAGAAGAAGAGAGGAAGGCCTGCCAGACCACCTGTATGCCTCACACAAAAGCTGTTTTCTTGACTTACCACAGAAAAATGTATATATTTAGCATTTTATGCAACTTAGCAGTTTTATTCCCCCTGACTCCAGGCACCCAACAAGAAGCCTCGGAAGTCACCATCAGAAAAGGGCTTAATGGGAGCCCCGCGGGGGCGGAAGGCCAATGGAATGGCTCCACAGAATGGAGAGGGGGATCCCGTTACTCTGTTTGAAGTGGTCAAACAGGGAAAGAGCGCAATGCAGGTATAAAACTCAAATATATAATTATAAGAGAAAACTACATGCAAACATCATGCAAATGAGCATAAACTGGTTTTAGGTGCCTCATGTCTAATGAGTTATAGTTACATTTCACCGCACAAAGAATGCAAATTACTTTGATTAAATATCCCATCTGGGTTTGATTTATAAATAAATTATACATAATAAATGTATTTCATTATTTACTGAGTAAAGTATGCTCCGTGCTCGAGATTTGATCGGTTTTAGTCAGTTTATAGAAATCACACAGAACAGAATGAATTATACTGTCAAATTAGATAAGTTTGTTTACCGGGTTAAATAATGTAATTGTGTTAAACTTGTACACTACCATTGAATAGTAAAAAAAAAAAAAAAGATATTACTCATTTTATTCAGCAAAGCTACATTTATGAAACGTTACAGTAAAGACATTTGTAATGTTACAAGATTTCTTTTTAAAATAAATACTGTTCTTTTGTATTTTCTATTCATCCAAAAACAAATGTATTATAGTTTCCACAAAATATTAAGCAGCACAACTGTTTTAAAGAATGCATTTTAGAATGATTTATGAAGGATCATGTGACACTAAAGACTGAAGTAATGTCTGCTGAAAATTCAGCTTTTCATCACAGGAATAAATCACATTTTATAGTATATTTAAATAGAAAACAGTTATTTGAAATTGTAATTATTTAAATGAGCAAGAAATACCCAAACTTTTGAACAATAGTGTATAATTAATTGCATACATTAGCACATTAATTTAACAACTGTAACTATAAAATATTAAACAGTGTGTAATTTTTCAGTGTTAAATGAAGAGTGAAATGTATAGCTGGTCTCCAAATGTTTCAGATCAGGAGCAGATGCTGGATATGTAACAGCTGGAGGTGTGCAGTTATTACAACCTCCATGTCATGCCAATTGTTCTGCTAAATAAGCAAGTGTTTAGCAGCTCGTCCGCTGTGTTTATGTAAATAGTGACTCAGCTGTCCCTAAATCTTTCAGTCAGTCATTGATGACTGGATCGAGTCGTACAAGCAGGACAGAGATATAGCACTTTTGGACCTCATCAACTTCTTCATCCAGTGCTCTGGTTGTAAAGGTACGAATAACTTATGTTATATAATAATGATATATTATTTATTCATAATAGTGATTACTGATCATCCTTCATTTCAGGCACTGTTAGAATCGAAATGTTTCGCAACATGCAGAATGCTGAAATCATCCGCAAAATGACAGAAGAGTTTGACGAGGTACCCTTTCTGCTGGATTTACAGAAGCTAGTGTAGTCGAACGACCTTTGAACTCCAGTCTGAGTTGGTCATTGTTTGTGTTTTAATGCAGGACAGTGGCGATTACCCCTTGACCATTTCTGGCCCTTTGTGGAAGAAGTTTCGCTACAACTTCTGTGAGTTCATCTGCGTCCTGATCCGTCAGTGCCAGTACAGCATCATCTACGACGAGTACATGATGGACACGGTCATTTCTTTGCTCACGGGCCTGTCGGACTCACAGGTCCGAGCCTTCAGACACACCAGCACTCTAGCAGGTAAACCCACATTTCTAATTAGAAGCAATTATAAATCTGTTTTCAAATAAAAGTTCTATGATTTAAGAATCTATGAACAAGGAAATGAAGACAGCCATCAATATTAGTATTTTACTCATTTTATTGTTGCTCTGAAAGATAGATGATATTATTATTGTTATTATTATTAAATACGTGTTTTTTTATTTTAGTTCAACAGTATTAATACTATAGCTATATATTTCTTAATTGGTTCAATTTTTTTAATTTAATGAAATACAAATATTTTAATAATAATAAATGTTAAATAGGTCTAGTCATATTTAACGGGTTCCATAAAAACAACAGTGTGAAAGTGGCCTAAGACAAGTGAAGTAGAGAGAAATGTTTTTAAACTCTGTTAAAAAATGAGTTTGCACACCTGTCCTCAGCCATGAAGCTCATGACAGCTCTGGTGAACGTGGCTCTGAACCTGAGCATTAACCAGGACAACACACAGAGACAGTACGAAGCTGAACGCAACAAAATGGCGGGAAAGAGAGCCACCGAGAAGCTTGAACTCCTACTCCATAAGAGGAAAGAGGTATTACACCTTAAGCTCTCCTGTCTTTTCATTTATAAACCCTTATTCCTTTTTTGTAGACTGTTAGATTATAACCAGGTCCACATGAAATCCAAAGCACAGAACTTCAGAGAAAGATCTTCCACAGAATTGAAATGATCCACAAAGTGAAGACAGAAAATGTGAAAAGTCAGATTGTGTCAATATACGGTCACTGCTGATCATTTGCTCATATGAACAAACTTTCTCACCAGCTTCAAGAAAACCAAGATGAAATCGAAAACATGATGAACTCGATCTTCAAGGGAATCTTTGTTCATCGTTATAGGTGATCAAAGTTGTATCTTCTCACAATAATAGCGTTCATGTAGCTGTGAGTGTCTGATCTCATCTTCTGTGTGACTGGCAGAGATGCAATTGCTGAAATCAGAGCGATTTGTATAGAGGAAATCGGTGTGTGGATGAAAATGTACAGCGATGCCTTCCTGAACGACAGCTACCTGAAGTACGTGGGCTGGACGTTACACGACCGGGTACGCCATATCCGAACACACCAAGAGCTGCACTTTTGCCCCTGTAATACTTCATTTTCCGTGTATTAACATCAGCATTCTCCATTTCAAGCAAGGTGAAGTACGCTTGAAGTGTTTGAAAGCCTTACAAAACCTCTACACAAACCGTGAACTGTTTCCAAAACTCGAGCTCTTCACAAACCGCTTCAAGGTAAAAACGCAGTTCAGGAGAGGTATTTCAATACTCTGAATGTCTTTATGACGATACAATCTCTTCACAGGATCGTATCGTGTCTATGACGCTGGATAAAGAGTATGATGTGGCTGTGGAAGCCATTAGACTGGTCACACTAATCCTTCAGTGAGTGAAGCTCAAGATGATATTAAATGCTGAACATATCTGCAGTCTAGATGCTTTCCTCCATCCAATGTTCTTCATTTGTTCAGGGGTAGCGAGGACGCGCTGTCTAATGAAGACTGTGAGAATGTCTATCATCTGGTGTACTCCGCTCACAGGCCTGTGGCAGTGGCTGCTGGGGATTTTCTACATCGAAAGTGAGCCAGCTTGCGTACTTTCTCTGTAAAATAAACTTGGCTTTTGTCTGATTATTTATTTATTTAATGTTTTATTTGATTAATTTTAATTTTAATTTGTATGTATTATTTTATTTTTGTGTCCTCTTTCTATGCTTCGTCATGTGTAGGTTGTTCAGCAGACATGATCCTCAGGCGGAGGAGGCTCTGGCTAAACGCAGGGGCAGGAGCAGCCCAAACGGAAACCTCATTCGCATGCTAGTGCTCTTCTTTCTGGAGAGTGAGGTAAGGCCACACCTGATGATCAGCTGCTTATGATGAATTATGATTGGTTAACACAATATTTGTCTCCTGAGGTGTCAGTAGAATCCAGCTAGTTTAGTTTATATTGGTCAGAATCTCTTGTGTTTGTGTCAGTGGGTCACACGATGTACGTGTGTTTTGTGTTTCCAGCTGCATGAACATGCTGCCTATCTAGTGGACAGTTTGTGGGAGAGCTCTCAGGAGCTGTTGAAAGACTGGGAGTGCATGTCCGAACTGCTGCTGGAGGAGCCAGTGCAGGGCGAGGAGGGTACGGTCATCCTGAGAGGGGTTTCACTACCGCACATAGTAGATCATAGTAGATTGAAAGCATAGTAGAGAGTGGGGCTAGTTGTCATAAAAGGCTTCATCCCAAAAACCTTTGTGTTTTCAGATGAAAGTCTAACTTTTTATTTTGGTTTTAAAGACTATTGTCATTATTTGTTTTATGTTACATAATTGGTTAACTGTTTAAATTTAAACATCCTATTAATTATTGGCTTTACAGATAATGACACGTTCCATTGTGACGACTTACACTATGTAGTGTGAAAACATACTACGCTACATGTTTCATGAACTCTTAACTTTTTTAACTAGGCAGTAAATGTTCTCTGCTTGGCTTTTTTGAAGCTGAAATTTGATGATATACTCTACCTTTCAAAATTAAATTTTTTTAAATAAATTAATACTTTTATTCAACAAGGATGCATTAAATTTAACTTGTTTTTCATCAAAGAATCCTTATAAAAAGTATTATAGCAGCACAACTGTTTTTGACATTGATAGTAATAATAAATGTTTCTTGAACACCAAATCAACATATTAAAATGATTTCTGAAGGATCATGTGACACTGAAGACTGGAGTATTGATGCTGAAAATTCAGCTTTGCCATCACAATATTTTGAAATATAATAAAATATAAAAATGTTTATTTGAACTATTTTAACATTGTTAACCTCACTGTTTTTACTGTATTTTATCCTTGGTGAGCAATGAGCATAAGAGACTTCTTTTGAAAATATTAAAACATTTTTACAGACCCTAATCATTTGAATGGTAGTGTATGTTGATGCAAATTATCACTTTGAAAAATTAACTCACTCACCCTGGAAAAATTCACTGGAGTTAAAGGTGCCCATCATCCATATTATCTCTCCTATTTCGGAGCCATATTTCGTGTCTGTGTAAAATGCACATATCTACCCTTATATTCTCCTAAATGGCCAAATATGTGCATGTGCACGATAAGCACGGCTCTATCTCTCTGATTCTCTGTTTGTCTTCAGTGTTGTCAGACAGGCAGGAGGGTTCGCTGATCGAGCTTACTGTCTGTACTATTCGTCAGGCTGCTGAGGCCCATCCTCCTGTGGGGAGAGGGACTGGGAAGAGGGTAAGACCTTTATCTCACAAGCATTTTATTATAAACCATTTTTGCCATCAGTGTTTAGTTTAGTCTGTCTTGTTGTATAGGTCTTGACTGCGAAGGAAAGGAAGATGCAGATTGATGACAAAAACAAATTAACGGAGCACTTCATCATGGCTCTTCCCATGTTACTCTCAAAAGTAGGATGAAAAGTCTTCTGTTTTCATGAAAAGTCTTCTGTTTTCATCATAAATGGCTCATTCATATGCTGATAAACACGTTTTCCACTCACAGTACCAGACAGATGCAGAGAAAGTAGCCAACCTCCTACAGATCCCGCAATTCTTTGACCTGGATGTGTACAGTGCTGGGAGAATGGAGAAGGTAGGCTGTTTCTCCAGCTGGATCTCAATGAACGCTGGAATTTCATTCCCCGTTAGCTGATAGACTGAATTTGTACGTTCCAGCACTTGGACGCATTGCTGAAGCAGATCAAGTTTGTGGTGGAGAAGCACACGGACACGGAGGTGCTGGAGGCCTGCAGTAAGACCTACAGTATCCTGTGCAGTGAGGAGTACACCATCATGAACCGCGTTGACATCGCCCGCAGTCAGCTCATCGATGAACTAACCGACCGCTTCAACCACTCGGTGGAAGAGCTGCTGCAGGCGGTGAGGGCTCTGTGGAGGTGATGGACAGATTTAGAGAGATTGTTAAAGAATTAATACAATTACAAAAGATAATCAGAAAAATGACAAATCTGACATTATTTAATCAGCCTCATGTCGTCCCAAACTTTTATGCTGTTATTTTTTTTTTAATTGCAGCTCTTTTCCATACAACAGTGGTTCATAGTGTAGTGACGACAGCTGAAAAGTGCATCAAAAATGTGTCATAAATAATAAGATGGCTTTGTGTGAGGAACGGACTGAATTTTTTTCATTATTCACCGATTATTCACTGCAACCAAATGTTGAACTCAACAGCTTTTTTGAGCTGGCTATGATCCAGTTCACAAATTTGACCGATCAACTCGAATTTCAACATGTATGGCTTCAAAAACCTTGGTAAAAAACATGATTCTTATATATAGACTACTATATGGGGCTTTTTGATGTTTTTTTTGTACCATTTTTGGTGGTTAAAGGATTAGTTCACCCAAAAATGAAATTTCTGTCTTTAATTACTCACCCTCATATCGTTCCAAACCCGTGAGACCTTCGTTCATCTTCGGAACACAAATTAAGATATTTTTGATGAAATCCGAGAGTTTTCTGTCCCTTCATAGACTGCAACATTATTACCACTTTCAGGCCCAGAAAGGTAGTAAAGACATCGTTAAAATAGTCCTTGTGACTACAGTGATGGAGTAATGATGTAGTGATGAACCGTAATGTTATGAAGCAACGAGTATACTTTTTGTGCACAAAATCATTCCTTCTTTTAAAAACTTAGGGTCGCTGATCAAACTGAATGTCTGCCTCATTTACAGGGGGAAGAGGCGGATGACGACGACATCTACAACGTTCTCTCCACTCTTAAGAGACTCACAGCCTTTCACAAGTACACTGCTGTCTTGTTAAATTACTGTGCAAATGAAAGTTACTTCTGTCCACTTGGAGTCATTGAGTGCTAATTAACAAGCAATGTGTCCTTCTCATCTCTCCATCAGTGCTCATGACTTGACCAGATGGGATTTGTTTGGGAACTGCTACAGGTTGCTAAGGACGGGAATAGAGCAGGGCTCTATGCCAGAGCAGGTGCGTCTGTTGCAGATATGAGATGGAGGAATCTCATAAAGCCTGTCAAGAACATGTTACATTTCAACACAATTAATTGCATTATGACATTAGTTTCATAACAGTTCTCAGTACTGTAGTTCTCAGTACTTTAGTTCTCAGTACTGTAATAAAAAAGCAGCATTATTTTATTTAAATTAAGTATCTATACATCGTGTTTAGTATTTATACATTGTGGGAGTTTTTGTTGCCTGTAATTTGCAAAATTTTACAAAACAGTCTCAAAAATGGATGATTTTTATTAGAGTATGGAGAATTGCACATTAAATATTGATTTATTTCATAAGATCTATCCATCCATCCATCCATCCATCCATTTTCTGATTTTTTTCCCATTTGATTTTAGATTTATTTTTTCTCTCTCTCCGTGAGATTCACCCAGTTATTGAAGATTTTCAGGTGACTAATGCAGATTTCCTGTAGATCATGTTATGTCCTGAAGCTGAGTGTGTTTCATTGTGTGGTTTGTAGATAGCAGTGCAGGCTCTTCAGTGTTCTCATTACTCTATGCTGTGGCAGCTGGTGAAAATCACAGAGGGATCTCCATCCAAGGTCTGTGAGGCATCTATTTAATGCCTTATTATTTAGCAGGTGGTTTTGAATACAAACTGATTATTGCAACTTTCAACCAAAAACAATTTTTCTGTTCGATTTCAGGATGATCTTCTTGCATTACGGAGGGTTGTCAAATCTTTTCTAGCTGTGTGCCAGCAGTGTTTATCAAACGTTAACACGCCGGTTAAAGAGCAGGTAAGCTAAAGACCTTCATCCTTTCATTCAGGAGCGACGTGCCTGTGCAAGAGTCATTCACCTGCCCCTTTCTTCCGCCCAGGCATTCATGCTGTTATGCGACCTGCTGATGATCTTCAGTCACCAGCTCACCACAGGGGCAAGAGAGGGTCTGCAACCTCTGGTCTTCAATCCAGACAGCACCCTACAGAACGAGCTGCTCAACTTCATCCTAGACCATGTGTTTATTGACCAGGATGATGAGAATCAGAGCATAGGTGAGCCTAGTACAGACAGTATTAATGATGTGGTGAATACATTTTTTTTATTATAATATATGTGTTTGTTGGAAAACATTTGCACGTGTGTGTGCACATGCATGCGTATAGTTTGTGAATGAGACCCAGTAAATGAGATGGATGTATCCAATGGGATATCCGTCAGATACTGTGCAGATGTAAGAGGCTTTTCAATAATGTTTTGAAGTCTAGCTGATGCGTTTTCATGTTTTTTTTCATAGAGGGTGACGAGGAGGATGAAGCTAACAAGATTGAGGCCTTACATAAGAGGAGGAATCTTCTAGCTGCCTTCAGCAAGCTCATAATTTATGATATAGTAGACATGCCAGCTGCTGCAGATATCTTCAAACACTACATGAAGGTAAGACAGCCAGTCATCACCTTACCCGACGTGTCCACTGGAGTGGAAGAAATCTTGTGGGGTTGTCTTTTATTTTTGCATCGCCAAATTATACATATACTTTTGTCAAACCACAATGAAAGCATTCAAAATTTTTATTAAAATCAAGCGTAGCATCAGATCTGGCAGGTCACGTTAGTCAAGCTCGCATCAGCTGACTCTCAGCTGATCCACGTCTACCTATAGGAATACGACGCCTATCACTGTATACATAAGCTCCTTCAGTATTATCAGCAGCTATCGCGTTTCTCATGAGCTAATTACCCTCCTCCATCCCCAGCTCCTCCTCTCGTCAGTCAGGATTGGCATTCTGATTCACCCTGAATCAGACTAAAATTCTCTAATTATGTTGTACATTAAAATTAATTAATGATATCTGCAATACATTCATGTTGGTTCTGTTCTGTTTACCCTAAGGGGGGTTATTGCTGCTCTCCCTGCTCTTATCCATGCTAGGCTGCATGGATGCACAGGGAGTTCTTGCCCAGAACAGAACCATACCTCCAATCTTAACTGGATGCTAATTGTCAATCGCATTCGACGATAGTGGTCTTGACAGAACTTATTATACTGATTTGCCGCTGTCTAGTGTTCTAGTGTTAAGTTGAACATCTCTTCACATCTGCTTTGTTAACCACAATCCCCCCACGCTGCTCACCTCCCATAGAAAATGAAGTGAAGGTGTCTGCTGTTCTCTGCTCCAGCGAACAGATATATTACTTAAACTGTTACGCCAACAAACATTCTGCTTTCTCTACTTGTGAACTACTTGCAGTACTACAACGATTATGGAGACATCATAAAGGAGACGCTAAGTAAGACCAGACAGACGGACAAAATACTGTGTGCCAAGACACTCATCCTGAGCTTACAGCAGGTGAGATGACAGCCTCCATTTTGTGGGATATTCTGGCATAAGATGAACATGATATTCGCATTATCATTTTAATCATATGATAATTGTAATAATCCTGTTGTTATTTCTGTTCTTCAGCTCTTTAATGAGCTGATCCAGGATCAGGGGCCTAACTTAGACAGGACCTCATCTCATGTGAGCGGCATTAAGGAATTGGCTCGTCGATTTGCCCTCACCTTTGGCTTGGACCAGATCAAAACCAGAGAAGCTGTGGCCACACTGCACAAGTAACCTCTATTTCATGTTTGAATTATTACTCATCAAACACCAAATAGACCTCTTCTTTATTGCACCTCTCACAAATATTTTTGCTGTATTCAGAGATGGGATTGAGTTTGCCTTTAAGTATCAGAATCCTAAAGGACCGGAGTATCCCCCTCCGAATCTGGCCTTCCTTGAGGTTCTCTGTGAATTTTCTTCCAAACTACTTCGCCAAGACAAGAGAACAGTGTAAGTTGGTCTAAAGAGCGCTTTGTTTAAAATGTTTGTTTTTTTACGCTGCCTTGCTTTTAGTAATGGTGTACTAGTAATTTTAGAACTGACTGTGCATTAGAACATATCTTTCACTGAGTAAAATTTGTTTTCATTGAATGGAACCTTTGAGAACCTGAATAGAAACATTGTATTATAAGGTATTAAAAAAGAAAAACTTATAAAACTATAAAAGATATAGAATTCTTTTATTATTTTAATTATACATGTGTTTTTTTTGTTGTGTTCTCTCTTTGCCTGTACAGGCACTCATTAATTATATAAATAAAAAGAGAGAAATATGTGTGTGTGTATATATTTGGCTGCGCTACAGTATATGATCACGCTATCATTCATTCAAGTGCTATTAAACCATTCAAAAGACGCAAAAAAGATCTTAAAACTTTAATGTTACGATGCGATTAATCGCGATTCATTCGTTATTGATTAATTATTTGATAACACTTCCCATGCCTCTGACATAGTATATATGTTTGTGCCATTGTGTTTTCTCTTTGACTATACAGGCACTCGTATCTTGAAAAGTTCATGACAGAGCAGATGATGGAGAGACGGGAGGACATCTGGCTGCCGCTCATCTCCTACAGGAACTCTCTGTTGACGGGCGGAGATGAAGATCGCATGTCCATCACCAGCGGCAGCAGCAGCAGCAAAGCCGGATCCATACGAAGCAAGAAGGGCCGTCCGCCCCTGCACAAGAAACGCATCGAGGGTGAGGATGCCAGTAGATGTAACCATACTAATATAAGACGGGAGAACAGTGGGTTGGTTCAGTTGACTAAGATGCCTAAAAGTAAGCAGTCATGGGCTGTTTTGTGTGTGCTGTCGTGGTTCTGCAGAGGAGAGTGTGGAGGGCTCTTGGATGATGAGGAATGACACTCTACAGACCCCTGGAGCCCTGCAGACACCCCAGCTCACCTCCACCGTGCTCCGAGAGAACCCTCGACAAGCTGCTGAACTCCTCCCTGACCAGGACTCTGAGCCCGGGTCTGAATCCGACTATATTCATAAGTAAGTGACCAATCTTAAAATACACTACATGGTTAAAAGAATGCAGACACTTAAGCAACGCATCCATTTCATTTTTAAAACCATGAGCATTAATATGAAGTTATTCCACCATTTTGGCCATGCTGTGAATCTAATGTTGTTTTTAGTGTTATTTTAGTATTATTTATATACTATTATATTTTTTGATTAACTTTTATTTAGATTTTTTTAGTTTTAAGAGTTTTACATTTTAGTGCAAGTTTGTCATCTTATGTGCTTTTTAATTTTTATTATTTTATCAATATTTCTATTTAGCTTTATTTTTAATCAAGTTTTACAGTTTTACAATTATTCTAATTCTGTTAGCTGCCAAAGCATTGTTTCTCATTTTAATATTTATATTTTGTTTCAGTTAAAAAAAACAATTATAATAGTTTTAGTTTACAATAACAACACTGGTTGATTTATGTCAACTAGTATGTGCACAGTATTATGTGGTTTTCCCCTCGGTTAGTCCTCAGATGCAGATGTCCTGGCTTGGCCAGCAGAAGATGGAGGAGGTCAACAGGAAGGAACGCACAGCCATGAACTACATGAAGGCCCGTAGCGGAGGAGTACGACAGACTGTGTACGTGGAGAAACGCGTGTGGGATGTTAAACAAAGGAGGAAAGTGCTGTAGTAAATGTTACTTTGATTTCTCTACTCTAGACGTGGTCTCATGGAGGACGATGCAGAGCCCATCTTTGAGGATGTCATGATGTCGTCTCGAGGACAGCTGGAAGACATGAGTGAGGAATTTGAGGACACCATGGTCATTGATCTGGTAAGGTTCAAGCTGATGACACCATAATGACACACACAGACTATCCTGAGGGACATTTTTAAGTCCGCTTCACACTTCTAAGAGCCCTCCAAAAATTAACCCCTGGTAAATCATCTATACCATGAGACATTAGCAATTTGTATTTTGCTTACAAATGACCGTCAGTGAAAAAAGACTCTTTCCACCATAATGGTGTAGTTACATTGCCCAGCACTTATAGATGATACTACTAAAGCCCCTTTCACACAGAGATTCCGGAAAATACACGGATAAAGTGACCCGGGATTTGACCCGGGTTCGTTTGATTTTGGTCATTCACACTGCCAGTGATTTTCCGGAATCAGAGAGTGCGTTCACACACAACCCGTAAAAATGCCGTAAAGACACGTGACATCGATGTGACTTGTAATCTCAGCAGCGTCTTAAGTTTGCTTATGAGCTGCGATCTCTCTCTCGAGAAACCACGCCTGTGCATTTGTTTCTCTGATTCGATCATAAACTTGCGCATTACATACCGTTTCACAGCTGGAGAACGAGCCCGGCTTCAGCGTCATCACTACGACACGGCATTGTTACGGCTTTTGTTCACACAGCGCGCGTTCCGGGACTGAACACGGCAATGTTACTAGGTCCCGACCCGGCATCGATCCCGGCTTAAATCCCGGGTCGAGTTTGCGTTCACACAGAAGGCGCTCTGGCAATTTGCCGGGTTCAAAGCGCTGTGTGAAAGGGGCTTTAGTGTCTCAGAATACTTGTGTAATTAAATATAGAAACAAAAGTGTTAATTACATTGTCTTAAATCCTGTGCAGCCTCCATCCAGGAACAGGCGGGAGAGAGCCGAGCTAAGACCGGACTTCTTTGACTCTGCAGCCATGATTGAGGACGAGTCGGTAAGAATGAGTCGCTATTTGCTAAAGCTTTCAAATCATTATATAAATATATTATTATTCAAGATAAAACCAAACATTGCATTATGGCTTAGTGTGATTATCAAATCGCAAAGGCTTTAATTCAATTAAATAAATACTGTATATATGATGCATGGCACAGCATGTTTCCCATGATCCGATGTTTTCAGTGTCTCGGAATGATTCCGTTCACAGTAAATGCCGCTCCACACAAATTCTTTCTCTGCGAGCGCCACGTCACAGTAACGTGCATTTGAAAACGCAGCGAACCAACCATTTTTTCTAATTTCTATTGAGAATCGTTTTTAAAAATATGTTGTCAACAAAAGAGAAGCTTTAAGGTTTAACATTTGAAAGCAAAGAAATCAAGACAGCCATAAATACTAGTGTTGCAATTTTACAGCTGAACTTACATTTTTCTTAAATATATTTTACCGCAAAATATTACAATGGTAATATTTATTTTAATATAACCATTTAGTAATAATAATATATTATTTATTAGATTTATAATATAGTCATAGTGATATATAATCACAAAATGTTGCCAAATCGTGCAGCCCTACAGACAAAAACACTTTTTTAAATCTCAATTTATCTCAGAAAAAGGACAATGAAAAATGTCCCCAAATCATGCAGTCCCAATTATCACCTGATTATTATTATACTTTTTTCTTTTCCTCAGGGTTTCACGATGCCCATGTTCTGAGGTGCCACAACAGCTGGAAAAAGAGCTTTGCCATCAAGAGACATGAAAGAGACATTCACAAAGGAGCGGAAGCACTGGTGATGAGGTTGAGTGATTCTGGAGCGAACTCTCCACTCTTTTATCAGACGTCACAGAGAAGCTTTTATTCATCCACAGATTATTTTAACAGTCCAATCAGGTCACATATGGTGAATTGTTCTGTCAAACAGGTTCTTCATAAGCTCATCTGAATCGCACTGGATGGGATTTACATCATGGTACAGATCTATCATGTAAGAATGTACGGTCCCATATGTTCAAGATGTACATATTTGTGTTTATCCATCCTACTATGTAGATGCCCTGTACAGTTAGATTATGAAGTCGCTTTTAATATCAGGTCAACTAACAGATTCTTCCACCAAAAAAAAAGCAGTATTAAACATTGGTCAATCTTCAATCGGCCTAATTTACATATAAATAAATAACACTTAACAGTTTTCAATGGGCATAATTATGGTAAATGACAAAGGAAAGTGAGAAAAGAGTGTTAAAAATGCAGTTAATATTGTCAGAGAGCCAAAAAATCTCTGTGTGACACAGTTGTCCTGAAGGGGGCGTTACATGTTGTGTATTTTGGCTTTCAGAAACATTTGAATGGTCAGTATTTTATTTCCAGTAGATTTAGGTGAGGTTTATTTGTGTGAAATGTCTATACGGCAGGGTTTTCATCAATTACTCTTGTCCGGATCAAACAGCAGATGCTGTTGTGCCGTGTGTTGAGCGAGGCCCATTCAAGTATTGCCTCTGTTGAAGTGCTCTATGGTCCTGTGCTCTCATAAAGTGAAATGTTATACTGTCAAGAACTCGAGTTTCCCATGATCGTCATTACTCCCCCCACCCTGAGCCCCGGTTAGTTTTGCTAGTGTACCTGTAAATTGTACATTTTCAATATAAAATGGTTTTCTTTTGTACGACCTAGAAATGATGTACCACTTTCCCTTTTAATGGAAAACTGTTCTAAAACTTTTCTTCAGTGAACTTATGGAAAACTCACTTTTTCAGAAAATAAATAAATATGTAATCATGAACCGTGGGAGTGTTTTATTGACTTGAGAATGTTTAAATAACGACATAATGCATACGAGTGGGAATAAGGCACAAGGAATCATGTGTAAAAACATGATATTCTCTCCAGTCTAACCACAGTTGTGAAATGCTATAAAATTAGTGTTGAGATTTATAAGGGAATGTTAGCGTGTTTTTTCCAGGGGTTGGTCTGTTTCTTGCTGGCGAGCACCTCCAGATCTCTACAGATCCTCTTGCGTGTGGTTGAGGGCTGAATGATATCATCCACAAAGCCTGTGAAACACATTCAATGTTATACACACATGTAGCAGGAGAACCCAGCACATCTGTATTGCAGTGATGACAAGCCTCACTGGCACTGTGAAGATTAATGTATATTGTGTCTGTTAATAATAAAAATGCTCTGTGCACCTCTGACAGCAGCGGGGAAGGGATTGGCAAACTTCTCCACATATTCAGCTTCAGCCTTGGCTTGATTCTCCTTTCCTCTGAAGATGATCTGAACTGCACCCTTAAAAATGAAATGTAGCACATTACATAAATATAGGGTTTCACACTTTCAATCTATTTTCATGATTTGTCCAGTTATTGCGAATCTTTAAAAAATTAAATTGTCAAATTTGGAGCAGAAGAAATACCTAAATTTATACTGACTGATTGCGATTTTTTTGTTTGTTTGTGTAATTTCATGACCAAAATCACTTTTAAAACTGTCTTATATTAAAACAAATGGTATACACTGCAATAGGAAGGGGGTTTTTTTTTTGAGAAATTTAAATGTCTTATGCTCACCAAGGCGGCATTTATCAAAAATATATGATAAAAAAAATTAAGTAAAAACAATAAATGCTGTGAAAAATTACAATTTAAAACAACTGTTTTCTGTTGTAATATATTTCAAAAATGTAATTTATTCAAAGCTGAATTTGTCAGCGTCACATGATCCTTCAGAAATTATTCTAATATGCTGATTTGCTGCACAAAAAACTATTTCTTAATGTTAAAAACAGTTTTTGTGGATTCTTTGTTCAATATACATTTTTATATTTCACAATTACTGTTTTTACCGTCTTTTGATCAAATAAATGCTTTTGAGCATAAGATATTTTTTAAAAGCATATACAATCTTAATTATTCCAAACTTTTGACTAGTAGTGTAGATTCAGTGAGCAAAATATTGTGAAGATACCACTGATAATATGTCTCAATTAATTATTATTTTCAATTCATTTGAAATATAAATATGTTGTAACATACATGTCTTTACTGTCACTTTTGATCAATTTAATGCATCCTTAAACTCTTACTGGCCCCAAACAAAAAAAAGTAAAAAATAAAATAAAATTATATATATATTTATATGGCTAATTCATTATAGGAATATCAATGATGCTCATTGTTGCTTTAGCGTCACTAATGAACACCCAGCAGAAATATTTATAGTTTGTTAGTTTGTACTTTAAACAGTCAACATATGATATGATCTGTGCTATCCAAACTCTGAGTCAGCAGCACCTGTTACTCAACTCATAGCTTGAGCCTCCAGCTTAGAAATGAAACGAGTAGAAGGGACATTCACAAGCAGCTTAATCACTAAAGAGAGCCAAGCATAGTGATCATTGCTGCTGTAAGCGTATATCTGGGCTGACGCTCTCTGAACGCTCTCATGTCCATCTGATACTCCTCTGCACTGGTTACAGGATAAAGAATTTCTTAAATCTAGCTTCTAGGACAAATCTATTTATATGGGGGCAATTTGTTTTTTAAATATATATAGCCCACAAAATATTTAGCCATCCTGAGATTTAAATGGTAGGTTTGGCTTTAAGCTCATAAATGCACTGGAAAGCCCCATAATTCACCCACAATGGATATTTATTATGCAAGTGCATTGGCCATGACACTTGTTTCAGCTCATTAATCTTCAGTTTTACCTTTGCACCCATCACTGCGACCTCAGCCGATGGCCAGGCATAGTTGACGTCTCCTCTCAAATGTTTGGAACTCATCACATCATAAGCACCTCCATATGCCTGAAGACAGGACACACGGGATTCAGCAGACAAGCTAGTTAGAACCATCCACACGCACAATCATCATTCTGCCTCCTACCTTCCTAGTGATGACAGTGATTTTTGGAACTGTGGCCTCGGCAAAAGCATACAGCAGTTTGGCTCCGTGTCTGATGATGCCTCCGTACTCTTGAGCTGTGCCTGTGGAAACACGGAACGTTTCTGTCAGTATTTTATTTAAAAGGGGAAATGCATGTTGGCAATTTAGGCTAAAATTATTTTGAACCCCCCCCCCCCAGCAAAGTTAAGGTTAGGATAATAAAAAGTCTCCAGACACCTGGCAGGAATCCAGGCACATCCACAAATGTGATGATGGGAATGTTGAAGGCGTCACAGAAACGAACAAAGCGAGCCCCTTTAACAGATGAATTTATGTCCAAACAGCCTAAAATATACAAGAAAAAAGGACACAACAAATAATGTGAAATGTATGTTTATATAATATGTAAGAATATTTTACAGGTTTTATCCGCTATTCAGAAGTTTTAAAAGAAGTCTCTTATGCAGTTCAAATAACTGCTTTCTCTTGTAATATAATTTAAAATGTAATTTATTCCTGTGATGGCAAAGCTGAATTTTCAGCATCATTACTCCAGTCTTCAGTGTCACATGATCATTCAGAAATCATTCTAAAATGCTGATTTGCTGCTCAAGAAACATTTGTTGAAAACAATTGTGCTACTTAATATTTTTGCGGAAACCATGGTCATTTTTTTCTTTGATGATTCTTTGATGAATTGAAATTGTTGAAATATAATTTTTGTAACAATGTAAAAGTCTTTACTTTTGATCTATTTAATGTGTGAATAAAAGTATCAAATAAAATAAAAGTACAAAATAAAATAATCACCCACCAGATGCCACTTTTGGCTGGTTTCCCACTATGCCAACAGTCCGACCATTCATCCTGGCAAATCCCACCACGATATTTTTGGCGTAGTTGGGCATAATCTCAAAGAATTCTCTCTCATCTACTATCTGTAGGAGTGAAATGACAATCATAAGCACTACCTGATGAGTTTTTGCATGACTTTTTGAATTGTTTGTTCACTAAAGATGCACATACACCATGAACGATGTCCAGCATGTCATAAGCTTTAGTGGTTTCAAAAGGAACGACAGTGTCCAAACCAGGAACTAGCCGGTCGCTGAAGAAAACAAATCGACATGATAGCAGCAGACTCCATGTGACTGAAAAAGCTGGTCAAGATAAGCTGACTGATAAAGAAAGAATTATTTTACAAAAACAGTTTCTCACCGAGGATCATGGCACTCAATGACTGGAGATGGATCTTTGTTGCTCAGTGGGAGAAAGTTGAAAAAGTCTCGCAAGTTCAGAAGGGCATCAATGTCATTCTCAAAGGCCCGATGAGCAACACCTGAAAGAAAACAAAAAGCTCTTTATATTACAAGAAAGCCAAGATAATCTTTAGTCAGATTAAAGAACAAATACTTTAAAAAAAAACTGTTCAAACGCCAAAAACAACTTGATAAAACACATTCTGATGTATTCACAGACTAAATGGATAGACCTACCAGACACAGCGGTGTGGGTTTTTGCTCCTCCTAGCTCCTCCTGGGTAACATCCTCGTTTGTTACAGATTTCACCACATCTGGGCCTGTGATAAAAAGGTATGAGGTGTCCTGTAAACACAAGTTAAAGTTTTTCATTATAAATTGGTGTGCCAGCAGGGACCTAAATCTGAATTCAAATGCAATATGCATTTATACTCTAAACTTTTCTTTTCTTACCTTTACCATGAAAGTAAAGTCTGTCAGAGCAGGCGAGTACACGGCACCGCCCGCACACGGGCCCATGATGAGAGAGATCTGAGGAACCACACCTGAGGCCATCACATTCCGCTGAAGAACAAATACCATCGTGCAGAGTTAGTCCTGGAATATACTGTATGTCCGCTACCATTCAATCGTTTGGGGTCAGTATGATTTTTTTATTAATACTTTTATTCAGCAAGGATGCATTAAAATGATCTAAAGTGGCAGTAAAGACATTTATGCTACAAAAAAAATTCCATTTGAAATAAACACTGTTCTTATGAACTTTCTATTCATCAAAGAAACCAAACAAACAGAAATATTAGCAGCTGTTTTTGACACTGATAATAATAAGAAATGTTTATTCTGAATACATTACAATTTAATTTTTTTTTTTTTTTTACTGTTTTTATCAAATAAATGCAGCCTAGGTGAGCATAAGAGAACAGTAAAAAAAAAGATTATCAGGCCCAAACTTTTGAATGGTAGTGTATGTATCAAATATATAGCTGTGTTCAGCTATTCAGTTTACCAAGAATATGTCAGCATATCCTGCAAGGGACTCGACGCCTTCCTGAATGCGGGCTCCACCAGAGTCATTGAGACCGATTACTGGGGCCCCAACCATCATAGCCTGGTCCATGATCTAGGAATTAAATTGCAGTGATTTAACTGTTTGACAGAATTGTGCCTATACGTTTTTTTTTAAGACTTTAGTCAGATCCAAACCTGACCAGTCTTACCTTGCAGATCTTCTGAGCATGAGCCCCTGATAAACTCCCTCCGAACACGGTGAAGTCCTGTGGACAGAGGAGCATTTCACTCATGACAAGAGAATGGAGATATTCAAATAAATCATTTTAATGTTGCAAACCTATGGTCAAAAGCTAGTATCATACCTGGCTGAAAACATAGACCAGTCTTCCATTGATTCTTCCCTGTCCGGTCACTACACTGTCTCCTGGATACTGAAATCAAAGATCATTTGTCATTAGTGTCCCTCATCTACAAGTGTTAAAACTAACAATGGGTGATGCTAACATTTACTGTGCTGTTATAGACATCAAACCATTACTAAAAATTCAGTATCTGCTTTATTTTCTTTCTTCGTGAAATTTGAGCTGTCACCAAATCTCTTCTCCTTACTGTATTAGTAAATATGCACATTTTAAAACATTTGAAATATATAACAATAAAAGCTGGCCTTTTTTATTACAGGTATATTTATTATAAATGTATTAACACTTAAACCCCTTTTATTTCAAGACAATAATAAAGGCCCTCGTATCTCAGCTGGCATGTACATCTGGTACGTCTGTAATATAAATAAAATAGTTTGTTGACATACATCTTTTTTTTAGTGTAGCATTTTAATTTTAGAGTAGTATTATAATTAATAATATGTTAACATAACTAAATTTAAACAATGTACGGCTTATTGTGGGGCCCCTGGTTGAGAAGCACTGACTTAAAACTCTTTATATTTGGTTAAAAGGTTGTTTAAAAGTCTTTTAAAATCTGTCAAACTGTAAAAGCGTCCGTTTCATAGAATGACACAATGTTGCATTTGCATTCATTCGAGAGAAAAAACATTGAACACTTGTTATTTCATAACTTATGACATGGAAAAATGGGAATATTTCTGCATTCAGTATGAAGTTTCTTTGACCTGCGAGGTGGAGGTGACATACCTTATTATGATCTGCATCCATGCCGAAGTCAGAACAGCGATGCTCCACAAACATGTCATACTCCACGAACGAGTCCTGGTCCAGCAAGAGCTCCACTCTCTCTCTCGCTGTCAGTTTACCCTGCGCACAGGCATTACGCAGCTCTTCTCGGATTGTTGTGCTTTCACTTATGTCAACTGCATTCATTCTGCAGAAGGATTTCATAACTTACCCTTTTGTGCTGTGCCGCTATCCTCAGCTGCCCTCCTCCTATAAGCGCTGCATTTCGCTTCTTCTCAATTCTCTCCTGCACAGACAGATTACCGACAGAATAGCATCTTGCATTTTGCAGTACTTTCGATTGGGTAATTGCCCCAGCGACTGCGCTGTACGGAATCTGACCTACACTTTTAAAAGAACATTTTAGGCCATGTAATAGTCCCAGACTACTTCGCATTAACGTGTAGGTCGCCATCACTGCTACACTGAGGACACAGGACAGACGCTGTCGGAAACCCCTATCGGCGTCTTCAGCCAATCAGCAACAATCGCTTACTTTTCAGAGCCAATTACTACTCGGTTATTTAGGAGGGCGTGAATGAGTGAGCCAATCACTGCAGAGGTCTGCGTTTTTAGGCAAACTTGATAGATGTAGTCCATATTAATGTCAACAATGATAAACTACAGTTCCCAACTGCTACCCAGCTGTTATGGGAATCGCTTTTGAACAAATGTAACGTTAGATTCCTAAATGCATTTGAAAAAAATAAATATAAATAAAGGCTAGATTCCTTACTGCATTTTAAAAGTGAAAGGTAAAGGACACCTCCCTCTATATGTAAATCTCTATTTTTCTCTTATTCAGTGAATCGTCTTTCTGTACCTATTGCACAAAGGAAAAAATAAAAGCAAAATTCTGCTGTAAAACTATTAAAACCATTGAAGATTTTATGATCCTAATTCCTCATTAAATACTACTTTTTAAGAAGATCTTCAATAGGGATGTCATTTAGTTGTGTTACAAAAACGTTTTTTTCTTTTTCTTTTTAGTATAAGTAGTCCAGAAGACACATTAATACTCTATTAAAAGTGAGAGGCGTACAAGCAGTACTATCAAATAATAAATAAAGGAAATTGACAACATCATTATATTTTTATTGATTATTGCTAAATGTTATGGTATTTTACGACGGACAGTAATTAATTATCTCAGTGTGTAACCACCACAGAGCTTATTTATTTTTCTTAATTTATTGTATGTTTAATTATTTTTGCTCTACCTCTATTTTCTTGTTTTTAAGTGCTTTTTTGTGATGTATGTAATCCCCTGTAATCCTTGTTCAATAAAAACACACACACACACACACAGAGAGAGAGAGAGAGAGAGCCTCGTAGTCTCTATGCTCGTAGTAGCGTGTGCTTTATACAGTCTCACACTAGGGGGCAGTACTTACTGGAGGTCGTGTTTAATTCCAAGCGCTCTTTTACTCTTGTTTGGTATTGTTCCTCTCAGGATGCAAAAGTTAACAGAGGAATAATAAGCAACTGGCTCTAGCACGGGCTAATGTATGGGAATATTTTGCAGAGTAGGGAATTCAGTTGAATATTATATAAACAAATCGCTCAAACGGGAGTCTATCGCACGCGTTAGTGTGAGAAAAGCTCTCTTATTCAACAACCCGAAGAAAAGTGCAGTCTGTATTAGCTAGCTAGCGAACTAGCAAGCAAGCGGACTGTGTGGACTGTTCAGTTAAACTGTAAATAACCGCTGTGGTTGATCATTTCTAGGATCATACTTTTTGTGCAACGGATTTTTTGTCTTCTGTTTTTCCTATTGTTATTTGTGGACGGATTATTCGCAGAGCTCGTGCCGCCGACTCTAACGTTAGTGCTACACCTCGGGCCTGTTGTGCTTCTCTCTAAAATGCTGTTTATCGCCCAGTCCTTCACCTCTGTGTACTTTATCACAAACGTGCAGCGCTCTTCATATTGAGGTAATCGGGATCTGACACTAATGGAAGTCAGACTATAGTCTGTGCTATACATCGCTTACAGCAGCCGGGCTGACCGACTCCGGGGAATCCTCTAAACATTGACATGTTAACAAGCAGACGACTCAAAGCCGCTCATCTGCTTGCGAGTCATGTCAAATTACACTCTTTGTTTGAGGCGTTGGGTCAAGCCTGGTTGATTGTGTTCTCCCAGTTATTCTGCTTTGGGAGTCAGTTCATCAGTCGCTCTCAGTAGCTGATCAGCCCGCTCCTCTTGTTCCTGCTATTGACTGAAGTCGCTGAGATGAACCCGGTAAACGCCACCGCGCTGTACGTGTCGGCGTGTCGCTCTCTTCTGCAGTGCGACCCGAAGGATCCGGAGACATACGGAGGACTGTTCAACGTCCTGCCTTTCTTTAGAGACTCTCTTTCCTGCCTGGTGTGTGGTGAGTAACTTAACCTTTAAAACTAAGCAATGTACGAGAGGCCGTGCTATGTTTTCAATATAGTCACGGCTAAATAACGTTGCATCACGGGCAGCGAAGTAGCCGTTAATAATTTCAGAATATACAGCGTAGCCTCGAGTTTGTTATTGATTTTATTAAAGGGTTACTGCTTAATAAAAGTATTTCAAACATATTTTAAGCAAATTGAGTCGCGTTCTTCCACTAGAACGTATAGTCCGTGGCATAATCATAGATATATTCAACAACGTTGTTACGCAAAAAAAAAAAAAAAAAAGAGAGAGAGAGATCTTCTGTGGGTTCTGCGCAGTGATATGATGGAAAGCTGTATCAACCAATCAGCATCCAGGAACGCTTTGAGGGCTTCCAGGGCTTTTTCAGAGAGCCTGCTCGCTGCAGAGCCATGGGTGGAGCGTGAAGTCCAGCTCCCCCTTTGGATGTCCAGCTCCCTCTCTCTGGGTGTAATGGGTGGGGCTAGAAGGTCCAACCACACCATAACCCTACCCATAACTATCCCTCCACCCATTAGATCCATAGGGGTGGGGCTGGACTTGGTCAAGCTCCACCCATGACATCCAGAGTGGGGAGCTGTGCGTCATTTGGCTCTGCAGTGAACACCACTTGGACTTCTTGGTTTATTATTTAAATGTTAAATTTTTTCCCCAATTTATTTATTTAACTCTAAAAAGTTATTTTAAAGATTTATAGGTCATGAACCAAACCAACCTGCGACAAAGTGAATCACAACATTACAAACTTTGATTTAAAGCAAAAAAGTTTCAAGACTGTATACTTAAAGGTTGGGTAGGTAAGAATTGTCTAAAGAACTTTTTTTCAAATTGGCTTAAACTGTCTTTATATACCAATACATAATTAAAATGTAAGTACTTTGAAAAAGAGAGTATAAAAATTGAGTGACTATAGTGTATTTAATCTTCAAAAAACACAGCTCATTAATTCCTACCGGGACGAAACAAGTGATTGGCTTGCGCGCTTGGCCACCACCTATTACCCGGCCTATTACTGGCTCTGCCCACGTGCGCGCAGTCGCGCACCCGTTTTTAGGTGGGAGTGAATGGAATTAATGAGCTGTGTTTATTGAAGATTAAATACACTAGAGTCACTCAATTTTTTATACTCTCTATTTCAGAGTACTTGCATTTTAATTATGTATTGGTATATAAAGACAGTTTAAACAAATTTGAATAAAAGTTTTTTTAGACAATTCTGACCTACCCTACCTTTAACTGCTTTAATGAAGGAAAAATATATCAATCCCATGAATCACTGCGAATGATATAATCAAATTAAAAACAATGGAGAAATATAAGACAAATCAATTAGAGATTTCTATCTATATATATATATATATATATATAGGCCTATACTGTGTATATGGAGTATATCTCCATTGTTATATTGACGATAGATAGATAGATAGATAGATAGATAGATTGATTTTACGAATATTGCAAAATATACATACAAATATTTGAAGTAGTTTCAGAGCATAGGGAGACTGACTCTGTCATGTCATTCATGTGCTTCATTGGTGTTGGAGGGTGCTAAAGCCCTTTTGAAACAATTTGTTTGTTTCGATTCCCTGATTGGTGGATATTTCTTTGCAGAATCATCATGGGTGATGTAGTTTTTCACAATGAATTCCAGCCATTAAATAGAATCCTTAAAATATAAGTTGAAATAATGCAGTCTAATGGCTTCAACAAAAGCATTTACCATCGATTAACAACCTCGTAGCTCCCAGGTCTGTCTTTAATGGTTTATAAGTTATCATTAAAAGTAAATTTCCCTGTGTAGAAAATTAATGGGATTTTTACTTGCATAACCCATCTGTTGCACTCTGTAGAACGGAATGTTACATGATGTTATTTTGTTATGCTTAATTGTTTTAAATTAATCTATTGTTTTCTTTTCATCTAGGAAATTTGCTTCAGGAGCCGCTTGCTCCAAAAGATTCCTCCTGCCAGCACTGTGTTTGCAAGGGTTGTAAAGGCAAGAAAATGCTATTAAAGCCATCCTGCAGCTGGTGTAAAGACTATGAGCAATTTGAGGAGAATAAACAGCTCCAGATTCTGATCAACTGCTACAGGAGTCTCTGCGAGTGTGTCTCGGTGTGCGTCATGACAGAGCAGAGTGCCTTGGGGGTCAAAGGTTACACTGAGGTCAAGAAGATGCTGGAAGAGGTGTTGGGGGTGAAGCAGGAACAAGAAGAGTTTAGTTCTGTCAAAGAAACTGCATATGTTCCTCATCTCAAAACGGAGACAGACTCAGAAAACTCTGCTGACATCAAACCGAGTGTCTCTGACAAACCCTCTGAGCAGATCCCAGCTGAGCTAGAGACCCCCGAGCCTGTCAGTGCCGACGAACCTCTGAGATCTAACTCGGAACTACACATGGGTACTGTCACTGTTAATGCTGTAAAGTGCAAAGTTAGTCAAGACGAAAGCGCTGAATCCGTGCACCTCAGTGCGGAGAACACAAGCATCCTAGAGAACCTTAAATCTGACATTAAGAGCAAGGAGGTGTCTTGTGAACTGACTAAATCAGCAGCAGAGCTATGTCAGCACTCGCAAACCAGCGGCGCCCTTACGCCAGGACACCCTCCACAGCCTCAGGCGTGCCTCGCCGCAGCCCACAGAAAAGTGCGCCTGAGCCGAAAGCGCTCTCGCTCTGAGAGTGACCGCGAGATGCTCCAACCTCTGCCCATCACCAGCCTCATCCAGGGGCCTTCGGTAGCGGCCACAGCTCCGTCGAAAACAGCGTTTGAACCGAAAGCACCCTCCCCGCCGCCTGTCGTGGTCACTAATGGGGGCGTTTTGAAGGTCAACAAGGCCATGCTGGATTCAACAAAAAATATCCAGATAAACACAGACCTGGCTAATAAGAAGGTTCAGGTCAAGTCTAAAGTGGCCGTCCCGAAGGCGAAGGGCAAGGCGAAGGACAGACTGCTCTCGGCTAGCGTGTTGCCTGGCCAGCCTCCTAAAGTCGTATACAAAAAGACACAAGAGAAAAAAGGCTGCAAGTGTGGACGAGCCACCCAGAATCCAAGTGTTCTTACCTGCAGGGGTCAAAGGTGCCCCTGCTACTCCAACCGTAAGGCCTGTTTGGACTGCATCTGCAGGGGCTGCCAGAACTCATACATGGCCAACGGGGAGAAGAAGCTGGAGGCTTTTGCCGTGCCTGAAAAAGCCCTGGAGCAGACCAGGCTCACTCTCGGCATCAACCTCACCAGTATTTCGGTCAGAAACACTGGCACGAACGCTGCTGGGGTCCTCAGCCTGTCCGCGGGCTCGCCCATGGCCTCTTTCCTCGCGTCCAGCGCCGATGAGGACCAGAGTTTTGAAGATGCTCTCGAGATGCATTTTGACTGTTGATAGCTGTCCTGCTACTGATATCTCTCTTAACAGTGGTCGATTTGAACAGAAATTGTTTGCCAAAACTCTTGTCTGTGGTTTTTCCATGTTCAACCTCTACCATCAAACACACGCACACACTGCTGTAATAGAAAGTTACTGTGAAGCTGAGCTTTATGGCATATTTTGTTTTTATTTTGAAGGAACTGTATGCTTCTGCATGACTGTTGTAGTCACAATGAACTAAGGATCTGATAAACATCTGCTTTTTTTTCTTTAAATGGTCGATGACCCAAACCTTAAAATGAATTTCACAGTTATTTGTGATACATTTGTCTGCTTACACGTATGGCTCATTATAAACTCTCCCAAAGCTATTCAATGATAAACATTTGTTTACATTCTTTCTCTTTTTTTTTTTTTTTTTTTGAATTTATTGTTAAATATATATAAATATGAATATATTGCATCTAAACATTCATTGAAGGTAAAATTATACACTGCTATCTGTAATGTAAAATAACTTTCTTATGGTGAAAAATGTAGCACTTAGTCCCAATAGTGTTAATGGGTTTAGACACCTTTTCTGGTTGCTGTAGTGATCAGTTCCTGTGTCATTTTGACTTTCATTTATAGGACTGGGGTGTCCCTTCAGGATATTGAATTATTTTATTTTTTTGTTCAGTAGATTGTTCCTTATTTTTTTAACAGAAAGTAGTGCTATGTCACTTTTTATTCATCATGTTCAAGCTTTGAAAGAAAGATGTTAAAATTCCACGTTTGTCAGCGGTTTTATAAGGATAATGAAGCACAAATATGTCATGACAGAAATGTTCCTCCAATTTTGAGAGTTGCTGATTCATTTTATCCTCACTATTGTTCATTGTTAGTTCAGACAGAGCTGGCTGTGTCATCTGTAGAATATCTACAAAGATTTCTGAAACAAGTGAATGTAAGAGTGGTCAGTGTCACCTGAGAATGTATTCAAGGCAGTGATAATTTTAAAAGCAATATGAGAATCAAAATGAGAGAGAACCATCTTATAAACCCTTTCCCCACTCGAAGGCATCATATTTGTTTTGATGCAAACTGTAAACGAGTATTTCGAAATGTTCTGTTGTTTAAATGTATGCCTGAGCACCTTTTAGCACCCATTGATGCCTCTTTACTCTGATCCTGATTAGTTGTGTTTGTCTTGCAGTTGTGTTGTGATTCCTGTTTTAGGGACCAAAACTAGAAGTATGTGTTGAGAAAGGTCAGTGAACACATCTTTACTGTTACACTGCACCGTTTCATGTCTTATATAATGAAGCAGGGTAGGCAGTGCTTCATCTGTATCCTTAAATATGCTTGAAAACACTATCAGTAGGGCTTTGACCAAATATTGAAAATCTTCTTAGTTGAGTCTTGGATCTTAGTGGGATATTGTGTTGTATTTTCAAACCTTATAGTTTGGTAGTGTCGTTCTATTCCTCCCTTTGCTTTTCAATGGTCATTACTTGAACTCTCAGATTTTAGTTTCTTGATTTTTTTTATTTTTTTTTATTACTGGAGAACCTCTTATTATTGCTGGTTTATTCACTGCCACAATGAAATAATGAAAATTGCAGAAAGCAACAAAAATAAATTATAGTTTTTTATTTCTTGTTTTTCAAAACGGTGTTGTGTCATGTGTTGTGTAAGTTTTGTCTAATGCAGCACAAATTATTTTCTATTTTGTTTAAGCCTAGCTTTGATGTACGTCATTTCAGCCGCTAGAGGGCAACATTGTTACTATATATTAATAGCTTTCCAGTTTAATATTTAAATTATGAAATTATCCTTATACCCCAAATATTTTCATGTTGACATTTGAATGTTTTTCCTTATAAATGTAGAAGTTAGAAGGACCTTGATTAGCACAATTATCCAAAAGGCATAGAACTATGACATATATTTACTTCCAACAAACTGCTTATAAAAGGAACATAAAACAGCAAACATAAATGCGGTTTTTCTCATCGTTATTCAATAATGTGAGAATATTTGAAACGCCACGATGTTGTGCTTTCTTGAATTACTAATGCAACTAGGCAGAATATTTTTACATTTTATTGCAGCTTCAATACATGTTCCTACTTTATTCACTCAGTGTTTCACAGTAGAAATATGACTCAGTTAATTGCAGGTTTTTGGAGTGAAAGTCTAGCACAAATGTAATGAAATGTATGGTGATATATGACTTCTGTTTGGTGAATGCAGTAGTAAAGACGAAATGTAAGTATAATTTGAATACTTTAACGTTCTGTACACCTACTTGTAGGCCTTATATTAATTATGTTAGTATATATATTTCCAAGAGAAATTCCATTGTCATTTGGTTCTTAGTACATTAGTTTAGAAAAATGCTTAAATGTGTTAGTCATTATTTGAAAGACATTATACCGTTTCAGTTTCTTGATTTACAATATAAACCATGTCATGCTGCAAAAGAATGCATCACATTGTGAAATGTGGAAATCCCTAATAATAGACGAATTTTAGACGTAGCCTACGTCTTCTCACATTTAAGTCGAATACCTACAAATGTTCCTCAAGCCAAGCAATATAATTTTGCACTGCCCTTATTCCCACAGAGAAGTGTAAGGGCCAGAAAGCAAAGCTCACACAGCCATGGAAACCATCTTCGTAATGGTCATTAGTGACAGAGACCCCTGCCAGCTCCAGCCTGCGGGCATACATCATCCCATCATCCCTCAAAACATCGTGCTCGCCCGTCAGAATGTAAGCACGTGGCGCCATACGCAACACCTCGTCGCTCGCCAGTAACGGAGCAGCTCTGGAATCCAATAATGCCGGTACATCCTTTAAGATATTAGGAGAGCCAGTCAGCGGGAAAACAGGCTTATAATCTTTTATCACTCGTTTGGGGAGGAGATTGGTCCAGTTCAGCTTTGAACGATTCAAGGACAGCAGGCTTTGGTCTTGGGCTGTGTGTTTGTTCATCATAATGGAGTGCTTGAGGTCAGGGTCGGCGTCTAAGTACTCCAGCCAGAAACGAGCCATTAGCCTGCGATACAGGATGGGAACATTGTGGTTTTGTTGATAGGAAGCTGTGTTGAAGTCTAGCGCCTGGAGCACTGGGTAAATCAAGACCTGCAGTTTGAATTTCACAGAAGTACTGTTGTCTATTCCAATCTAGTGAAAGAACACAAAAATGCAGGTTGATTACAGCAACCACAAAGGTTAATTGAACCAACAGTTTGTTACATTTAAAGGAAGCTGCTGCATTCACACCATATCATTTTGCGAGATGACAAAACATGACATTCTACTCAGAGCTGTTTACGAACTCGGAATTATGCTTTTCTATCAACACCAAAATGAATCTGCAGCGGTCACGTGGAATAAGTCAGAGCTCTCTGAAAATTCCGAGTTTACAAGTTGCAATTAAGAGTTCTACGAGGACGTGAACGCTTTTTACAAGTCTGAATCTTCTGACAACGCACCAATAGTTTCTTCTGAAGTCACCCATATGTAGCCCATTTCCACCACATAGCCTAAGAACAAAGTCGAAATTATGAGATAGTCGTAATTAAGAGATACAAAGTCATAATCAAGTCGAAATGATGAGACAGCGTCAATTATTAGATAAGGTCATTGTCATCATTGCGTTAAAATTATGATACAGCGTCAATTATGAGATAGTAGAAATTATGAGATAATATCATAATTATGACAAATTGGAATTTCTTGCCATAATTTTGAGGTTTTATGTCATGCTTATGACAAAATATCTCTATGTTCACGGTCTGAATGAATCTGTTCTTT
This sequence comes from Leuciscus leuciscus, assembly GCF_965113295.1. NCBI lineage: Eukaryota > Metazoa > Chordata > Actinopteri > Cypriniformes > Leuciscidae > Leuciscus > Leuciscus leuciscus. Next base: position 25,735,457 of record NC_138730.1, read on the forward strand.
TGAGTCGGATCTTTTCAATAAATCTCTTGACTTACTCAGTCAAGAGATTTATTTCACTAATCCGATTCTCAATGATCCGGTAACAGTGGTTAAAACATTATTATAATTTTTTTTAATGAATTTTATAAAATAAAAAAATGCAAATCTATCGTATGGTTTTGGACATCATGAAATAAAGCTTACAAGCATTATGGACAACAGTTATGATACTTGTGGTGTTTTTGTCAATTTCCGAAGATTAAAGCTCCAGTCCCCGTTCATTCGATCAGAACAATTATTTACATTTCCTCTGTTTTTCCTTACAAAAGAAAGTCATACAGGTTTGGAACAACATGAGGGTGAGCAAACAATGACAGAATTTTCATTTCTGTATAAACTATCCCTTTAACAGACAATATGACCTGAAATGAGGGCAATAAAAGTGGAAGTGTACCCGCTGAGCCACTGCAGCGGCCAGGTTCCCTCCAGCACTGTCTCCACACACTGCCACTCGCTCTGGATCGACCGAGTACTTCGCCAGCACTTCAGGCTTCAGGAAGTGCTTAGCGGCCTGCACACACTCCTCATACTGCACTGGGAAGTGCACATCAGGAGCCATGCGATAACTGCACAAAATGAACACTCAGTGTGGCTGATCAAAACCGTAGATGATTTATCTCTTCCTATGAATGCGAGTATATACTCACTCCACCGTCACAACCACTGCATCCAGATCAGCTGCCATCAGTCTGCAGAGACTGTCATATGACCCCAACTCTGATGGCAGATAAGCAGTCACATGAAAACACGACTCACACATAATCCCATGAATGTCAAAATAGGACAGAGGGATTCCTGCTACTTGATTTATCATGAAAAGTGTATAATGGTTAATAAGGTAACATTCAGACGTACTTGGAGCACCCAAGGCCCATCCACCTCCGTGGATGAACATAACTGCTCTCCTCAGCTTTTCTTTCCGTCCAGGAGGGTGGTATACACGCACATGTACCCCATCAAACAGGATATCTTCAGCCTGGATCTCTTGGTTTGTGATTGGCACCAAACTCTCGAAACTGACTATGGCGGAGTTGATAACGTGGACACTATGGCTCAAACCCAGTGAATGAGCAACATCTCCCTACAAAAACAACAACAGTGAACTGAACTAACCGTTCCCCTCATTATGGTTTTGAAATGCAGTTCGCATGATATTTTTGGTGCATTGAAAAAGAGAGAAAAGTTCATGAAGACAGAGAATAGAGAACATTTCATTCTGCCCTTGGGTATTATCTACAGTTGTGCCAAGTTGGTCAAAGTTCATCAAACAGGCAAATCAAGGTCATGTTTCTTCAAAAACAGATGCTCCTCTATTAATATCAAATACTGGACGTTGTCTAAGTTTTATACTAATTAATTTATATCATACAGTATATATCGATAACACTTAGATGTTATATACTAAAAGCAAAAATCATTAAATGAGGAATATATTCTGCTAAAATGTAATAGAAAAGCAGGTATAAACTTTTATTATTGTTATTTTGATTCTGTTAAAAAGTCTCATTTTAGTTGAGAATGGAATATAGACATCTTTCCAGCCAATCAGAATGTTCCTTTCCTTAATTCACCTGGTGGACAGTTTAAAGTGTGATACTTACCATACTCACAACTCCTCGAAATGTGGCATCCAGCACCATCAGTTTCCATTGTTCTGGGATTTCCCTAGGCAATGGGATGTAGATGTAATAGGCAACAGCAACGGCTAGTAACAAGGTAAAACCGCAAAGCAACTTCATCATGAAGTGATGTCTCTCTGCCCTTCTCTCTGGAGCTATCAGGGGGTTAGACAATATAACATTGTGCAATTCTACAAATATTTTTTTTTTATGTTACTGTTACTTCCTGTGGATAATCCTACAGCATTCTGGGAAATGTAGTTTTGCATATTGTGCTCACAAAGTCAAGTCACATTTGTTTATATAGCGCTTTTTACAATACAGATTGTTTCAAAGCAGCTTTACAGAGATAACAGGAAAATAATGCTGCAAAGTTTGTTTCCAGTAGAAAATAGCGTCACAGTCCAGCTTAAGTAAGTTCAGTGATGTTTCATTTTTGTTGTAAAAAAGTTATGTTATCATTTATATAGCCGTTCTGGAGAAAACCGTGATTAGTCATCATACAGCTCAGTTCAGTTCTCATATAATGCAATGCAGGCAGATCAATATTATTGTTGAATATTAAATTTTAATTTTAATTTAATGTCCCCAACTAAGCAAGCCAAAAGCCAATGGCAACAAAGGTGAAAAAAGGCTAAATAGGCGACTACTTAGGGAAGTGACAAAGTCCCCGTTTCACAGATGGGGTTTAGATTAAGCCAGGATTAGGCTTTAGTTCAATTAGGGCATTTTAAATGGCTTTTATAAATGTGCCAAAAAAAAAAAAAAGGTGTGTATCTTGAGACAAAACAATAGCAGTGAAATATTTTAAGATATGTCAGTGCAAGTTGCTTTCATTTAAAACAGCTCAACAGCATCTAATGCATATTAGTCTGGGACTATATTAAGCCTTGTCTGTGAAACCAGGGGGTATGTGTATGTAATACCTTGTTTAATGCATATTCATTTTCACTAAGGAGTAATTAAGGGTAATTTAAATACATTTTTGATGAGGTCTTTGGGGGAAGAATTTAGGCAAAAATCTATGGCATTTTCTTTTCATGCTTTTAATCCAAACTTTGTCTTTGAGATCAGCAATCTGGTTAAGACTATTTTTATATATATATATATATATATATATATATATATGAAGAGTTCAGAAGCAAAAGCCTCTAAGTGCCATCTGAAATTTTCTTCTAGAATGATCATTTTTATCAAGCTTGTATATTTAAGTTCAATAATTTCACTTAAATGACAACTAAGAGGTAATATTCATTGCCATTTAAGTGAAATTACTGAACTTAAATATACGAGCTTGATAATGATCATTCTAGAAGAAAATTTCAGATGGCACTTAGAGGCTTTTGCATCTGAACTCTTCATATATATATATATATATATATATATATATAAATGTTTAAGCTGATAATGTTCAGTGGCATTAGGTAGTTTTACTCTTTAACTTCAGCAGTCATGTCAAATGTCCTCCACTAGGGGACATTATTGTTATGAGAAAAATCATACTGTATGACCACTTACATGTGATGTGATGATGATAAAGATAATTAGTTTGGTTAGACATTTATATATTTTAATAAAAACAAAATATTAATAATTAATGTTAAAACATAATATCTACATAAATAAAAATATAAAAATCAAATATAAAATGTGTGTGAGTGTATATATAAATATAGCACTTTAATATATAATCAAGCCAATTCATTTTGATTGTTTTACATAATTGTGAGAATATTTTACAAAGCATTAACCAGCGTAAAAGCATCATTGTTTATTTTTTACCATGTTTTACCATGGTAAATAAATATCTTTATTGACGCTTAGTTAATAGTAAAGTAGTAGTGTCCTGGAAAAGCGCTCTCACAAATGTATCTTATGTTGCATTTCATTACAGCTGACGAAATGGATTATGTCACAAAAATTTCATATTTAGCATATACCAAGTGAGTAAAGGTCTGTGTTGAGTAGAAAACCAGACAGGTTCTAATGGTAGGTTTGACGTTTACCATAATCTCTCCTCACCACAGTCCATGCATGCAGTGCATGTGCGCTGAGCTCTTCTGTCGAAACCATCTAGCCATTCAGGATTTTTGTTACTTCTGTGCAGTGATTACTGTAATTGGAAAAAGACTGCGGCTAGCTCAGCGAGGACTGCCAATTCAGGGGGAAAAGCAGCGAGGGTTTCTGTCATACATTTGGCTCTTTGGTCTTCATAACTGTTGTTTCTGCATTATCTATCATCCCTCCACTCTTATTATAAGACAATTGTGGCTAGCAACTGTTTGTTTTTGCTGAATGACTTTCAACTTTGGAAATATCTACTGATTCTGAAGAGACGTCAAGGATGGAGTGACGTTGAACCGAAGAAGCCGTTAGTTGCCAAATTCGGTAAAACTAAACCAGAAAAAGTTCTCAGTAATTTACAGACAAACAGCACTACTATAACTCTGAGATCATTTATGAAACCAGTTTTCTTTGGGATAGCTAGCAGCATATGGCTAGCACTGAGAGTACTGTTAGCCTGTGGCAGCATCTATAGTAAATCAGAGAGATATGAAACATTGCTAAATAAAACCATCTGTTGTGTGAAAATAATTATAATGAGACCAAAAGTTTTATGACTACAGGATTATAGGAGGTTTTTAAAGCACCAAAAGCAGAATGATGCTAAACACATGCTCACTGGGTTTCAGTGGTCTTCACACCATGCTATCAAAACAAACATGCTATCTTTCTTTATCAGAGACATTTCATTTCAGAGTGATCATTCCTAAATCTAAAAAATGATCAAATAAAATTAGTTTGGTTTAACACTCAAAAGATCAGCTGGCTGCACTTATGTTGAGATTTACACATGAAAATGGGAATTTTCAATCATCAACTCTGACAAAAGAAGACTGTTCTTACCTCTAACCTCTCAAACACAAAATGTCATGTGAAATTCAGCTGTTACAGCTGGGCTTATTTCTTGTTGTTTGAGGTCGTTTCACTGCTCATCTTGGCTTTTGAGATGACATTTAAATTATGTGCCCCACAAATGATCATGGGAGTCACTTCTCTGAAGGTGTGGACACATAGCTATGACTTAACATGATGTTTACCTTGCTAGAAAAACTGGGTTATACAGCCTATATGTGGTCAGGCTGGTTTTTTGAACATGGAAACTGGTTATGGGTTCCAGCCAGTTTAGCCAAAGGGGTCTACCACCTTTAACCAGGTTGAGCTTGTTTAGACATTCATTATACCAGCTAATGATCATAAATAACAAGCTAGAAACCACACTGTGCAGTTGTTATCTTAAGAACTATACCTGACCCAACCCTAAAAAAAACTTGTTTTGGTGTAACCATAATTATTCAGTCATGTTCAAATCTATTTTAAACCTGGGAAAAAAAGAGAAAAGTGTAGAGTTTTGTTTAAAACAGAAAAAGAGTCAAATGAGTAAGAAATATTTCAGATTTATAATGCCATTATTAAAGGGATAGTTCAACCAAAAAGAGAAATTCTGTCATCATTTACTCACCCTCACGTTGTTCCAAACCTGTATGAATTTCTTTCTTCTGCTGAACACAAAAGAATATATTTTGAAGAACATGGTTACCCCATATTCCATATACCAAATCTCCACAGGTCTGCAGTATTATAGAGCTATTGGATGGACCCGAGACTCCTCTCACCAGAGGTAAATGCTGGATGTCTGGAGGCTTCATATCCCCGGTTCATACCATTCCTGTCCTGTCCTCGCCGGACAGGGTTGCAGGGTTCTTGCTGGTGAAAGGTATACAGCAAGGGGACAGTGACCTTTTCAGGCTGTTCTTTGGCTCCAAAATTTGCTCAGTGTTCACAGGTTGTCTATGCCGATCTAAATCAGATTTTGTGAGGTTAGTGTCAAGTTCGCATAGACTGAAATGAGACATGGCATCTTGATACACAGACATCTTACAATGAAACTTGTTTTTAAATGACTGATATAAGAGTAGAATTAATGAATAATTTTCCACAAATTAAATCACATTTAAAGGTTTGAAAATCCTTTGAATCGTTTGAAATGCTTGGCAACATGATTTTCATGAATATATGTTTTATATTTTTTATACTTGAAATATGTAATTAAATTATGAAAATGCATACATATTTTTTTTAACAAAAAAGAATCACATAATTGCATCACAATAAAATTTAAAAGGGTTGTTACACCCTTTCAGGGAGCAACACCTACACCCTGTATAACATCAATAGAAGAAACAACTGTATAAAGACTCACACTTGCTTTATAAGCTTTGATAATGGATATTGGCAAATCCATGGAAGACAAATCCAGGGAAACACCCATGAGAAGAGATGTGAGACAGCTAGAGGGAGAAAAAAAAGCTCTGAATAATTCCCTTCACATGGTGTTACTTGGATCAGTAACACTCGGCCCTCTGAACAGCTTGTTGAAAGAAAAAAAAGAAGAAAAAAAACAGGAGGCTTATTTCTCCATATGGGGCATCTTTTATACACCCTAAACGAGAGACTCGTTTTACTCACAATGACATCATCTCTCAGCATGTTCCTCTGGACTGGAGTTGCACTGCTGGCCCCAATCAGCACAGGCACATCAGCCAACCTTCATTTACTGCTGCTCCATCTGAGAGATGAGAGAGGACAGATGAAGTCAGAGAAAGTCCTTAAAAGTCAAAAGACTCCTTTGTCCAGGCCCTTACTGTGCTAATCCAAAGCAGAGCGACTTTAATTAGTTTTTGAGATTAAAGTTCTTTGATACCCCTATCAGCTGCTTTGACAGTCACCAAGCTCTCGAGTCCCAGAGGAATGAAATATGCGATCTGAGCTCCACACATGAGTAAGGTCTTTTAAGGCTTTTAAGGATTTTTAAGGCCCCACCACTGTTTAAAGGAATAGTTGACCCCCAAAATTTAAAACATGACTTTCTTTCCTCTGGGAAATTCCAAAGGAGATGTTGAGCTGCTTTTCTAACTCCAAAAAGGTCACTATAAAAGTATCATAAAAGCTAGTCCATACATTTTCCAAGTCATATAATAATCACCAAAGACTGAAATTTGAGTCTTTATTCACAGAAAATCTTGTTTACAGGGTTCACTTGTTCACCATTCACTGTCATTGAATGAAAACTAGCAGCTTGGACATTCGGCTATAATTATCTTCTTTTGAATTCCACATAAGAAAGAAAGTCTTACCAAACATGACGATGATGACAGTTTTTTTTTTTTTTACTTTTTTTTTTTACTTTATTGTGTAATTTATTTTAGGAGCATGAAAGCATTTAACAGCAGCACTATGTTATCCATACGGGCAGTTGTTTTGTCACACATGCAGACAGTTTCCATAGCACCAGGATTCTAGTAATTATGTGCGGAAATGAAGGGATCATGGACTGTTTGACTGGAAATGGATTAGAGCTGTAAATTAATTCTGAAAATGAATTGCAAATCTTAAAATACCACATTATGTCATGGTTATGGATATTTAGTTCATTAAGAATGTACAAAATGTACCTGGAACCTTCATGTAGAAGCTTTAATTAAAGTTCTAAAAATGTAAACATATACAGGAAGGAACAGAGCTCAGAGGATCATCTCAGAGAAATCCGAGCAGACACTGTCTTGAAAAATCTAAAAACATGTAGAAATAACCCTCAGGCGTCACAACCAAGCCACGCTAACCTGCACCTGTCTTCTGATTCATGTCATGACAAACTTGTACAAACAGGCACTTCATATTTGAATCCAGATGTAGACTTGATGTATCCCATTCCCAACTCTTAACAAAAAGCCTTAAATATGGATAAAAATATTGCAAAGTGTTCACATTTTTCTTAAATATGTTTTACAGATATTATGTTATGTACACACCTACACACGTCTGTAATGTTGAAATAAAAGGGCAGTTCTCACTAAGATGAAAATTCATCAATTACTCTCCCTCATTTGGAAGACAATTTCTGCCACATAAGAAATTATTTGGTAATTCAAAATTATGACATTTATGAGCTCCAGTCCACACAGAGGACTCATTTTTTTGGTCCCTACACAGTTTAAAGAAAAAAATCAAAAATCATATTTATGACAAATTATGAGAAAAAGTCCAAGTAAATAATAATCATGACAATTATGAGATAAAAAGTCATGATTATGACATTTGTCAAAATCTATATTTTATATAATAATTTCACCTTTTTATGTCATAATTTTGAGTTTTAACTTAAAATGACTCACTATATCAATTTCTACTTTTTATCATTACTTTTTATGACATACAATTTTTTTCATAGTTATGACTCAGTATGTCAATATTTCGATATTTCTCATAATTATGATTTAGTATCTTTCGACTAATTCGACTTTATTTTAAAGAATGTTTTGTTAGAAGAACTGTTTTTGTCAATGGGGTCCAAAACAACATTAGACACCACTGACTTTCACTTTATGGACAAAAAAAACAGACATTTAAAATATATGTTGTGTTTCACAAAAGTCATGGTTTGGGATGAAAGAAGAGTTTGTTTTAGGGCTTTGTTTTTGTTTTCTACCATAAGTTTCACAATTCCATCTGAAAGTTCTGCAACTTTTTTTGCAGAAAATATTCTTTCTTCTTATGTAATGCCAAGGAAACATCGCATTGTTCACGTTACAGAAGCTCTCCTGTGCACATCTGCTTTCATTTTACCAGAGAGGGTGTTCCACCATCCCTACATCCGCAGTAGGCTGAGAACACACACACACACACACACACAAATTGCTTTTGTTTTTCATCTCCGGCAAATAAAGAGGTGTGCAGCTGACATTCCTGTCTCCGAAATCAACACGACAAGAGTTACAACTTGCAGCTGTCGTCAAAATGTCTTACGCACACGCATGTATAGGCTACTAGTTGAATGTTTACATTAATTACAGTGTCCATTTTTATTTCTTTGAAGTTAATGGGACTTGTATTAGACTTTTATGTAAGTTAGTAAGCTAGGTTGTTAAAACATCTAATTTCTGACATAAAAGTCTGGTTTGTCAAAGTCAGGGAGGGTTGAGTGACAGGACATAAGGAGGGTACACAATGCCCTCCCTTGCACTTGGGCCTGTGCCAGGCGGTGCCACAGTTGGAAGAGTTGCGCACAAAGGATTGTTTCATGGAAGTGAAGGTACGCTTATATAGTCATCCAGATCAGATTCCTGCAAATTCCACACTGACACTCCCCTCGGCAAGCTGCCCTTATTCCACTCCAGATCTACATGTAATCAAAGGCCTGATGGAAGAAGATACAGTGTACTACAGAGAAGATCTTTTACTTCAAAGCTGTTTTTGATGTCTTCTTGTTGAACATGACATATTGATGAAACGCTCCATTCAAAAATGAACTATATGGGGTTAGACATTTCACGAACGGCACATAGTAACTGATTTGCATTAGAATGATGTGCCTGTTATCGCTATTAGAAACATCTTGACAGTCGTGTTGTGTATAAATGAACGGCTGTCGCAGCTTCTGACAGGATTGGAGCAGTTCTTTCTCTGCTATTGTTGTTATCTCCAATGCGGGATCAGAGCGATAGAGTCGAGAGATAAGAGTGATATTAGAGGGAGAGGACAGTGATAGTGAAAGCTGATGGTAATGATAGTGTGGGCTGATAAAAATCAGACAGAGATTGTTAGAGAAATGGACCACCAGCCGGGAGCGGTTATGGCTTGTTCCCCACTGTTGATGCTTCAAAAGTCAGGTACTGTGATCCCTTAAGACACCTCATTTCCAGTTTGCCCCTAGGATCATAATATCAGCACTAGCCCTCACTTTGAACCTCCTGTGAGACATGCATGACAATAATTCCATTGTACCAGGGCCTCACTCTTCTGGAGGTGAGAGGAGTGATGCAAGGAGAGGGAAGAGTGTAGTCATATGCTATGTTTTCTAGGCAGAATGGTGACGCTGGTGGTGGCTGAGGACTGAACAGGCAGCCTTGCACAGTATTTATGGGTGCTGGAGCAAGAAGCATCTTGGCTTAGAGCCTCACACACATCACTGCAGACATTCATCAACAGCCGAGAGAACGTCGCACCCTTCCTTCAGCTGACAACCGTTAGCACTGCTAGATTTCACCATCTCGCTTTCCCTTTTATTGCTTCTGCTTTTTCTTAGCCCATGGTCATTCTCTCTTGTTTACTTTATATCTCACTTTCTTTAGGGTTTCCTGCATGTTTTTAATGGAATGAAAAAAGACACTTAATACTATCGATTTGACTGCACTGACAGTATTGGATGAGAACAAAACTTGAACTGAATTGAGCTAGATGAGGACACCACTGTCTTCCACATAGCTGCTTTATAGCTGCTTTAACTTTGTTTCATAAGTTTGCAACATCGACACTGGTATTAAATTCAATTGAATCAACACTGAACTGACATTTGCTGAATAACGACACTTTAGTCGAATAGAACCGAATAGAACACATTTCATAACTGATGAACACATTGAACTGAATCGGATTCGGATCAACACTGAACTGACACGAACTGAACAAGATTTTCTTGTGTTTTGCTGCTTTAGGCAGAATATGACTTTGTCGCACATGTTGAAGTTTACAACAATCTGTTTTGTATAAAACGATATATAAATAAACTTGACTTGATTGACTTTAAATATATACACAGTCCAAAAGGTGACTCAAATGAAATAGCTTCACTGGAAGTTTATCAGTCATTGCACACAAGTTGACAAAACTAAATGTACAAAAAATAAAAGATGAGATAAAATATTAAGATTTTAATTTAAGAAAATATTTTTTTCTTATCTTTTCTTAGTATATGTAATACGTTATTATTAGTATTAGTAGCTACAAAAGTTAAAGGCCCACTGAAGTACCTTGAAACAAGCAGCTCCGCTCCTTGATTCTAGAGAGCATTTGATTGGTCAGAAATTCTGATGAGAAGTTAAAGTGCAGAGTGATGTCATCAAAATCGTTGATCCATATTGGCGGAAGTGAGAGCCTGTAAGTTTTGAACACATATCTTATATCTTCTAAATGTGAATTTTGTCATTGTTTTGGAGCACACTAACTTATAGACAACCTTAAGGCTAACATATTCATACTTTAAGCCAAAAAAACGTACATTTTAATTTCATGGGGGCATCAAGAACAATAGTGTCCACACCAGGGAGCGATAATAGCAAGCTAAAGTCTTCTATGTTTTCTTACATTCTTGCCGTCACTGTTTACTCTGAGAAAACTTTCTTTGTATTGGTATTTCCACGCTTTATTGACTGTCTCGTGGGATTTATTTAGTTTGCAGCTTATTTAATGGCTCACAGAAATACAGGGAGATGTGATTCATCAGTTGTAAATGATCCCTTTGAGGTTTGTTGGCTGAAGTATTGTCTGAGTTGCCAGCCCTGCTCTATAGAGCAGCAGCCCAAAACCATGAGATTTATGAGTTTGCACTCAAGTCTATAGTTCGGTCGCAGTGCACTTTATTTCAAAGAAGTATTTTAAAGAGTTTTGAATGTCTGTCTGTGGTCATTAGTTTCTGAACAGAATAGCAGCCTGAGGCCATTTTAGGTAAACCAAAAGGAGTCATGCTGGGATGTCACATAACCCACTTCCTGAAACAAGGCTCCTTTTCAGTTCATTTGTAAAAAGAGAAAATACTTCATAAGCTTACGCAGAAAAGCCATCAGTCAAACCAGGCAAAGGTGTGAAACTGACAGAGTGTAGACAGCTAGTGTTGATATGTGCTTTAGTTGTTGATGCTATTTTTGAACATATTATTATAGGACCCTTATATTTTGAGATATGATTGTTATTTTCAGTTCACGATTCTGTACATAGTTCTCAAAATGCCAGAGCAATTGCGTATTACAAAAATGTCATTTTGAAAAGGTCAAATAATGAAAACTGTAGCCACAGAAAGAATGCCTGTGCTCAGCTAAGCTAAGTCTTTCACACAAAAACTGGATCTGCATCAGCATGACAGAACGAACACATCACCGTGCCATTTCGCGTCCAGCATTGCATTGGTGCCATTAGTCTCGACGGTAGCGCATTCTATTTCAGCTCCATGTTAACACTTCGGATCATCAGCTTTTTATACTTGGGATTTGCAGACAGTTCTGAAGCATGTTGTGCAAGTATAGGCTACTGTCCACCTCATGACTGCAACCCTCCAATGAGCCCAGACTTTCCAGTGAACTTAATAACACTGATACTGTCATGACAGAGGTTGGGGGGGAAATTTATGAATTAATGTCAATGTTTTATTAATGATATTCAAAGCCAGACTGTGGTAATGCAAGAGGGAAGCTACTGAAATTCAAACACTGGTACTTCACTCAACAGCAGTTTTCATATGGAAAAAATTGTGTGTCTTAGTTTTTGGTTTTTCTACCGGGGCTCAATGTGGCTGTGGCTTTCACGGCCACCAAGGCATTGGATCAAGAGTCTTTGATTAGGACTGTAGTTTCTGGACTCAGCATCTGGAAATACAGGCCGCTGTCATCCTGCAGACAACTAAAGCAGACACTTAATAAGTTATCCTGTATCCAGCAGGCCTAAGTCACTGTTATTCTTGGCTCAGACAGAATGAGGTGTACTATAAACCTTCTATGAATTGCCTCAGTGCAGTATTTACAAATTCAAAATAATATTTTTTTATTTCAATGAACTCAAAATTTTAAGGCAACAAGGTACTTATACTTTAAGTTAAACCAACATCCATCCATCCATCCATCCACCTTGTATCACGTCCCTTCATTAAGATAAGGTGTCTGCATTACCTAGCAGAGACTCTACAAGATTTTCACTGCATGGGTCTAATAAAATCCATGTATTTATAATGTTCACTGCTGTGTGAGCATGGGGTGAATGCCACATGTAAAGCTGTCATTTTGAGTGTGAAGTTTGCTCAGGCTCTGGAGAGTTTGGCAACACTTACAGTAAACACTAATTATAACATGCTTTCTGACAACTATAAACCTAGTCTAAACAAGCAGCATTTTCTCTTGGCACCCCACTGCCCTGCCATTCCACTGCACCAGCTCACCTTATCTTCTTTGGTTGTTTTCATTCATTATTTACACTTGATAGACTGGAACAATCATAACAACTGCCATAATTGTGCTTCTTCAGGGCATGCATTTAAAATCCTCCCTCACTTGACTTCTAGTGACCAGAGAAGTTCTGTTTTACACCATTGACTAGGAGCGTAAGAGTAGAACCACAAATCTGTGCTCATTAACAGGCCATGAGAAGAAAGCTCATGTTCATTAGAGTCCTTCTGTGTGGATCGCAGCACATTTTACTCATATAGCTTTGAGGCAGAGCAGCGGGGTCATCTTTCATGGCTGGGGTCCAGCTCTCTGATGTGGAGGCCTTCATGCCTCAGTGCTGACCCCTGACATGGAAGCACAATGAGTACTGTGTTTCGGTTGCCAGTAGGCAACAGCAGCCCAGTGGCCTGACTTTGACCATCTCCCATAGTGAACAATGAAGAACGGGCAGCGCACCAGATTCTTGACATTTAGTCTTCTTCCTGAGTGAAAGAGCTCTTTACTTCCTTTCCGTCTCAGCAGCTGACTCCTCTGTCTTTCTCCACTCTCTTTCCCACCGGCCCCTCTGGGATTTAATTGAATCCTGATGGTGGTTTTGCTCCTCTCTGTGGCCCGGCCAATTCTGATATATATTCCCCTCCCTTTGTTGATGTTCCGTTCCAGCTGTAGGCTGACTGTAGACGCAGAGCACAGACAGCTGTGACTAAAGTCAGCTGTGGGGCCAGAGTAATTCAGTGAGCAGATCTAGGACAGAAGGACAGTCCCAGGAAAACAAATATAGTCAATGGGAAAGTGGGCATACATTTGTATAGAGGACAAACACATCCATGCAGTTTTTCAGCCGGTGTGAGTACCACACCACATAAATGATGTGTCTTGTGTTTTGTAAGGACTTTTATGTTGAAGTGCATTCTCAGTTCCTATTGTTTCTGTGTTCGTTTCCTATGTTTGGTTCCTGTTTTACCTTGTACGTCGCCATAGTTGCCCTCATTAGTTCCCATGACATCAAATCACCAACACCTGTCCTTCATCAGCCCCTTGTTAACCTCTTGATTTTAACCTCTGTGCTTCAGTTGTTGTTTGTCGGTTGTTGTTCCTGAATGCATGTTCCAAGTTGTTTCAATTTGTAGATTATACTCTTGTCACTTGGATGGATTATCTGTGTTTGTGTTTTTTCAAAGAAACTTGTGCTCACATTTGGATTCTCACTCTGTCTCGTCCCTGCTTACTAGTGGTGGGCAGATCGAGGCTTCGTGAAGCAATGAAACAGTTGAACCAAATGGGCCATATTGTTTCGAGGCTTCGAATCAATCCGACACCCGTCTCAACGGTGACACCTAGTGGTCACTTGCAGGTGTTGATCTGAAACAACCTTGACGAGCCATTAAAAAAATTTGTTGTTTTTTTATTATTGTATTTTTCTAATATGTGAAGCTTGTAACCTGTTGGCTCCTCACTGTGCATAATGTTATTTTGGTCCTGCAAAATGAATATTAATAAAAGAAATCAAGCCACAATGTCTCACTTTTTTTGAGATTTTTATTTAAAAATATTAATTTCTCTGCTGTGGAAGGACTTCTTTTTTTACAGATAATTTCTCCAGCCTTTGAAAAAATCCTCTCACAAGGGACTCTTGTTGCTGACGTGCAAATATATATTTTTAGCAAGGACATACAAATGAGGAAAGATTACTGCTCTCTCTTTCCAGTAAGTTAGGGGATCATGAGTTCTGGGCAAATACGCAAATTTCAAATTCTCCTCAAATGGCGCATCATGGATGATGTATTGTTGCAGTAGGCTAGCTGCCGATCACAATACACACATCTCACTTTATTTGGGGTTTCTAAACGGAAATGCTCCCACACCACAGATGTACAGCATCTCTTCTGGGGAGCATCCATTTTATCTATCTATCCAAATCTATCTATCTATGTATCTATCTATATGAATCTATCTATGTATATCTATATGAGTCTAGCTATAATATATCTATGTCTCTAAATATGTATCTAGATATGTACCTAGATATGTATCTAGATATAATCTATGTATCTATATATGTATCTATCTATAATCTATCTATGTATTTATATATAATCTATCTATATATGTATCTATCTATTAATCTAGCTGTCTATATTTATATCTATGTATCTATTAATTTGTCACTATGTATACTCTGTCTGTCTCTAGCCTATCAGTCAATGTGTTGTGTAAATTTAAATGTAAGCCTAAATAGCCTATAACTAATCAAATCGCACTATGTCACTATATCACCAAAAGTCCGCTATCTCAAAATCAAACTCCTCTCACAAAAACCCACGAGGTCAATTTGCGTTGATTTCACTTTTATACAGATGTGCGATTGTGTGGTCTGTTCCCGACCGTGTCAATCAAACGCTGATTCGGCGGACCACACCTGATGAAACACTTAGGCCCTGTCCCAAATGGCACACTCCGGACTTGTGGACTTCCTCAGAGTCCACACTTTGGTGACGTCATGTAGTGCAGACCTATAGGGCCCTTGGCGCGAGTCCACGAGGGCGCATTGAGAGGTATTTTTGGGACAGACTCGCTCGGCATGCCGGAAATAACGGTCTGGTTGTTGTTGGACAGGAGAAATCACATTTTTGCGCTCCGACGTCTTATCTGCATGTCCACTACACAGCCTAATTTTACAGTTCTATATTTTGATATTGTGCATATCACCTGGGCATTAGACAATAGATAAATCATGCTTATTTAAATGATGTATACAGTTGTACATAATAATACATAATGTTCCATTTGAACTAAGATTACAATTTTAAAACAGAATTTAAACATTTTTTTTTTCAATTTACAGGTTTCAATATTCATACTATGTTTACATATGACTCAGTAAAGCCCTGCCATTCGGTTTAATGAATCATAATGCGATCGTATTATTAAACACGCTATTATTATGTTTGAGACATCAACCACTGCTGGATGACCATAATGTTTGTATAAACTGTAGGTAACAACTGGTAAAATGTACATTTAGGTCATAAAAACAGTAATATTTTCTTCTCAGCCATGTCAACAATTATCCGTGAGTGAAATCTCCTCCCATCTGTTGTCTGATTGGCCTTTCGCAAGGATTCCTGGGTAGTTAAAGTGCGTGGAGCCTGCATCTATGCGGGCTTCGTGGAAGACCGCTTCAAGGGTACAAAGGGGGCGCTGCTGAGCACACTTCAGAGCGGTAAAATGCTGAATGGGACGGCCTACGGACTCGTAGACTCAGCGAGCACGCGCAATTCAAGTCCACGAGACCGAAAGTCCGCATGAAGTGCGCCATTTGGGACAGGGCCTTAGTGAAACATTTCGAGGCTTCGTTTGGCCATAGTCACGTGACAGGGGTGTTTTGAATCACGCTTCGAATCAGTGTTTCGAAACATCTGCGCTTCGGGATCTCGCAAAGCTTCGGAACGACTGTTTCGCGTCAGCCATCCCTACTGCTTACACGTCCATTCATGCTATTTCATAATTAAAATCAGTGGCGGAAATAACTCCTAACTTCACCAGAAGAAATTCAATGCAATCTAAAAAAAAAGTGCTTTTCTGGGCAAAAATTGCTCCTGCGTGTGTTATTCTCATAGGATAAAAGCACCTGCTAAACAAACAAATGCAATGCAAAATATCTTATATGTGTCATTCGAATGGGGTTCTCAGAGTCAAAAGGCTCCAGGATTCTCATGTCCCCTGCTGCAAATGTTGATTTTGGGTGAGGGGCTGACCTTGTGGCTCGACTTTCTGCTTTCATACTGAGAGGAAACCTTTTCCAATGAGCTCAGCTTTTCTTTAAACATTCTGTTATTTCATTTGCTTGCCATATGGATTCAAGGGAAATCTATGACTTGTTTTTGTAGTCTGATATATATTACAAACATTCTAAATGTATCTGATTTATTTCAGAGTGAACGCCAAGTATGATTTGTATGAATGTTATTTTATTATCGAAAGTCTGTCTTGGGGAATAATTTCTGAATATATAATGTAATATATAAAATCTTGATGAAACATTGACTTGTACATATTGGCACAGCAGTGTAAGCAATCAAATCTAGGAGTGTGCATTGGACTCAATTCTTAAATGGCTAAACATTGTGTCTGTGGTTTGACATAATAGCAGGAAACCTAATGTATTTTTGGTTGGGGTTCAAGAAGTTACAATACCTTTTAGGAATTTGTTTGCTAGTTATATGTAGAAAGAGCCAAGAAAATATACATAAGAATCAGTATATTGCGTTTAGAAATGGCTTTCCTCAGGAACAGACTGTGCAACGTAGATTATTTGGGAGTCAGACAGTGCTGTTTAACAAGCTTTGAAATATAGCATACAGCAACAATTATATATGCACTTTACTGGCTAAAGATTGTGATAATCCTGTTATACACCAAAAAACGGTCTTGTCCCACAATGAAGAGGGGATGAATACACAATTCATATGTTTTTTATCCTTTCGCTGGAGTCATAAAACATGGCAGTTTTTAGATGTATTTTCCCAAATTACACTTCAAAATGCATTTTCTCCTATTGATTCTTTTCTTTATCTTCTAAGTTGCATCTCTATATGACAGCACTTGTCTCAAAGACTTTTGAAAGCTTGGGACTTTAAAAGCTAATCTCTTCGCGGTGACCTGTTTTTGAGATGTATCGTTGTTCATCCGAGTGTTTCCGAAATAGACACACTGGATTCCTGCCCCAATCATCCCTTAAGACAAATGAGTCCCTGTCTAGCTGTCTCTGAGAGTCATGACATTGCCACATTTACTTAGTCTATGACGTGTAGTGAAGCTGTATGGAGAAGCTCTTGCTTGGAGGTAGCTTTTAGGTTAGTGTGGGCCTGGGGTGAGAAATTCGGCTGGTAGTGACTATATGTGACAGTTGAAGACTGAGAAGGGTAGAGGTGCTGAGAGATGAGGGGTATCTACCTTCATCAAGACCATGGACCATAGAATTTCAGGCATGACTGGAACCAAAAACCCCCATGCTCTCCTCTATTCACAAATGTCTTCTCCGGTAACTGATGCCTGAAGGCTAAGCAGACTCAGCTGAACTTAACAGGCCCATTAGCTTTAAATAGACCTGCTCACCTTGTCAGGTGCCTGTATACTGAATGCTCTTTGTCATCTGTCTGGAGAGATGAGAAAAGACAGCCCGGGGACACAGAGATAACCATAAGTGTGTAGTTGCATAAGTGTGTCTTCCTCATTAGTAAAGTGGTTTAATCTTCTGTGTTTCATTAAAACTTCACAGCTAAGCAGCTAAGCTGAGCTTAGATCCTCTTCAATAGATTGAATTCATACTTTATGGGAAAACGGTCAAATAATTTACGGCAAGCGGTCAAAGAGTTTGTGATGAATTACAGGCAAACCCTATAATATATTTTACATGCAGAATGATTGGTGAGTCATGGCAGTGACAGATTTAGCAATTATTTCTTACCTCTGCACAGAAACAACTGTCAATATATAACTCTATATGTATCTGTATCTTTTCAATCTAGAGCTGGAATCCGTCAGTAGGATATGAAATGCTATAGATCCCAAATAGACAACAATGTGAATGTAAAACACTTCTGAGAGGTTCCTTCCCTTCATGCAACTTATTTGTGCCACATACAGAATGAGTTACTGGGAATTGGCATTAGTCTTTTAAGATATGTGAATCCTCATAAATACTTTCTCCTACATGTGTTCATCACACCTCTGACACAAAGGTCCAGGGACGTGCAGAGAGTTCCTCAGAGGCAAATATATATATATATATATATATATATATATATATATAAGAACCGGCCAAAAGTTTGAACAATGTTTAATGTTTTTGAAAGAAGCCCTTTATGCTCATCAAGGCTGCATTTATTTGATCTAAAATACAGAAAAAAAACTGTAATATTGTGAAATATTACTACAACTTGAAATAATGCTCTCTATAATATACTTATAACCTTTGATACTTTTTTCAGTAGTTAAAAAAAGAGAACATAATTTATTTAAAATAGAAATATTTTGTACCAATATTTGAACTACATTGAACTACTGTTCAAAAGTTTGGGGTCAGTAATATTCTTTCTTTCTTCTTTTTTAAAATGAACTATTTTTATTCAGCAAGGATATGCTAAATTGATCAAAAAATGACAGTAAATACTTATAAAAGAATTTCTATTTTAATTAAATACTGTTCTTTTTTTTTTCTTTTTATTCATCAGTGAATCCTGAAAAAAAGTATCACAAGAAAAAGAAAATTGAAAAATCATGTGATACTGAAGACTGGAGTTATGGCTGTTGAAAATCCAGCTTTGCACCACAGAAATAAATTATATATTTAAAGTATATTAAAATAGAGAACCATTATTTTAAATTGTAATAATATTTTTCTGTATTTTTGATCAAATAAATGCAGCTATAGGCTTGATGCGCATAAGATACTTGTTTTTTTGTTTTAAACATAAAAATAGTAATGTGTCCAACATTTTGACCAGTAGTAGGCTACTGTACTATTATACTATTGCTGCATAATTATAAACATTTTAAAAGTCCTTTCACGTCAGCATTTCGCGTGTTGTTGTCCGCCTACATTTCACAATAGGCCTGTAGGCCACCTAGCGCCACTGGGCTTCATTTAACCAACTATGATAGTTTGTTCAAATGGTAAACGATGTATCAATATACACAGATTAAATAAAAAGTGACTTTAATACTACTTACCATTAATGCGACGTTTGGTGCTGGTTTTGTGCAGTGCTTTCTTTGTAGTCAATTAGCATCCATTGTTTAAACGACGCAGATTCAGATCGCTTCATAAATGTAAATTCGCCTGTCCATCTAATTTTCAAACGACTGGAAAATTACCGCTCCACTTCACATTGTCCAATGAAATTTGAACTTCTTGTGCCAGATAATGATTGGTCGGTGTATTATACATGACAATCAGGCTTCGATGAATTATGTTATATTTTAGAATATATGATATGTGGATTTTTAATTGAATCGATTCACTACCTTTTATTATAATTTTTTTTTTTTTTTTTAAATGTTTAAAATTTGTTTGGTTTATTCCTTTCTGCCGTCGAGCCATATACTCACTGAAATAACTATATTTGGCTCGAGAGCATCGGTTCCCCAGCAGACTGTGGAATACCTACGTTTACACTAGTGCATTTTCATTTTAAAACGCATAACTTTTGCAACGGTTACGCCTGCCGTCCACACTGACTACTCCGGAGTTTAATTAGACCCTCGTCCGAAGCAAGACACACGCAACTTGACGCAAGTGACGCAACCTATAGCAACAGAAACGTAAAAATAAACGTGAATTTAGGCTACTTTAGTTTTGTACACATTGTCATGTTAATTATAATCAAATGCATTTTGTTTTATTGACTACAATATTATCATTGACATTTGTTTGAGAAGGGCACTTTTGATTAATTTTGAAAAAGGGCAGGGGCTCAAGCACCCAAAGCCCCCTGCAAAGGTCAAGTAATCAAAAGATTCCCACACAGTGTCAGTTCAGTTCAGTTCAGTTCAATTTTATTTATATAGCACATTAAAAACAACCATAATTGACCAAAGTGCTTCACAAAATCCAACAAAGAAACAAAACAAATTATTATACAGACAATATCACACAAAGTACAAACAAAATAACCAACAGGTCAAGATATCAAAGCTCAACTAGAATTGAAAGCCAAAGCATAATAATGCGTCTTAAGCAAGGACTTGAATATTTCAATAGTCTGAGCTTTCCTTACATAAATTGGTAGACTATTCCAGATATTAGGAGCAGCAGCCACTGCAAACACTCTGTCACCTTTGTTTTTTAGCCTAGATCTGCATCTGGGCACATCGAGGAGCATCTGGTCGGAAGACCTCAGTACTTTAACAGGTGTGTGGACATGTAGAAGCTCCGTCAAATATGAAGGCGACAACCCACTTAAGGTTTTAAAAACAGGTTTTGTCAAATTCCTTTTCAATTGTAACTTAATTGTAACATGCATTTTTAAATATATTGCCACATTTAAATATTGAATATTACAAGAAATTTACATATTGCATTGCTTCTTGCTCTTCAGCCATCTGTTTGAATTATTTTCAGAATGCAGAATTTAAGTGCACTGAGGAAATCTATTCAGAACAAGCAAGTAATCTCCCCTGTATTCTGCAAACGAGGTATGTTATAATACAGTGCATTATGTATTCAGATCATTTAACAATTATTTAATTTTATTACATTTGAAATCTGAAAAGTGTTTTATCAAACATGTATTAGCAATACTGATAAATTAGCATTTATGCCTATAATGAATTGACTAAAACTATTTCAAACTGACATTTACCTCCATCTCTGTCACTACAGTCAGACAGGAAATAGTACACTATTGACATAACCTATATACACTGAACAAAATTATAAACGCAACACTTTTGTTTTTGCCCCTATTTTTCATGAGCACTTCTCCTTTGCCGAGATAATTCATCCATCTGACAGGTGGCATATCAAGATGCTGATTAGACAGCATGATTATTGCACAGGTTGTGGCTTAGGCTGGCCACAATAAAAGGCCACTCTAAAATGTGCAGTTTTACTGCACTGCCCCATGTTGCAAGGATCTGTACACAATTCCTGGAAGCTGAAAACATCCCAGTTCTTGGATGGCCAGCATACTCACCGGACATCTCACCCATTGAGCATGTTAAGGATGCTCTGGATCGGCGTATACAACAGCGTGTTCCAGGTCCTGCCAATATCCAGCAACTTCGCACAGCCATTGAAGAGGAGTGGACCAACATTCCACAGGCAACAATCAACAATTTGATTGATTTTTTTTTCAGGGGGGTCCCCCCGGACCCCCCCCCAATACAATAAAACTGCACATTTTTATAGTTGCACATTATTGTTGCCTTTTATTGTGTCCAGCCTAAGGCACACCTGTGCAATAATCATACTGTCTAATCAGCATCTTGATATGCCATACCTGTGAGGTGGATGGATTATCTCGGCAAAGGAGAAGGGCTCACTAACACAGATTTAGACAGATTTGTGAACAATATTTGAGAGAAATAGGCCTTTTGTGTACATAGAAAAAGTCTTAGATCTTTGAGTTCAGCTCATGAAAAATGGGGGCAAAAACAAAAGTGTTGCGTTTATAATTTTGTTCAGTGTAGTATAACTATAGGCCTATGACTTTGACATGACTGATATATTTTCATAAATAGGCTATAGGCCTATAATGGTGTAAGCACACAAAAAAGAGGTCGTTTTTTTATTTATTCTGTCAGGTTCTTTCTTCAAAATATTATAATAATAGCTATCGTTCTATTTATCGTTCTGTCGGTGTAGTGTCCTATCTGCGTCCTAGGTAACCTGTTTTTGGTAAGCGTTTATAGAGTCACCGTTTATATATTCCCGCCCCAGTGTGTCTGTGAGGAACTGCCCTGTCCGCGCGCGCTGTAGCTCTGCTCATTCTGCACTGGCTGTTGTCAGCACGCAGAGTCTGAACGGCAAGGCGGAACGCTGTTACTCCACAAAACCGTGTGTTGACACGCTTGGTCATGAAACTATCTCTTTGGATATCGGACTGTCCTAAAATCCCAGATGACAAGCCTTAACCCGGAGCGAAACGGTAGGTGTTTGATGATATATCGAGTGCTTACCACTCCCGATACTTATCCTGTGCATTTAAGTAGAAGTTAGGCTACAGAATGCGTGGTTGTCAAATAAAATGTTTCCGTGACTTCAAGGGAAGGACTGAAGTTCAAATAGACTTTACTATCGAAGTTGGGCGTTGAGGAAAGTCACGGTAGGTTGTTTTTGAGATGATATCGCATAGTGTTTTGAGTTTCTTGTGTTGTGATCGTGTAGTGATTTTACCGCATCGGCTGTGTATCAAACTCACGCGCGCTGTAAACTGACTGCTGTACACGCCTGCTTTTGTTTGTATTCAACAGACACATTAAATTAGTTGTTTGCAGGTTCACTTTAGTCTTATGTAATGTCTGTCACTTTCACTTAACTAATGTGTTAATAATTTACCAGAAAGAGCGAATATTTCTCCTCCTTGTTGCATTTCTTAGAGTTAGAAGATGTAGAATTGTGAGCTGAATATGTTGCATTCCTTTCTTCCCCACGCTACACAAATTGAATACAATTGAATACAATTCATAGTTTGCTGTTGCTAGGTGGGTAAGCTTTTGTTATTGCTGTCAGACTGTTCAGACTTAAATGCTTAGTTTGTCTGAGGTGCTGTTTAACTCGTTCTTGAGCAGTAGGATCTGGCACAGTCCTTATGTCCTGTGCATCTTGGAAAGATCAGATCTCTGTCATGCTGTCTTTATAAATATCCCGGTGGGGTCTCTCTGCTGTGGGTGTAATTGGGCATCCCGCCTGCACTAAATGCATGCCTGTCCTGCTTGAGTGCAACCTTGAGCTATGCTCTGTTCTTTGTCACTAGCCTGATAACTTGACAGATACTGAGACGGCTGGGCAGTCTCAGGATCGTTTCCTCTCTAATTAGCCCAAAATAGCTCTGGATCACAGCTTGCATTAATCACTTCCTAAGTGGCGGAATTGATCGTCCTGGGTCAATCACAGCCTGTTGTCCTAACACAATATTTTTTCCTCACTCACAAGACTGAGTTATTCAGCGGCACAATATGCAGAAAATATGCTTCCTTACTGACATCTCGAGAGTGAAGTCATTTTGGCACCTGATTCGATTCCTCAGTCTCCACACATCCAGCCGCTCCGAGACTGCACGGGCCTGGTTGGCTGCCAATGAGCCACTGTGATGTGCATTGGTGAGGTTTTGGTCAGCTGTGGTTTGCTGCTCTTCCCATTGTACCCCATCCCGCCTCTGTTCGCTATTGACCGAAGCTCATTAAACTCCACATGAAGGCCACAGCTGAACCACTGACCCCTACAATGAGGCTTTTTTGGGCACCTCCTACAGTACATGTGTGTGGTCTTGCGTCTTGCACAGAGGTCTGTCCACAAGGCTGCTCGTATTTAGACAAATACAATGTGAAACGGTGTGTGTGTGTGTATGTATGTATGTATGTATGTATGTATGTGTGTGTATATATATAGGTTATAGATATGTTAGTCAGTAGTCTTTTGCAGTGCATGCATGCAGAATTGCACGCACTCACAAAGGCTTGAACATAGCAATTTTCAAGGCATGCAATTATGTTGCTTGCATAGTCAATCCACTTCCTCTCATTCTTGTTTTTAGTAAAGCAAAGCCTCGTAATTTTTAGAAACATTTACAGGGCCGTACAGTCTATTTCTACTCGCATGAATGCACTTTAAGAGCTCAAATTAGATAACATATTTAAGTAGAGGGAGGTCAGGACTGTTAGATCTATTAAGGTCGTTTTGTATGTCAACAGCTTTGGTCACAGTGTGCGTTGGAAGTAAACAGTCACTGAAGGAGAGCTCTACTATACACTTGCATGCTGTAGATGTAAATGGTTTTCCCATCATGTAGGACATGAAATGACAGCTGGACTTGAGTTACTTTCATGGAGGGCCACACCTGGAAGATCCTCAGGACGAGCAGACAGCACTGATCATCTCATGAACCCCTCAAACTTAACAGCTTTTTCCAGCAGCAGGGCCATAGTCTGTTTGCTCTTACCACATCAAGAGAGTATCAAAGAAACAACAGTGAACAAAATAATTGGACGGTGAATGCATGTCTGTTTTTGATGGTTGGTAGATGAACTTTGAAATTTTTGCTTCTCCAAACAATAGCAATATTTGGATGAGATAATATTTAGATGCATTGTTTGTTATTTTTCCAGCGTTAACAGGTGACATGTATTGCTCATTCATTATTTTATCCAAACGCTCTCTTAAACCACCACATACCCGCTCCATTCTGAGCATGACATCTATAATGACATGTTAGGATTACAACACAGCTTGTGTTTATAAACCAAAATGGCTTGGTAAGCAGCATGTTTGCGTCAGTGAAAGACACCGTGTCAGGTTTGTCCCTTCTGTGAGCTTCTCTCAGCATAAACCCCTCATTGAATGTGCGTTGTCTATGCTGATTAAAATGGATCACCTCTGGAAGGTTTATGCCGATACTGGCCACAATCTCAAGTACTGCATTAAGAAAACCCTCAGGCAAGTAGTCAAGTCTCTTTCAAGACTCTACATTTGCCCCCTTCACGTGTTTACTTCCATTCAGAGCGCAAGATTTTCCATGCCACAGCCATTAGACATATTATTCAGAAAACAAGTGTTCCTTCGGGGGACAGCTTCCCAAGAAGGCTCCTGATTCTGAATATAGTTCAATTTAGATGCAAAAAAAGCTCTAGCTGTGTGAGGCCCTGCTCCTTTTGCTGTTATTTCCATACAGCACAGACAAAACACTGCTGTCTGTGCCCTGAATAAAACTAGCGGCTCGAACTCGCTTCTATTGGAGATCTGAGCTATGCGGAATAAGATGTGACAGCTTTCTGGTGATGCCCGGTGGAATTGTGGGGTTATGATCAAAATCTTTCAGAAACCATAACAACAGATCTTAGAAAAGCTCTAACATTATTGCAGTTTCTGTTGAGATTTGGCAATTCGTAGGGTGGAATGTAGGTAGAATGTGGCAGATGGGGATTTGGGAAATGTATTCCCTGGTGTAAAAGGAGTATTTGGGAGGGTCAAGGTCCTTTTCCCACAGTTCTTTATAGACTTTTCACAGATGCATGTGGCGCCATGCAGAAGAGAGAAAAATGCTGGTTAAGTTTGTGTACTGGTTGGTCAGAGGGCAGAGTGTTTAGATTGGATTTTTTCCATCATTTCGGCCTCTGCAAGGGAGGCTGAAAGGCCTACTTGAGAAAATGCACAGTTCAGTGTGATCATCAATGAATCATGTATTACACACGTTGTGTGATACCAGTGATAGTAACCACAGAATACAAAAGTAAACACAACATTTCACAGTCCATATAGTGTTTTTTTGGGGGGGGCCTGCACTCTTGCAATGGTATTAGTCTCAAGCTGTGTTACAACAATATGATCTATTAATTATTTATGGCCATTTTTTATTTAGAATGTACTCACTTAAGATTTTTGGCACGTGAGGATTCCTCAGTTGCTTTTGCAGGATGTGGAAACTCCCGCTCATAACTCATTTCAGGCCTTATCTATTCAATCAGAAGTGGTTTGGAAAGTGTGAGTGCAGAGTTTCACTGTAGGCATTCAAATTGCAGGTGAGGGAAAAATCAGAAAACTGCTCTCTGCAACTTATCTTAAAACTCCGGCATTGCCATAGTAACTGCCTATCTGTTCTAACACAGTGAACATCTATAAGCGGAGAGCGGTTTTCCTGTGATTCAGATGATCCTTTTGAGGTAATTCAGGATGCTCATGAGGCGTGAAGAACCTGAAATGCAAAAGCACGTGCCTCAGGTTTAAATACAGCTAATGAGGAGGTGAGTCTGTCATACTGAGAGAAGGCTTTCATGAACTGTAATATATATAATCTGAGCTGGTGAATGATGGACATCTATTTGGTGCTGCAGAATTTTATGACTAATGACAGTCGGTCTAGATTACTAGCTTGATTACTGTTATGTACAAATCAGTACAAGGCTAAGCTCCTTTCTCTTGGGAACATTTTGGCTGGTTTAGTAAGTTGCTGACATATCTAATTATTTTAGCTCTGCCGCAAAACCAAGGCATAAGGAAGCACACCTGACGCTGAAGCTGTGCCAAAAGCAGGCCTCCTAAAATAACTTTTGAACAAATTTTAAGTCGACATTGCATGTATCTTTCATTAAGATTACTGAGGCACTGAGGCAAGCTGAGCAAAAAATAAATCTAAGGCTGTGTAAAGTAAATGGCATACTTTCATACGATATAGCAGGTGAAAAACAGAACAGTATGTGCACAGTATATAAACAGTAGGTAAAAAGTACCCGGACAACCTTCTATTTCTCACATTAAATTCAAAATAATTTTTTACGGATGTACTAGATATTATTCAGCGGCGTGATGAACATCGCATGTTGGGTTTGCCTACTCTGCCGTCACGTTTTTCGTGCCGTCTGGATGAAGATATACGGAGCAGAGACTGCGCAGCGAGTTGTGTTGACAGAGTTTAGCGATTTAAAGAAGAGAAAACTTCAGAATATGTCATTGAGTTCTTTTGTGAAGTTGTGTGAACAACACGTCCGTGTGTACGTCTGCGCACATGCGCACTTTGGTCAGAGTGGCAATAATGCGATTAAGGTGTTTACATGCCTGTTTATTGCGTTTAATCTTGAGACAAAACAATGGCACTGGCATTTTTTAAGATATGATAAGTTGTTTTCTGTTAAAACGGCACATAGTTTAATGCGAATATGGTTACTGTGATTATGAGCTTATCATTAGTTTGATCGAAGTATTGCATTTACATGATGTCCCAGAAATCCCAGTATAATCGCATTATGAGGGTGCATGTAAACATACTGATTGACAACATGATGAATATAGTATGTTCTTACATTCATACTACACACTTTAATACTATAACATACTTTTTTAATGCAAAGTAATTACTTATTAAAAAGAAGTACCTATTTAGAGAGTCTGCGATTTCGGTCGCAACCAAATGCTTTATCGAGCGCTCTTATTCAATCCCATAATGCACCGCAATAACAAGTGTACAACTGATGTACACTCAACGGCTAGCAGCTGCTGGGAAATACCCATGCCCTGAATGAATGAATTCAGGTTGGTAATTACCTTAGCAATATGTTAATATCAGACTCAATCCTTTTTCTGTGTCCAAGCCTCTACTCATTTCAATTAGGAAAACTTTATGCAGTTTATGAGTACTATTTATTCATATTACACATTTAAGCTAAGCTTTTAAAAACTCATGGTGTGTACACTACAGTCTCCGGACTCATGAAGTCCCGGATACCAATATTTTTTAACGATTTATAAAAGATGAATAATTGTCTGTCCTTTTGAGATTTCAGTATCGAGATAAAGGTTTGGAGGGTCATGATTTTTTGGTAGTATTACTGCACACCATGAGTGTGTATTAGCGCTCTTGTTGTTTGTTTCTGGCTTCTGATGGAGTGTTGGACCCTGAAACCCTGAAATTTGTCTCGAATACATACTTATGAGGTTCCATCTCTGAAAGGACATTGGTCGAAGGCAGCACACTAGATTTTAGAATGGACCTATCATGTATCTTTGCTCAGAAATCTCAACCACAATAGATGATTATGACATTTACATTTTACATTTACATTTATTCATTTAGCTGACGCTTTAATCCAAAGCGACTTACAATTGCTATATATGTCAGAGGTCGCACGCCTCTGGAGCAACTAGGGGTTAAGTGTCTTGCTCAGGGACACATTGGTGTCTCACAGTGGATTCGAACCCGGGTCTCTCACACCAAAGGCATGTGTCTTATCCATTGCGCCACCACCACCCCATGACATAATGGAATCAGGATTTGTCTTATCTCAGATTTACTCGATTGTCAATCAGACAGTGGAGATCACTGTTTTGTCAGTGTAGTTTCTGGGCTGAATTATCCCTCATGCTGCAATCAGGATGCACAGTGCGCTGGGTGGCCAGTTCCACAAGGCCATGCCACTAACCCTTGTTTGATGCAAATGACAAAATCCTCTGAAACTCCTTAGAAATTTGTATTCCTTTCAATGACTTTCACAGGAATCTAATCGTCAGCCTGGTTTAGTTCTAAAACAATACCAAACAAGGGCTTGTGGCGTGTTTACAGGGTTCCCAGCGACAGGTCTTTCTCTTAAACGCTACATTATGCACATTTCTGGAGCGGAGCCTATTGCCTGAGCTCCCTCACGCTCACAGCGGGATGTGTTTCCTCGGGGCAGCTCTGGTGTCATTGCAGGCCTGTAGCGTGTGGAATGCAGCGGGATGAGTAAATGTCCGTGTGCCGATCGGCCAATCATTGTCCGCCACTCTAACACTGCACTCTTGTGTGTGCTCCACTCAGCCATGGAGGCAAAGACATTCTTCCAGTGCCAGGAGCGCTGCCAAGAGTTCCACAGGAAAATTAGAAAGGAAGGAGGGCAAATGGAAAGAGAACAAGAACAAAGCTATTGTGTGGCTTTAGTTACATGCCTCTCTTATTGCTCTACTTGAATGGCAGAGAACCTTATAGTTTTTTATTCGTAAGGCTGTGTTAAATGTTTTATGGAAGGCGTTGCCTCTAACAGTGGGAATCATTCTCCTCTGGCACAATCTTGTTGTGGTTCGGATGCTAATTTGGGATTTTTGAACTTTACAATGACTTTGAGAACTGATAGAGTGCCATTTAAATGTTATTTTTCTTTTTATATTATGGAAAAACCTGCTTTGGGGTGAGTCCATGTAAACAGCAAGCATGTGGAATAGTAATAACAGAGGGTTGCAGCCCCATTTCCTTGTTTATTTTCTTTATGGTCGCAACCACAATAAAACACAATGACCAGTTGATACTGAGCTTTTTAGCACATGTGTGAGATTGCAGGGTTATTATAGTTAACTAAAACATTTTATTTACTTGAAATAAAAGAAATGTACTAAAACTGAAACTTATTTTATTTCACAGCTTATTTTATATTTGACTCATATTCATTTAGTCGACATACTAAATAACTAAAACTAAAATAAAAATTAAGAAAACCTATATCAGCATAAAAAAAAACAAAAAACATTGTTAGTAATACAACGGTACTAAAATATAAATAACGGGGAGATTGCTTTCTCATTCTGCAGAATATTATCTTTTGTATCACCTTGTTGACCACAATATTTCGGAAGCAAATCCTAGGATTTCTCAAATCATATGGGATTAAATTTTTTCTGTACATCCCCATAGTGTCATTGGCCCACCTGGAAAGAGGAGAAGACATGTGAAAGTGTTGTTGTTTAGAGCCTTCCAGCAGCTGTGGAATGGACAGGGGTCGTAACGGTCGCCCCTCCTCATCATGTCAGTGGGAAAGTGCTCTCCATGAATTCGTTTGCTCTTTCTCCACCCTTATGGCTCCATCGCTCTGTGGGGGGAAACAGAGATCATAAATCAGATTTGTCCCTAGGGGAAAGTGAGAGGACGGAAACCAGCATGAAAATGTTCATCACGTTCCATAAATGTGGGCCGTGTCGGCTGCTGATGTTGTTTATGAACGCTACCTCCCTCAGACACTGATGGGTCTGATAACATGGTGGCTTCTAGTCAGTTCAGTTGTGGTTTATTGATTGCTGAATAAGGATGGATGTTAGCTCTCAGACTAAGGCCATTCTGAGGTGGTCCGTGGGCGTTGAGATGGAGCTCAGGGTGGCTGTTATCTGTTCTGGCTTGCAGGCTGGTACACACAATTCCAGTGCATGTACAAGCAGTAATAACACCCCTGTGGACCATAGGAGAGCGACAGGTAAAATGAGAAAAATAATAAGTGCTTGTAGCCTTGCTCTGACATTCCAGGTCTCAGAAACTGGAATGTTATGGAAAAGTAATAAACCGGTTAAAAACACTACAAATGTCTTTGCAATTGGAATTGTGAATGCTAATTAGGCAGCTGCTGGATTTTTTTTATTTGTATATTTTGCTTATTTAGATTTACATTTAGTATGAAAGACTTCATGCTTAAGACCTCGTGGCTAATTTTTCAGATGAACATCTAGCTTTATATGGAAGAGGTTGTCAAATTTTTTGCCTAAAACAGCTATTTATAAAATTCATCAGGGATCAGCTATACCTAGAGGACTGCCGTCGAAATGCTGATTTGTTTCCTGTGAAAGTCAATGCTGTGTTTTCTTGAAACGTAAATGCTAAATACTACCTCATTACTGTGAGACGATTGAGCAGAAAGCTGATGTTTGTTTGTCTGCAGGCAATAAACTTTGTGCTTAGACTTCTTTTTTGGAAAGATCTTCATGATTGTTTCTTGGAAAACGCCCTGATTATGGGTGGGTTCCCGGGTAAGGAGGAACACAATGTAACATAGCGAAGGTTGCAACATGTCGACATGACTGTAATCTTAATGCTGGGCTGCTAATGAGGGGAAAGCACTATGCCAAACATGCCTGATTTCATATATATAAGGCTGTGTTTATATACCTTATGTCTTGCATTATCAAATCCTAAATGTGCAATATTCAAAAGACCTTTGGGCTACATGTGGCCAAACCTGATTAGTATTTAGCTGCTTGTGTTCTTATTTTCACCCTATTTATTCTGGTGCATTACTAAAACACAATGGCACACTTCCTTCAGGCTGCGTTTAAGTAGTTTCCATGGCTACAATTGCTCTTGCAGCTGGATGGGCAAAATGAGCAGAGAGCATGGACGTTAATGTTCTTCCAAACACCCCTCCTTCACTCTTTCTCCACTCGCTCCCTAAAGGTCTTGTTTTGGCACAGTAGGGAGGGATTTTTCGGGAGACTTATGTCGTAGTTAAGAGTAGAGGAAGTTTGAGTGCACAGATGTTGCACCCCATCACAGGTGTGGCCTAACTGGAGCAGAATGGAAGAGCTGATGTGAGGAGATGAATAGATAGAAACACATCTACGTGCATAGGGTGCAATTGGGAGCCAGGTAGAGATGTTGGGAGAAAATATCTAAGTTGGGAGATTCCCAGGTGGAGCTTTGGTCGGAAAGCCTTTGGTAAATCAAGCGCCTGTCGCATTCGTTTGACAAGGCAAGGTATGTATTCGCTCCACATTTCATCTTACACTAAAGAATCGTCATGAAACAACAGAGATATTATTTTAGGCTGAACATTTGAGAATGAGATTTGGATGTGAGGAGAGAAGAACAAAGTAATGGAGAGCCTGTATTCACTGGTTTCAATTTGTAATTAGTAAAAGGATAAAGAGAACCTTTAAATGTGTAAGACTGACCTTATTGTATCCTTTTAGTAGACAGTAGACACTAGACATTTTAAAATTAATTTTTTTTCATAATTTTCCTTTGTCGTTCTAAACCCTTTATTTTCTTATGTGAGACACAAAAGTGATATTTTGATCTATGTAGTTTGAAAAACTGTGATTCTGTGCTCTGAATCTCTGCTTTTTTAAAAGAAAAAAATCTGAGAATTGTTTTTAATTAAATTCTTAAATTAAATTAATAAAAAAATGAATTGTTCTGTTTGTAAACTACAAAAAAATAACCATTTTAAGTATGTTAATTCAAAAGATTGACGCCTCACATACAAATAGAAAACAGCCCAGGCCAGTAATCTCTCTAAAATGAAAAATCCTTATCCAGTAATCACAAACGACTTGAAATGTCATGGGAAAAAATCATTGAAACCTCTCGGGTATATGCATTGGTCAAAAAGAGCGGGACAAACACTTTGCAGTCAAACTCCAAAAACGACAAATTTGCAATATAAAAATAGTCTATATGAGTCATTCTGTCTTTGATGCTGCAAAACCCTATGGGCTTATTTCACTTCAGACATAAATATGCAGAGTTTGTTATTGATTCACAGTTTCACACCCAGTCTTTAAAATGAATGATACAGTCAGTCCTCATATGGTTCCTCCCTGGGTGGGTCACTAATGGCTGTAAATTGTAATTGTTTTGTAACCATTCTTTCAGGACGTTAAAGGAACTTTCCTGTAAGTGCTTGTTTTGAAGGGTGTAAAAAGGATTGGGACTCATGATCCTTTTTTTATTTTTATTATTGAACATGGCAGGTGAGTCTCTAAACGTTATGATGACTTGTGTGTGAGTCAAGCTTGACATGGGCAAAATAACCTCTGCATTTGCTTCAGCATTTGCTTTTCTTCCTTGTTATGACATGTTTTTACTGTTAGCTATTATATCACATGTATCTGCCAAACTAGGTCCTATCACACAGTGTTTAAAATGGGAAAGTATTTATATTTGCATCTTTACCTTGAGGTCAGGTCAGCACTGAGCTCATCTGAAGGTTTCCAAAAATACAGAGCTGAAATAGCCCTAACCTCTCTGAGGTTACAAGTTCAGTAGCTGCTCATATAGACCGTTTATCAGAAACGTTTAGTAAACATTTGGGTGAATCTTGTGAAAACTGTCAAAAACATGTCAGGATTATATTTCACCCTCAAATCAAAGAAATTATATTTTGCTTAAAAAGATTAAGCCTATTTTCAGAATCTTAAAAATAGACCACAGTGTTGACATTGTTTTCATGACATTTAAGCACATGTAAACCCCCTGAATATTCATGTCTGTAATGTGAAAAAAAAAGCAAAATGTTAAAGTAATTTATAATGCATATGATTCATCATAATTGAATTTCTTTTACAGCCATACATTTAGACAGATTTAAATAAGCATATATATATAATATAAACCTTGTCATATATATTTTTTGTTTTTACTTAACTGGACATAATTGAGAAATTGTGGTGAAATTTGTTCAATTGTCATCGAATTAATGCCACAATGCAAAAAATATTTTCATTTTGTTGAATTCCTTTTGTTAAATGTCTAGGAAAAGATGTAGCTCTGGTCAGTCTGTTAACAGAAATAAACAAACCAAAGGCCAAGAAAAATAATCCTTTCCATTTCTGGGATTTATGCCCCTGACAAGAAAAATATATCATGGTCCACAGAAGTTTGCACCCACTCAATCACCCCTTTTTGTGGCACTGATTCAGGGGCGAGCTGTGGCCTGGTTTCTGCATACGTATGTGATTGAAACTTGCTAAGTTTGGGAAGTCAGTATACGCAAACAGCTAAATTTATCAGTGTGGCATAAGCAAGTGCTTATGTCACTCTGTTGAGTTCTGGAGTATGGAGTAAGTTCTTCCAAACGCCACTGATTACTTTTTTTAAAACTATTTTTATAAACACATCCACCCAGTCTGGGTGAGCAGAAAGAATGAATCAGCAATTGTGATTTCATGTGACGTGGTGTCGTAATGATTATTTTGTGAAGTGATTTATCCCTCAGTGTTACAGCAAGTGAAGCTCTGTAATGATGGAACTGGTCACGTCAAAACCGCAGTTGAACTAATACAACATTGCTCAACGTTTACGACTCCTCGGCCGATAGCGTCTGAAATGGCTTTTTAATTACATAGCCATTTGGAATCCCAATATTTGCTGAGTAAGAAAGGATGGCAGACTGAAAGATTTAAAAGGAACGCTAACACTGGAACGCGTTTAAACCGTTTTTCCATGATGTTAGAAACTTTCTGGGCTAAGTAGGTCTCTGGTCCAGTGATTACATCGCAAACTGGTTTCAGTGATTCACTTAAGACTTTAATGCAATAGAGTGGTTTGAGCTCTGCTGTTTCATGGTGTCATGTAGCACTGCACTGTGGGTTGAATTAGTCATTTTCAAGGGAAAAGTAGTCTTCACACGGTTTTAAGTGTACCATTTGATTATTCTCCTAAAATGGACCAGACAGTCAGGGGAGGGGAAAGTGATGCACAGTATGTCTGTCTTTTATTTTAAAAAGCCTTCTTTTTCTCTCTTGTGAAAATGTCAATGTTAGGTTGAACATTAAAAACACCTGTTGAACTTATTCAGTTTTGTGCTCTTTATTCCACAGGTAGGAGTATGAATCCTCTCTGGACTTCGAGAGCTGTGCTTGAGCTGGACTCAAAATAAAACAGGTAATGAATCCAAGGAGCAGGTAGCTAAAACTAAACCCATGTGATTGTTGACAGATGGTGCTTGTTTGTTTTCCTGCCTAATATAACTCAGAAGTGTGTGGTACTTTTATTTTATTTTTATTTTACTGGAGATCTGCAAACGTAATGCCTGGAGAAAGTGTAGCTATTACCTCTGCACCACTGAGCCCCAAAGGCACCATACCAACCACCTGTGTGTCTGCTCGGACCGAGTATTTGTATTTTTTTCAGTTTTATAAGTTTGTGAGTGTAACATTTCTGACAGGGGGCTTTTTACATGCCATTGAGTAAACTGAAACATGGCAGTAATGACACAGCTTGTTGCTCTCGCTCCAGGAAGCATATTCCAGTCAGATGAAAAGAGAAACTCTCCGAAGACGTTGAATTGCAGCCATAACCTGTAAATCAAGGCAGCTTTGTAGAAACCTCTGCGTGGTCCATTTTAATGTAGACCATTGCTCAGAAACATACATGAGTCACACTTACTGCGGCGGTATAACAACCTCACAATCTGGCCTCAGTCTCACGGGACATTCTTAAGGAGTGAGGTAAGACCGACCCAGGAAACCTCCCAGCATTTTATTCTTTGAATTATTTCTCTCTATGGGAAAATACTGTCACCATTCCCTTTTAGTGTTGTTCCCTTTAAAAGAAAAGATCCAGAGAAAGTACTAAATAAAATTCAGACTAATGTGTCTGCACACAACCTCTGAAAATGATATAGATGGATAGATATCTTTAGATACACATAGATAGAAATATATATCTAAGATGAATGGATAGACAGACAGACAGACCGATATGGATGGAGTTAGAGATAAAGATGGATAGATTGACATCGGATGTATAGACAGACCGTGTTGTCTTTTTTTGTAATGAACAGGAAAGACCTCAGGCTTACTAACATGTTTTATTATTTATATATTTAAGATGTGTGATTCAAAGTAGAAATGTCTTTCCCTTAGCATTTTTTGCACAAGTCAGTTGATGTGTGGAATCTTCATTATGTGGTCAGCAAGTATTTAAGCCAAGGGATCCTCTTACTGGCTTTCTTATCCTGCAGTATCAGGCAGATTCTGCCTTAACTGATTTATAAATAAATTCTTAAATATTTTTATGATTTGTCACACACTCTGTTTCATCTGCTCTTGTCTATTAAAGCCTGTTCCTGCTTCAGAGTATATAAAAATACCATTGTATCTCACAATGTGACTATTTTTTTTTCTCGGTGGAAGTCCATAATTATCAGTTATTCCCTGGTCAAATGAGTCTCATCAAAAGACATTGAATGTCAGATAATGACAGAATTTATCCCTTTGCAAGCTAAGAAATGTCTTAATGGCATTATTTTATTGCAAAATGTGAACCATTTGTCATAAATCACGACTAGCGGCTTTGATAAACCACATGGGGAGTTGTTTTCATCACACTGCTTTCTTGTTGGGTTGGGATACTTTTCTTGAAATATTGACAACATGGATCATGTGAAAATAGTGCCAGCTGAAAGACAACACTTTTCTTTTAATGAAAGACTTTGCAGATATTACATATTGTATGTACCTGTCTCAATACATGTTTATTAACAAAAGTAAGTCCCGAGGTTTCTGCTCTGTGTAATATATTGTGCAATCATGCATGATGGGAGTAAACCCAATGTAAGGATTGAGTTTGTGAAGCTTGAGTGAAAACACAAGCGTGTGGTTGGAGACTATGACAATGTCTGTCATTTGTGATTGAGTCGAATATGAGCAGCCCGCAGTGATGTGCCTAAGGCACGTCTCCCTGTGGCCCCATGGGTTTTGTGGGATAGCAATGGTAATATTTTCCCTGAAACATAGTTGGCGGGCTACATTGTTTTTGCATTTAATGGTTTTAACCTTTGCTAAGGCCAATTAGCATCATTTTTGTTGCATGGAAAATGACACATGACACAAGCCCATTAATTTGTCTGACTATTTAGATTTTTCCCACATTATTGCATTTATTACTGCTATTTATGTTTTTAATTTATCAAGAACATATATGTAACGGAGGTGTTGGGGGTGTGCACGTCATTCTCTGCTTCATTTCCCCTCTCCCTAAATCAGCCCCAGAACAAATATATTCTCCAACTCCAGATGCTCTTAGCCAGCCAAGTGCAGACTGACCCGCCTCTCCAGATTTGACCGGCCCTCACTAATTTTGAGTCTTATTCCTTGTTGGGAAATGACTTGCTAAAAGTAGTGACATTATTAGCTTGACTACATTTTTAGTTGAATGACCTTAGTAGGGCTGCACGATATATTGTTTTAGCATCGATATTGCAATGTGTGCATCCGCGATAGTCACATTGCAGAATGTGCAATGTCAAGTATAGGGATTGTAGTTGATCCGGAGCAGACCAGGCACCACGGTTCGAATCGCACATGATTCTCGGGATTAATTGCGAAGTTTAACCATCATAGAGCTAAAGTTTATCATTTGTACGTGTTTTAGGTCCTGTCAGTTTAAACATTCAAGTGATTTTAAACCATTCTAGTGCAAGAAGACGAAAATGAAAACTCAATTTGTTTAATGTTTAATGGGTAGATGGATCGAAGAATATATAGATGGGATAACACACTGATCTGAAACCTGACAAACTTGTCTGTTGCAGTTGATTAGCATCTTATCTGTCTGTGTTGTATGAATTGGACTTTATTAGCTTTTAAACGGTTGCTTGAAATGGGTGGGATTGCAAACATAAAGCAGAAAGTACTTGAACATTATTCTAAGTTGCTTTCCCAATTTACGTTGACACTAACTGTAGCTCTGCCAGTTCCTCATTTGACTTTGAGGTTTGAGCAGTGGCAGCTCTTGGATTTACTGAAGGCAAACCACACTTCTCTGTTACAAAGTGCACTTTAAAACTGAGCTGTCTTCTCCAAGAGTGGCTTGTGACGTTAGGGAAGTGGAGCCACCCTGTCTCTGTCAGACAGCTGAGGATGGATGGGTGAAGCCTGTGTGCTCTCTCCTTCATGACATGACCTCGGCTCTCCAGACCTGATCTGAGGATCACATGCACCAAGACAAAACTAAGAATAGATTACAAACATTTCGCCTTTCATTAAGTAGTTTCATCAAGGGTGGAGCTAGTGGACCAAATTGGTCTGGCAGTGGTTAGTATTCCCTGTTTTTTTTTCTCTGGTGGCCCACGGTATAAGCCCCTGCCCTCTTAATCGTTAAAATGAAAGTGCCCTTTTTGGTCGTATTGCGGTGCTCCCCGGATCGCAATTTGAACCAACAACATTACACACTAGGCTCATATTTTTGTCCTTAGATAGAAAATCTCAACAACTTAACAAATTGTGCACCAAGTCAAGTATTTAAAAGGCACTAAAGTAAAAAACAGTCCATAAATTCAGAGTTTAAGCCTATATTAAGAGTGAAGTTATGCAGAAATAATCTTAACGTTACTCTTAGTTGCTGACACTGACACACAATAAGAGAATAGATCTGTACAGTTTATGTGCATAGGGCACATAATTTGTTCTTGGAAATAGTAATGTACCCGATGCCTTTATCAAAACTGACTTTCAGAAGTCTTAACCCTTGAGCTTTCTTTGCTGGAAGGCATATTAAATGGCTTATGTCTCAATCCTTGACTAATTTGATTATTAATACATATTATATGGTTCAAATGTTTGAGTTCATACTGAGACATTTGATTGGTAAAGTTGTTAAAATCTCTACAAATAGCTGAGCATAGTTTGTGATGTTCTTTGGAGGAGACAAATATGAGACCATCGGAGTCTTTAGGAGAGAAATCTGAGCACAGTATGATGTTGTTAAGATCTCTTCTAAACTTTAGCGGAGACCATTGTGAGTGTGTTAGAAAAGTGTGAGGAGCAGGAAATTTAAGCAAAAGTCTCCAATTGATGTTAAAGTAACCTCATTTTTGTCTAGGAGAGACATTTGAGATGTTAAAGAGAGTTAATGTTTTATTTTTCTTTCCTCTGGGCAGACCTGAGGAGCCTGTATTAACAAATAAACTGTATATAACAGCCTTTTCGGATTTGGCTTTATAGTTAAAAAGTGGTTTGTTCGACGTGCAGACAAGCTTGTAAAGAAGCTCCGCCCAATATCGTCAGCATTAGAGAACTGTTGGGCACACATTCCAGCAGTGTCGAGTTTCATAATAAAACATAACACCGGCTCCACATCGCAGCCCCAGTGTGAGAGTGCTGTGGCCCACATATGTTGCCATTTATGATTATTTTCCTCACTTCATTAGGACCCTCAGCACAGAGCAACCAAGGGAAACCCACCCAAGCCCATATTTAAAAATCATCCATACTCAGCACAACTTTACATGGACAAAAGTTTTATCTCAGCTTCTGTTCAGTCTAATGATGAGGATGCAACTTTCTTTCAAAGGGCAAAAAATCTGATTAAATATACTAACTGTATATTTGATAATGGCTAAATGGTTTAGATGATGATATATTCTCATTAGGTGAAAGGAGCTTAACACAGGGACTTGACAGTAATGAGTCCTGTGATGAAGACATATGTCTCTCATAAAATCAGGGAAGTGCTTTCCAGGAATAGAACAGTTTATGGCGCCATCAGAATTAAAGTATCAGTGAATACTTGGGCACCCGAGATCTCTTCGGAGAACCCAAGAAGAAAATTATAATCAGCCAGCTGCCTTCAACAGACATATGAGGTTTTTACTCTTTTCCAGTCCGTTTGAGAGACTGTCACACAATTATGCCTGAATTAAAATACGAATATTATGATGGGTTTCTGAGTGCTCTCACAAGACACTTCACATACTGTCTGCTCACATCATAGTGATTTTGTCAGCCTTGTTGAATTGAATTTGAATATAGACCAGGGCTATTCAGTTGTCCGCCTGCAGTCCAAATCTGGCCCGCCAGTTATCTCCCTCCCCCTCTTTTCCTGGTGGTGTGGCTAAATTCGGTTAGATACGTGGCTGCAGTGGTGCCTGCAGCTTTACGCAATGCGCTCTCCAACTGACCTAAGAAGCGTTTTCCGTGCGAATATATCAGCAGTTATTATGTGTGTCCTGTATTTCTGTCGACTGAATCAGTGATTCCAATCATTTTTGACTTAGGGCGCTTTCACACTAGCACTTTTGGTGCGCACCCGGGTTCGAATGACGTCAGAGTGACGTCAGATTTTGACTTCAAATCTCGGAAGTGAACCGCTATTGATGACGTATAATGTGGACGTATAATGTGGTCGACAGGACAGTCGACACTTTCAAGATGAGTGGAAAGGGTTTACTTTGGTCATCAGAAGAAATTTAAACCTTGTTAGATGTATGGGCTGACGAAAACATAAAAAAGAATGCTGACATTTTCATTTATTGCGGTTACCAAGCAACACGATTACGCGCCAGCTGCAGCTTGATGATGCAAGCGTACCGTGGTTCGGATACAAATAATATAATGTGAGTCCATCGGGGGCAGGGGGAGGGGGGAGCAATCGAACTCGGGTTCGGAACAGGCAGTCGAACCAAGTGTGAAAGTGCCCTTAATCATTCTTTTGAGTGACTATTCTTTCTTTTCCGTGAATTGGCCAAACATACTTGCATAAAGGTCTGAAACGATTCGGATTCGTACTGACCGCTCCGTCACTGAATCATCTGAAGCGGTTTCTTGGTCAGTAAACAGAGAGAATGTATATCAGTTGTTTCACTAGTTTGAACTACACAGCACGGCAAAGTGGATAACGGATTGCAAGCTTAAAGGAGTTGCTTTTACTCCCGGTCCCGGACATCATTATTAAACAGCGCTGCGACGTCCAGTGTGAAGCATTTCAATTCGACACCCACCTCTCTGCTTCAAACCACAAATCACTGGATGTTTAATCTAGTTTTAAATCGGATGAAACAGCCTCAACATTTCCATCAAGACTGATGGGGAAAACAGGATAACATTTTTTAGAAGTTAGAAGACTTTCAAATCCCCAAACACCATGAATTGTAGGGCTACTGTTGTAACACTGACTGTATTTACCATGGTTTGGGCAGAAATTTGGAATATTTATATTGAATACTATGTTATAGTCATTTATATTGCATTAGATTTATTAGGTGAGTAGGGGAATATTAATTTTTGGTATGAAATGATGGCAGTTTCTTTGTGAAGGTGTGTGTATAGTGTAAGGGTGGATTTCCTGCAGGGGTTCAAGCTGCAAGACTGCCGAATGACAAAAGAAACGTTATTAGCAAGATGGTGTAAAACTGTACATTTCTTGTCTATATTACCACCCACTGCTACTTATACCAACGACAGAAATAAGCACAGTTACAATAGCTTCATATGTGGTAGAGCGTTGCTATAGAGAGTGACCATATTGTATTGCAATATGTAGCACTTCAAAGTCAATACCAAATCAAAACTATTTAGCACATTATTTGTAATTGAAAAGGTTTAATGACAATATATGGTTATGGTTACACTTACAATAGTTACAAAATAGATGTATGAGATGATAATAACTTATACCATTAATCTTACCCAGCATGTAAAATGTTGAGAGAGAGAGAGAGAGAGAGAGAGAGAGAGAGAGAGAGAGAGAGAGAGAGAGAGAGAGAGAGAGAGAGAGAGAGAGAGAGAGCCCCAAGAAAGGGACCCAGAGAATAAGAGAGCCAGAGCACCAAAGAGATAGAGCATCAGTTAGAATCTTCTTTTATCCCTTCCCTGATCATGTGACTTAAACCCAATTGTGAAACATTCAAACTGACCAATCAGATAATTACAACTTCCCCCATTGTACTAAAGGTGTGACAATTCATTGACCCCCAAAGTACACACATCTTGCCCTTCAGGCCTTGATCACTATCAGCCCCTCTGTGCCTTTAGGAACTCCAAATGGTCCTTGTGGTAGAAAGAGGGGGTGGAAAACAGTAAAGCAAATGTCTTGGTTCATTTCAAATATCTTGGATTATTTTCAATCCTACAATAGTTTTTACCTGTGTTTAGGAGTTTTTAAAAAATATAACATAATAGAATCATAATATCATTTGACAGTGGTAGTAAGTAACCACGCATGGTCTTACCTGTGGTTACCAAGTCAGTCTCACTGTCAGAATATTTTCATTTAAGCCTATAATAATTATAAATAAAATAATTCTTACCAATAGCTATGAGCTTGTATAATTCATATATTAGTTCCAAGGAAAATAGTTGTACACAGCTGTAAATTATCAGGGTTTTATTTATTATGGTCTTATACTTTTGGGTATCACAAAAAGTAAATACAATACTTTTCTTTAGGTTTACTTTAGCTTATTTATTGAAACTGTTATGTGTTTCACGCATAACTCAAACTTAGAAATAAACTTAAAATAAAAATAAATGTTGCCTTTGGCAAATAACTGTAGTACAATAAGCTGAAGGCAGTTTCAGTGTTAAATTTAGAAGTGTCTTTAAAAGTGTTAAAACTAAAACGTATAAAAATAAATGAAAGCTAAATAGGCATATAAACAAAAATAATAATAAAAGCACAACAAAATGAGTAACATTTAAAATGAAATAAACGCTAATTCAAAATATTATTAAATATTTGAATAGTATACAAATAAAACTAAAATATTTAATAAATAACTGAAGAGATCGGGGTGGTTAGCTGTGTTACTGTTTGATTGAACTGTTTTTTTAAGTATCTCTAAATTCTGTCCTGGATTGACTGATTGATGCATGTTCGTCAAGTTTTACACAAACTGATTTTTTTTTTTTAAGTCAACTTTTCACTCAAACTGTTTTTCTAAATATATCATTTGTAGTGGGGGAAAAATGTATGTACTTCACTAGTGAAGTACCCATGATTTTGTCAGCGTCACCCCGCTTACTATTTTAGCACACCCATTATCAGCACAGCTCTTCTTCTGTCACACTTCCCGGTTTAGTTTGCAGTGATAATTAGAGGTGCTAATGAAATAAGTGTTTTAGTCATAAGTGCAGCACATGGTAACCCCTCTATCTGGCATTATCTCGTTAAATGGCCAACCTCACAGCACAGAATACCAAGATGTATCCCATCCATAGCAGCTTTCTGCAAATACAGCTGGGGCTGTCAGATCACTGACGCTCAGATGGTTTAT
Source organism: Leuciscus leuciscus (assembly GCF_965113295.1). Classification (NCBI taxonomy): domain Eukaryota; kingdom Metazoa; phylum Chordata; class Actinopteri; order Cypriniformes; family Leuciscidae; genus Leuciscus; species Leuciscus leuciscus. Next base: position 25,777,890 of record NC_138730.1, read on the forward strand.
TCATTTTTAGGGAGCACCATGGCCCTTAATGGAGCATCTTAGTACAGGACATCCTGTCCAGCCAGCATTGTTGTTTACTGTATGTCTGGCCTGTTCCAGATGCAGACTGGACTAAAGACCCCACTTTCCCACATTTTGGAAATGTTTTTCAACTGGATTTCTTTTGTTTACTGTATGTATGTGTTTTTGATACATTAACATAGATGCTGGGCCAATTTATGGCTGGTCTTGTCTTATGTCACCCCAGCTGTAGCGCAGCAGGGACTCTGGGGCTCCGTCTCAGGAGTCAGCTGATCTGGAGCAAACACAGCTGTCTCGCACATCCAGCCTGGTCTTACACTCTCCCTTCCACACAATCCGCTCATCTTAACCACAAGAGATGATTATCTTCTAATTACACCTACCCGCTTCTCAGTCATTGCAATATAGGCAGATTAGATTAAGATGATTGCCATAAAGACGTTGTCCTCCTGTAAGCCTAAAGTCTCATAATGTTTTGAGTTGCACCTGTGTTTTATTTATGAAAGTTTATGAAGCATGAGCTGGGCTAATCATATTGCTGAGGTTAGCAAAATAGACGCCTTCTTTAACTGAACCTCAGCTGCGGATCAGACACAAGACATATGAGAGAACCGTGTCTCATTACTCACATTTGTAGCATCTGCACAAAGCGTTCCTGGTTGGTGCAATAATATTTGGATTATGCAGTACGCCCATAACATATTAATCAGATGGCAGATGTAAGGAAATGACTGCCCGGTCTACAGAAGATGAATGGCTGTGAGACATGACATCTGTGGAAATGTGCTAATTCACTGTTTGCAGAGATCCTCCAAGGTCAGCAAGAGAAAATAAAGCAGATGTATGGGATGTCATGGCTGACCCATCAGTGTGTTTTAGTGCAGGTTTTTCCTGGCTTCTATACCAGCCCCTCCTTCTGGAGAAGCACATGGGCAAAATACTTTTGTGTTTTGCCCATAATGGAAACTCATTGCTCATAATCATACCTAGGGTTAATAGCTTGTTGAGGAGAAGTGTTTGTGCCTAGTTGGCAATGAATGGGACCAGAATACAACTGAGACATGAGGGTACAGGTTTGGAACAACTTGAGGGCGAGTAAATTATGACAGAATTTTCATTTTTTGGGTGAACTATCACTCAGCCACCTAGCAACCACTAACGTTAGTTGCATTTTTTTCAATAAATCTTGAAATGTACCAAAAAAAAAAACCATAACATAGATCTATTATTGTGGTATTTAGCTGATCTAATATAAATACAGGGGTGTATGTTAACTATTTTTGCACATAGCACTGGTGCTACAGAGGTTGAACGTTTTGTAGCACAGGCCACACAATTGTAGCACAAGAATAAAGCGTCTGTTACCATCTCTGAAAACAACCACAAGTAGTGTAGTCCATCACTTAAACAGGCACGTGACTGACAAAGGACATTACTGTTCCATTCAGGGCACACACAATACAAACCATAACAAGAACATTTTCTATATTTAATACATATCTCGTATATATCTGATATATCTTCTTTATTTGCCAAAAATGGCAGGCCGCAGAAACATAGTTCACCCAGAAATGAAAATTCTGTCATTAATGATAAGGCCTCGATCACACACCACGCGTTTTTCAGGTTAGAAAATGCAATTTTTTTATGTTGACTTGTTTTAAAAGAGCAATGCGCTGTGTTTTTTTTGTTGTTGTTGCTAGGCAACCACCCAAATCAGCTGTCCTGTCAGTCTAATCAAGGATTGTAGCGCAACTAAGCGCTCTAGAATCTTTGGTTTGCCAAAGTCATACAGCTCCAGGGAACCCGCGACAGCCACCACAAGTTTCTCCTCCATCATCGCAGTCTCTGGACATTCAAAGCAACTGTTCAACTGATCGGGGCCTAAGACAGATTTTCGTTCATCTTCGGAACAAAAATGAAGATCTTTTTGATGAAATCTGAGAGCTTTCTGTCCTTCCGTTGACACCTACGTAACTATGAAGCTTCTTCATAAAGAGATTGTAATTTCTGAAGAGACGCGATCATTTTATATGATGAGCAGATTAAATTTAGGCTTTTACTTGCATATTCATTCATTCATCAACTCACATCAGTTATGATAAACGGAAGTTCAAGCATGTTTGCTTGACGTTCGAGAACCAATGATGTCTAAAGTTTTACTATAAAATATGAAATTATTATGATAAAAATTTGTGATGGTAATTTCTTAATTTTTGTCAGGAAATCACAATCACATCCACTGAGAGAAACTTCTGTACACTTCTCTACACTGCAGTAAAAGTTATAGATTTGCATATGTTTACTTCAACTTTCTTGAAAGAGAAGTATTATTTTTCCTATTTTTACCCAAAATAGGTTGCTCTGAAGTATAAAGTATATTTATAATGCAATTCTAATCGACAGCCTTTATCATTCTGTAATGTGAAGCCTCATCAGCTCACAAAAGGAAGTTATTTCAAACATTCCACTGATGTTATAAAGTGAGTTTGGAGTAAAAACTTGCCATTATATGTCCTCTTTTGTCGGACAACAGGTTTGTAAACGTTTCTCATTACAAGTTTTTGAAAGATGTTTTCCGCGTGTTGCTTTTTCAAATGCACTTTATAAGTGACTCAAACTCACAGCGCTTGCAAAGATGGAGCAGCATTTCCTGCGAACCACCGAGGCGCTCTGATCACAGTGCTGCGCTTCACGAAGAAACGCGCTGCGCAGATATGTATTTAATTAGACAAATCACTATTTCGGTTGAATTTCGGTTAATCGTAGCCATAAATTAACCTCACACTCAAACAAGCACACAACAAACTCACTTAACACAAACAAGCGCCTCTGCAAACTTTTGAATGATAATGTATTGCGGTTTCAACAAAATTATAACGCAGCACAACTATTTTCAACATTGATAATAATAAGTATATTTATTGAGCATCAAATCACACCAATTGTTTTTTTTTTTGTGTCAAATGCAGTCTTGGTAAACATAAGATACCTCTTTCAAAAACATTTAAAAAGCAAAATTATTCAGAACTTTTGACCGGTAGAGGAGCGCGCGTCCCTCACACACTCCTCACGCACTGAGTATTTATTTATTTCAGACCTGGCAAATTAATGTGTGACTACAATCAGTCAGATAAATGTTAGGATGCATTACTTACTCTTCATATCTCTATTGCTGTCATATTGTTTTCAGATGAGTTAAAGCCAGGGTGGAGTCTCCTGGTGTCAAAACTGTTTGTTTTCTGATTTTAGGATGACCTCATTAAAAAAACTGATAACCAGCCTGGGAAAACACTGGAAAGTGTTGACTAAATTTCAATTCTTATGTAGATGGTGTTGACATGCCAATGTGTGTCGGTTGAGAGCAATTGGGCAGTGTGATAAGGCTTATCAGAGCAAGATGCCGGATACTGACTTTTCATGTGTATTTTTACAGTTCTGATGTTAGTATATCAAGCTGTTAAGATCTATCAGGAAATGTTCCCAGCTCCCAGAGAAATGCAGTGTGGAATAATGGCCATCCAGCTTTGCCCAGAATTCCTCGGGCTGTGGCGATAATTGATCTCTAATAGCTCTCACGGTCACACACTTATGTTGCCATAAATAAAGCAGTCTCTATGAGATTATTTTTAGAGCGTTGTCTCTGCTCTTCCTGTAAATTTGCCCGCTTCTCCTCAAGATCTCGCGCAAAGAATCATTGATTTTATCGACATCACTTAAAACCAAAAAACACCACTAATGGCCATTTAAGGACAGATCTTCTTTAACTGCATGATATTTTCAGAGAGACAGCCGGGTTCAGTGGACCCTACACTACACACTTGCTCAAATGATCATTTTTGCTGGACAACATTTAGTGCAATAAAAGGTCAGGTTTGGCTTGGTCAGGTTAGCACCTTGCTAACATGTTGTACATGTTGGCATATTTTTTTAAACAAACTTTAGTGTGATTGTTCTGTTAGTGTGGTTCATTTAATAAGTGTGAACTCTGCCATTGGAACACTAGTGCGCCACAAACAAGCAGACTGAGACCCACCTTTTCAGGTTTCAGGTTTCCAAACAAACTCTAGTGTGGTTTGACTTAAAGTAGGGATGCACCGATTGGGAAATTCTGGGCCGATACCGATACCGATGTTTAACATAACAACTTGGCCGATGGCCGATGCCGATGCCGATGTTTTTTCTTTTTGTTATTTATTCCTTCTTTTGTGCCACGGAAACATACAAGTCTTTCGGCTCTTGATCACACTATCCTAGAATGAGCACAAATTCAATCAGACCAATTTATGAAACAAAAAAAACCTTTAATGTCACTTTCTGGTTGACAGTTATAACCTTATTTATAAGTTCTTTTTCAGTTGTTATGAAGAGCAATATGAGAGAGAAATTTGGTAATCATTGTCTGACCCAACAAAAAAAACATTATAATATTCATTTTATTTTTCGTGTTCGCATTTATGAGGGAAAAAACACGGGTGAATGTTCATACCAAAATATTAAATTTTAAGCGCGCACGCGCTCTTCTGCGAGAGAGAGAGAGAGAGAGAGAGAGAGAGAGAGAGTGCGAGCCCCGACCGCGCGCGCGCTCTCACTCACTATTCAGAGCGGTCAAGCTTCCCCGTACTTTTTGACAAGAGTCCTTGACAGGGAGGCCAGAGTTTCTTTGCAGCTCAAGTCGGCGGCGGTGTGTACAGTTAACGCTCTATCTGTTGACGGCGCTGAGGGAAAAGCTCCCGCCACTGGAAGAAGCAGTCGCCGCCCATTTGTGTCCTCCTGCGCACCCATCAAAGCCGTGCAGAACGTCTTCAGCACTCGCGGATCGTGCATACTCCGCCGCTTCTTCTGCTACACACCATGGTCGTTCTTTTCGCGAGAAAAGGAGTTTCTCATAGAAAATAAATAAATAAATGCGTCATTGTACCCAGCACTTCTGAAAATGCACTTCCGAATGCGTCTCTGTCCCCAGCATATCAAACCAAACTGACGCCCATGTGACATCGGCGAATGTCATTTTTATTTCCCGATGGCCGATGGCAGTTAACGAGGCAAATATCGGCCGTTACCGATGTTCAGCCGATGCATCGGTGCATCCCTAACTTAAAGACATCTAAACGACTGGACCAAAGAGATCTAAACAAACCAAAAACAGGACATAATGGCCTTCATGGCCTCCTAATCATCCTCATATACTGATTGGCTTCATCGCTCTGTCTCCTCTCCACCAGTAAGCTGGTGTGTGGTGGGCGTTCTGGCGCAATATGGCTGCCGTTGCTTCATCCAAGTGGATGCTGCACATTGGTGGTGGTTGAGGAGATTCCCCCCCTTCCATGTAAAGCGCTTTGAGGTCTCAGAAAAAGCGCTATATAAATGTAACGAATTATAATGTCGCAAGATGCGACTCTAAAAAGGATAGAATGCTCAAGGATAACTGTTTTTTTTTTTTCATGGGGTGTAAGATAGATAACAAAAAATCAGGAAACAATGTTGGGAAAGTTCAATGCATTGGAGCATGAGCTCTAACCGATAGACACATTGCACATTGTGTTTCTTAAACTTTCGTAGCAACTTTAAGACTACGTGAGGGCAGTCTCTTGTTAGTCTTGGGAGTTTCAGGCATTCTGAGGGGAGGCTCAGGTCAGACGCAGGTTACACAGAACGCCATGAACTCCTGTCGCTGATCCAGCATCTACAGACTGTGCAGAGGAGGATGAGGAAGAAAAGATCAGCTTACACAGTCTCAGCCACCTGTCTTTAATTTTGTCTCTCAAAGCTTACCTACACTTCACAGCACTTTATCAGTCTAAACCTCTGGTGAAACAACTGCAGAGGTAGAGATTTTCAGTTCATAGTAGAAGGACATCTTAAATATCCTTCAATTATAAAAAAAGTTTTGTGATATATAACTTTCTCCATATAAGCACACTTATGGGAATTTTCCAAATATATTGTATTCAAATATTTGAGCTCATAATTTTTTTTTATATTCAATTATTCATTTAAATAAAGTTTAATGAGAGAGACATTTTTTATTCATTAAGTTTTTGTCACCAATGTGTGTAAACAACAAATATACAGAACAAAAGCTTATAAAGCAGACTGTGCCAATTATCATACAGAACCCACATATTAGGGGTGGGAGAATGTAATAATATTTTTAAAAAGATTTTCAAGTTAGTAAACTAAATAATGAGGAAAAAAGTAGATCAAGAATCGTTTTGGAATCGGATCATGAGGTGCCTAAACATTCCCATCCCAATATACAGTATACACTCGAGTCTGCATATGGTTATCATGTTTATATTGTTTCACATGCTCATGTTGAGAAAAACAAGAGTATTCACATGCTTGTGTGAAAGTTGTCTCCTCAGTCTGAAAACTATAAGGCTGGCTGCCGAGAAAACATGCTCTGCTGACACAGATGTTGCAGGGACACAAAGGTAAAGGTGCGCTAAGCATTTCTCACAGCACTTTGTGTTTGCAGTCCTTAATCTGTCTCCTCACTGAAACTTGAAGGAGGCATATGTCTCAAAATAATTTTGCTGTCAGGAAAGTAATCTTCTCGGCTCGCTCGGGGTACAGCTGCGCTTACCTGCAGCCGTGAATGCAGTGATGGACAGCTGTCTTTCCTCACTGGTCAATAACTTTGGTGCGGTGTTTGGATTTCTAGTATTGGTGATATTATGAAAACTCAGTTTCACCTGAGATTGTATTTAAATTTTTTGAATAATTATTAATGATCGAATATTCAAATAGTCGCCTGTTCTGACTAGAACTAGTACACGAGAGAGTAAAGCCTGATAATAACCCCAGTTGCCTTGTATAAACATACAATGAGTAGCGTGCTTAGGCAAAGTGTTGTGTCTAAAGAGACATGTTTTCTGGAAAATAGGTAAGGTTTATAATGGCTGAAGTGGGCAGGTAATGAAGAGGTCGATGGTTGCACATTTGCTACAGCTATGGAGCGATGCAGACAAATTCAGGTCAGCTGTCGGACATGATTACTATTTAGAGTGGAAAAGGGTTCCAGGATGCAGAGAATTTCTGCTCTCTGCTTACACACACTTGCATAGCTTTCTTCTCTCTCTCTCTTGCTTTTACTCACTGTCACACCGCCCCTTACTCACCCCATCAAGTGTCTGGCCAACATTCCTCCCCCAATGCTTTCTTGTTACAGAGCTCAGCCAGGTTTCAGAAGTAAAAAATCCATAGATTTTTCTCCATAGAGGAATTGATTTTGATTTTTTTTTACAACATAAAGTACCTTTTCAAGACAGGTTTATACACTTTGTGGTTTTTAAATTTTGCAGAATCCACAAGTCTGTGCAATTTCCATTTAAAAAAAAGTTGCCAGGGTAGAATAACTACCAGTAATGCTGAAGATCCATCAATGTTACCGTGGAAACAGGAATTGCAGAAAAACTGCTCACAAAAGGCCATATTCTCCCATAAATTGTTGCATATAATGTATTCGAGTGAGTTTACACATTTATCTTTACAAGTTAAAGTATAATAAGAATAAGTTATTCATTTTTACATATTTGATCTATATTGCAGTAAACGTCAAAAGTAGGGTGGTTTATAGTTAAAATCAGTGATAGATTCCATAATGAGATTTTTTTTGTGGATGTTTTTTATTTTATTTTATTGTTGATACTGGTAGATGACAACAAATTAGGAAATTATTTTTTTGCCCTTTTTATTGTATTTTTTATTTAAAATACCAAGGTGGGCGAGTGCTGTATTTTGTTTACATCTGTATACAGGAATATGTGTCTGTGTATTAATGTAGTGTGGTTTTTCTATCATCTCTTTTATTGTTGCTTCTCTCCGTTTCATAAAGTCAGGATATGGCTGGGAGGGACAGTCTTTAGGTCACTTTATTATTCTGGTGCAAGTAAGCACTGAGCTGTAACATCTGCTGATGTGAAAACAGTCTCTTATTGAAGAATAAAGTACCTCCGTTTCATTTATGGGACCAGTGACCTGAAAGAATGGGTCATAGTGTTCATGTGAATGGACAGATTTAGCTCATGCACTGTTCTCTTAACCAAAAAAATGACTTGAACAAAACTGGCTGATTCTCATTAGTTTGATGTGGCAGAACAATTCTCCACTGGGTCATCTGAACACTGATGTAAGTGCCGTCTCATGAGCAAATCAAATTATGGTGAATTACATAAAAACTCATCCTTTTTTGAACTAGCACCTCTCTGCGTGTTACACAAACGAAAGTTCATAAATTGATGTACATCATATGTTTGTATATTATATTATATTATATTATATTATATTATATTATATTATATTATATTATATTATATTATATTATATTATATTATATTATATTATATTATATTTATATTTATAAAATTATAAAATCTATTTGACCCATATGTCCACATGGGACTGTAACTGTTTTATTTTAAACAAATTTTTCATTTATAATGTGTACATTTTCTATTTAGGTTCCCAATTGAGTGTAATTCTCACATTGGCACATCAGATCACAATCATAGTCTTCTGTAGTTGGAAGTTGATGGTGCAGTTTAACCGTTCTGAACTGTGTTTATTGTAACTCCGGCTTGTAACTTGACCTAGCTGAATTTTGGCGTCTTTGTTATTTTAGCAAAAACATTTGGATTGCTGAACAAAGCTGCTTTGAAGTGTCAGGCAGTCTTTCGGCACTGACACAAACTGAAGTAAGGCCTGTGTTGACACGACCCCAAAGAGAGTGATTATTTATTAAGGCTGTGCTTGGTGGAGAAAGAAAAAGAAGCCTTCACAGCCTTATAAGGCCCAGCTCTTCTAAAACGTCAGGAAGTGCTGGATAAGAAAAGGCATGACTCATTCTTTCTCATTTTGAACATGCCAAAGAAAATGTCCCTTTATTTTTTATATTGTTCTTAGCGGATGGAGTATTTAATGCTTCTTTAGCCTGTTGTCTGTTTCTTTTATGTGGCTAATGAGCAGGTCCATACTAAATCTGTGTGTTTTTCATATCCCCTGCTCCTTCATTTATTAAATGTATTTTGGCCAATTTAATAGTGCTGTCAGTTACCAATAAGAGTATATAGGCCTATCACTTACTGTACCCTTGAAGTGAGAACAATTATGTACTTTCATCTCAATTATAAACAGTATCATCAGAGGTCTTTCCTGTAGCATTAAATGTACAATTATTGAAAAGGTTCAAATCTGTTCTTCAAGGTATATTATTTGTACCATTGTGTACCTTTTTTGTTCTGAGAGTGTATAGTACTCTCTGCTCCGTTAAACACATTTCGTCTTAGAGGTGTCATCTCATTTGTCCTCTCTCTTTTTTTGGCTGCTTAGTGCGTTCTTTCCCTCTCATTAATTCCAATCATGTTGTGTGATTGCCTTTCCCTTTTGTGTTTTACCATACCACACATTTAGGTCCTTAAAACAGTGTAGGGCTGAATAGGCTGAGTTGGATATATATATTTGTCTCCAAATATATGCCTCTGCTTCACGTAATGAGTGGAAATATGAGTGATGAGTGAATCAGTATCAAAATATAGCCTGTGGATGCTTTCTTTAGGAGGCCTTACAACTCAAACCAGTGACATCATTCAAAAAAAAAAAAAAAAAGACTTGGAAAAAAGACATGGAAAGTTCATTAAAAATTCAAAGAATAGTTAATGGACCATTTGCAGCAGTTGGTCTTGGTCAAGTGGCTTTTAACTTCTGTCATCCTACTCCTGCTTTTTCACAAACTTTCCACAAACCTATTTCTGTGTTTTTTGTAGCTAGATTAAAGAAATGGAGTCTGACTCAGACTGAGGGCAAAAAAAGTGCTTGATTGCCAGTGAGAAGAAATGTTGGTCAGGAGCAATTCTTTCCAGCCATGCCTCATATAATGCACCTCTGCACCATGATGTTAAATGGACTGTCAGACAGCATAGATGAATCAGGAAACTCTCGAGTAGTTAAATAAAGATCAGTACACCATTTGGGTTTTGGGCCCAGAGAGTTGGTCTGGAATATGAAAGTTATGTAATCAAAAACTTATATTAAGCCTCTTTTCATTGGATGTGAAATACATCCTGACAGCACCAAGGCTTTTGCTCCTTTGCTTCCATCTTAATTTTTTCACTCCCCTCTCTCTTCTTTTTCTGTTTACACTCTCATTCTCTCTATCTCTCTCACCTCTATCTAATCCCTTTTCAAGTGCAAACACACCAGTGTCGACCAGCATTGGCTTGACTGCCGCTGAGCTGACGTGCCTGTCACTGAGATATAGAGACGTCAGATGAGAATCAAACTCGGCTGTCACCAGGGTCAGGACTCAAAGTTTACTTTCATATCTACTACTGTTCAAACGTTTGGGCTCAGGAAGATTTTTTTTTTTTTTAAAGAAACTAATACTTTTATTTAGCAAGGACACATTCAATTGCTCAAAAGTGACTACATTTATATAATGTAAAAACGTTTTCTATTTCAAATAAATGCTGTTCTTTTGAACTTTCTATTCATCAAAATGGTAAATGGTAAATGGACTGCATTTATATAGCGCTTTCACAGACCCAATGGCCACCAAAGCGCTTTACAATATTGCCTCACATTCACCCATTCACTCACTCATTCATACACCGACGGCGGTGTCAGCCATGCAAGGCGATCCAGCTCGTCGGGAGCAGCTGGGGTTAGGTGTCTTGCTCAAGGACACCTCGACACTTGGTCAGGTGGAACCGGGGATTGAACCACCAACCATCAAAGAATCCCGGTTTCCACAAAATATTTAGCAACACAACAGTTTGTTAATAAGAAATGTTTCTTGAGCCCGCCACCAAATCAGCATATTAGAATGATGATGGATCATGTTACTGAAGACTAGAGTAATGGCTGCTGAAAATGTAGCTTTACCATCACAGAAATGTTACATTTTAAGATACATTTTTCATTGCAATAATATTTCACAATATTACTGTTTGATAAATAAAATGCAACCTTGCATTTTTTATGCATAAGAGACTTCCTAATAAGATACTTCTTTCTTATAAAAAAACAGTATGTACTGCTCCATTCCCTTAGTTATAAAATGGAGAGTTTACCTTTGAGGTTATGTTTCTCGTTATCTCCTATTCCCTCATTAGCTCTCAGTCTCATTGTCAGGTGTTTAATCGCATCATCGTTTATTCATTAGATGTTGGGATTTCAGCAGATCAGTCCATTGAACTGTTATATTCTAAAACAGCTTTCAGCTGTATGACCTCTGGCTGATTTGTAGTCATGCTGTTAACTGTGAGAAGTTCTCCAAGACAACTTCATGTGAAAACTTCTTTACCTTATCTTAACCTATAAAATATTATAGTTCAGACTAAAGTCTGCTGAAAAAATTTGTTTTTATAATATATCGTTTTAATTAGGCTGGCAGATGCCTGTTTTGTTTCATGACCATTGGCTACTGCTAGTTTTAAAATTTTATAATTTTAGTGCCTTTCTTGACTCTTTTTGAACAGGTTAATGGATTAATGTACAACATTGCACATGGACATTACATGATGACATTTTTAAGGACTTATTAAATATGCTAAGGGCATTAGCAGTGGGTTTGGCCTTCATGAATTAATGAAAATTGAAACTCTCATTGATAATGTATCATCTCTGGTTTGATCGGTGTACATAATTGTGATCATAATAATATAATACATTTTATTTATAATGCGCTTTTCTTAGACTCAAAGCGCTACAATACACAAAAAGAGAATAACAACAATAAAATACAATAAAACAAACACAATTCAATTACAAAGAATTCTTAAAACAGTCTCCAATTCCCGATGGTAGAGCATTCTAGACGTGGTGCTGAGACAGAAAATGCTCGACCACCCATAGACTTTAATTTATATCGAGATCAATGAACACTCCATGTGATCAATGAACACTCCATGTCCTTTATATAATAAAGAAAGTGGCTTTGTGAAGTAGATATTTATGAGGCACAATTCTTATTCTTTTCTCTTTTGCTAACCATGTGAAACCACATGACTTGTGGAAGAACTTTTTCCAAAGCTTGAGGTTTCAAAGAGTTTCACGGTTTTTATTCAGTGGGAAATAGGCTTTTCTTTTATTCCTTGTTTTTCCTCCAGCTGAGGGTTTGTACCTGATAGTGGTTTTTAGGAGCTGTCATGTTGAAATGGGTCTCCTTTCAGCGTTCATCTCATCTTTTGAAATGTTCTTTTAAATTGCTCTAGAAGTTACAGGGAGAATACATTGTGATGTCAGCCACAACATCTTCGTATGGAGGATAACTAATGTGGAATAAAAATAAATTCAACTTGAAAATCTATTTCTGAATTATTAATTGGTCCTTAAAGGGTTAGTTCACTCAAAAATGAAAATCATTTACTCATCTTTGTTTTTCCTTGTTTACCATATGTAATGCACTCTGTGTGTTTATATGTGAATAAAAGCCTGAATTAACTCTGTTTATCATATAAAGTGATCGGATCCATTCACAAGACATGGGTTGCTTGATACATACGGATTTGTTTTACGTTGCCTTTATGAACTTTTTGCATCTTTTAAGTGTTGGTTAGCTTGACATTCAGTGGAGGGACAGAAACCTCTCAGGTGTTAAAAATATCTTCATTTGTGTTTTGAAGATCAACCAAAGTCTCATTGATTTGGAATGACATGAGGGTGAGTCAATAATGGCAGAAACGTCATTTTTATTTAAACTATCCCTTTAAGGATCCCTCAGTTAATCTTAAAAGTTGAAACTTGAGAATTAAATTGGAAAGTGCAGGATGTAGAAAATGACATGCGCTGTACATGCAATGAAGTGGCCCTTTTTCTCATCAGGAGTTGAGTCACCGTGAAAAATTGTGAAAGTCTCTGGACAGCTGGAGAACTAACACCTGCCCGCTATCACTGCTTCTCACCCTCCAGCCTGTGGGAAAACCAGCAGTGCCCTTCCTTCAAACCCCTCTGTTGTAGGGTGCCTCATCGTCTGTTTGGTAAGGGGTGTGGTTGTGGTGACCGGCAGAAAGCACCTATGTGGTATGAGCTTGAGTGTTAGTCAGCATTGCTCTGCGTTCCCGGACCGGACACTGATGTGTCTATCCTGGTTGACTGTGTCATCAGTATGCTGTTCTCCTGTGGCTGTCTATCATCTCTGTTGGATGGCCATACTACACTGTCACCAAAGTGGCGAGGCGCTGCGGTACAAGGAGCCAGGCTCGAGTTACTTCCTTCGGGGCGCCAGTCTCTGTCAGGATCTTCTCTTCCACCCCCATCCAATTGTTTATTACATATGTGAAGTGTGCCCAAATTGCATTTGGACACTTAAGCTGCACTTAAAATGTCTAAAGAATGTCATTACATGTGTTTTAAGGGAAGGAAATTATGTGCCATCATAGAGCTTTTCTCAAAACTAACTTTATTGTGTCATTATGCATTGACTTTTAAGGAACTGACCTCCAAAGTGATTTTTAGCAGATGCATGACGTAGGGATGCACTTGTATAAAAATTCTGGGCGATGCAATAAGCCAGTGATTAATTATGATAAACAATAATATAATATGTTAGACAAAACATTTACAAAATTGTAGTAATCGGCCATAACATGAAAATATAATGCATGTTATGATCGATTATTAAAATGTTTATTTTTTATAAACGCAAATTAATTTCTGTATGTTAAAAGCTACAAGTGAATTTATGCATCAGTATACATTATAATGCACAGCTTAAAAGAATGGATATTCATTTTGAGATTTGCTAAAGATTTAACAGTTTAACACTTAACAGTATTTAACTTTTAACTGTGTTATTAAATTATTAGTGTTTTTGAAGATTGGGCTTTAAATGTTAGGTTAAGTGATGGCAATGGCAATTTAAATGTGAAAAACTAGAGGAAATGAGCGTGGACAATTACATTTCCAATATATCATTGGATTTGCACAGCCACCGCAGAAAAAATGCAGTTAGGTGCCTTGCTTAAGCTCAGTCATTTTTGCTGCGGTGGTTTTTAAAAATCGAGAATTAGAGAATCGAAACCCACGACCTTTGGGTTACAATGCCACAACTGCCCAAATGATATCTATATTAATTAAAGGCTGTTCTTTTGAACTTTTTTTTATTTTTATCAAAGAATCCTGAAAAAAGGTCAAATTCACAGTTTCCACAAAAATATTAAACTATATAATTTTAAACTGTTTTTAACATTGATAATAATACGTTTTTTTTTTTTTGAGCCCTAAATCATCATTTTAGAATGATTTCTGAAGGATCATGTGGCTGAAGACTGGAGTAATGATGCTGGAAATTCAGCTTTGCCATCACAGGAATAAATTAAAATGTAAAATATATAAAGATAGAAAATGGTTATTTTAGATTGTCACTAAATGTCACAATATTACTGTTTTACTGTATTATTGGTCAAATAAATACAGATTTGGTGAGTATAAGATACTTATTTCATAAAAAAGGAAATATAGATCCCTAAATTTTGAACAATATGTAATTGGTCTTAATTTGTTTTTATAATTAAAATGTAACAAAAAAAACGATTTTTTTATTAAATGTTTTTTTGAATGGTGTTCTCGCGCAGTCTTAAAATAAATGCTATACTTGGTTTCAATATTTTGCAATGCAGCGATGATGCAATGAGCTTCATACAGTTTCAACTGTGGCTTAAGTGTTCAAATACTTTTTGGGGCCACTGTGTACAAGTACTGCAGAGCTCTATATGAGAATGCTGCAATGAGCTAGCGTGTGTTAAAAATCTCTAGATATAAAACAGCTCATGCAACTAATGCAGTTTATTGATGGCGTCTGATGGAGCTTTGTAAGAGTGAACTATAGAGATTGACTTCATTTACAGTCCACTCACGTAGTAAATGTGGAGATATATCAGCACTAGTTTTGACTTCATAAGCTCTGAAGGCTTTTTACATTTATAATGTGCTCACCAGGGCTCAGAGGTGAAGAATGTTTGATCCGCAGACTTGAATTATTCTGCTCTGGACTTTACTATAAAAACTATACCTGTCTAGCTCATGCCTGCATGGTAGCAGAGGGCATTCTGAGTATTTCTCTAACATTGGGTCCTAACCAGGCATAACAATTATGCACACCAAGACTGCATTCATCAGCTATTAGCAGTGTGAAAGATATTTAGAATGATTGAAACATTACTATATTTGGGGGTCAGTAAATTTTTTTAATTGTTTTTGAAAGAAGTCTCTTATGCTCACTAAGGCTGCATTTATTTGATTAAAAATACAGTAAAAACAGTAATATTTTTAAATATTACAATTTTAAATAACTGTTTTCTAATATTTTAAAATGTGATTTATTCCTGTGATGGCAAACCTGAATTTCCAGCATCATTGCTCCAGTCTTCAGTGTCACATGATCCTTCAGAAATCATTCTAATATGCTGATTTGATGCTCAAGAAACATTTACCAATGTAGAAAACATTTGTGCTGCTTAATATTTTTGTGGAAACTGATACATTCTTTGATTAATTGAAAGTTCAAAAGAACAGCATTTATTTGAATTGGAGATCTTTTGTAACATGTAAACGTTTTGCTGTCACTTTTGATCAATTTAATGCATCTATGCTGAATAAAAGTATTATTTTAAACAAGAAGTTGACAAAATGTTCTGTCCTGGGTTTTCTTATCAAGTCGTGACTGGATAGGGCCCTCTAAAAGTTACAAAGCACCCTTTCCTCTGCTGCCTTTTTCTTGTTATTGTGTCTTGCATTCACTGTGCTGTCACTCACTTTTTGTTTGGTGCCTCTCTCCCATGTGTCTCCTCTCTGTTTGAAGCTTTGGTTCTTTTCCCCTCTCTCTGCTGTAAAGTACCATGCGTGTCTTAAATGCACATTAAGTCACCAAATGCATAATGTAATTGTCTGCTTGGGCTGTGGCTCTGTTCCCATGCTGTCTGGGATCCCTGTCAAAAGCTTCTGCTCACCATTTCTAAATTCTGTTGGACTGCCCAAGGAGGTTGAGTGAAGAAAGAGAGTAAGTGCAAAAGAGGAGGAATGGAATACAATGAAAAGATGAACAAGCAATATGATACATCTGAGTGAGGCCGGGGTCATCCGGGTCCCTTTACTTGTAAATTTAAAAATATCATGGATTTTTTAGTTTGCACAAAATGGACACGTACTGTATATCTCTATCTCCTCTCCTTTGACTTTACTTTGTCATTTGTGATCTCCAATCATTAGAAAGTAATGCACAGTGGATGCAGTCATTTCTGTTAGTGCAGCAGCTGTTGCACTGAATCATGATTATCAATGCAGTGTTTTTTTCTCCCAGAGGCTTCTTTGTTGTATCAGAGGGCCTTTGCTGATTAGCTGTTTTTTTTGTCGGTAAGGCATTCATGCTGTGTGACGTCTTCATATGAGTGTGAATAGTTCGCTTCGTTGTTCCGTCTTATTGCTGCGGTTTCAAAACAATAAACTCTAATTAAGATTTAATTACTAACTTCTGGTTTCCTCCTGCTGCAACACAAATTTGGAGTACAATCTATAATCTCGCTGTCTCTCTTTTGGGGTTTATTCATGCTCCCAAAGAGAGCTTTGGGAAACATTCTGGAGGAAAACCTGGACTAGAATTAGGTCAGTATTGGTTTCTTTAGACTAATTGTAAGAACTGAAAAATAACAAGCATAAGAGACTTCTTTCAAAATCCAAAAAAAACAAACATTTTTGACCCCAAACTTTTGAATGGTAATGTTTCCATCATTCTATTATGTCTATTTAAACAAGGCTTCAAACCAGTATTCAAAATGGTCTTCTAGTTTTGAAAAAGGGTAATTCCGCATCATTCAAATTCTGCATCCTCTTTGCTACCTTAATTCAATTCAGGAAATGTATTTTATTTTAAAAGACATTCTCGATTCAATTCTAAATAGCACACAACCCTGTTTCATAATTTGTTAGTTTTTTTGGTCCAGGAGCATTATTCGTCAACCTTAACGACACTTTAAATCAGAGGGAAATGGAAGGTTAATAAGAACTAACCCTAAAATCGAATTATTGATAAGCATGTTGTTCAAGGACCAACTAGGATCCAGGTAGGATTTGATGTCCTACTTAAATCATAGCTTCCATATAAATATGCTTTGTAGCTTGGCTTGCTTTTTATTGTTGTTTTTTTGTTGTACAGTACATTTATATGTGTGTGGTAGTTTAAAAAAGGAAACCAGGCAATTTGTATAATAGTCATCGTGATAATGAAATTGATTCAGGCTTTGTTTCTCTTCTTTAATAATTGTATGCTGCACTCCCTTTCATTCCCAATCTCTCACTCTGAATATTAATGAACCATTTCATGTCTATTTTGCAACATTTCACTGAATTGTTACCTTCGGTTTTTAAAACATCCGTATATTTGCCCTCCTTTTGTGACGTCCTTCTCGCTTTCCCCCTTGCGGCTCTGAAGGGTTAAATGTGCATCCTGGTCACCGTGTGAAGGAGTTAGTAGCCAGTGAGCGTGTAATCCTTCCTTTATTAATGTTTTGTTGTCACTGGGGTCAGGTTCTCTCTTGCAGCGACAGCTTTTGAAAGTCATTACTCAAGCTGAGACAAACAAAGCTCACGGCAGGCCTCCCTTTGGCAGCTTGTGCAGAGTGACAAGACCGAGCCTGACCACTAACAAGGGAGGGCTCACAAAAACTCCCAATTTACCTTCCAAAGGGAAACTTTTTCGGTTTCAGGGATTCCTTAATGAGCTGTACTGTATATCGATTCTTCATCCCTCAACTCTTAATTGGGCCAAACAAAAGCAGACCAGCATGTCGTGATTTATTGCTCTACCTGGCAAAAATAACAAGAAAATCTGTTTTCTTTTTGAGGATAGTATGTTGGGGGTGTTATTTCTAGGCAGATTTTTTAAAGCTGACAACATCGTATAGCCCAGAGTCTTGACACTAAACTGAAAAGCACTGTCAGATGTGACAGGACACGGGTGCGACTTCTCAGCGTGACTGCTACAGTGTAATTAAACATGGAACGAATGCATGCCATTAAAGCACCGAGAGGAGAAAGATAATGAGGCTGCTGCATCCTCGTTCCTCCTGCTCCTGCCAGTACAGCGAGTCTCAAAAATGTGGGTGGATGTTGTCTTGCTCTCCAAACAGTGTGTGTTTGCGTTTCATGTGCTGCTTTCTCCATAACAATCACTGCATGCTAATTACAACATTAAGCTGAGATAAAGACTGTTGCCTGACAATTAAAACATAATCTTCTAGGAACATTCATCTCAATTTTTATACAACATTAGCCATCCCATACCAGCTAACCAGGGAGGTCCTATGCTGTAAGAAGACTCCCATCAGATATATAAGATGTTTGTATGGGCGTCCGCACTGACTGAGTGATGTGAAGGTGTGAAGGCTTCTGCTTTAACCCCCACCGGCCTGGAAATAGAAACGGCTGGCAAATTATAGAGAGCAGGATCATGTGTTTATCAGCCTATTAAATTGTCATTAAAAAGCCGTCTCTTTGCTACGGTCCACACTCTTCCTGTCATATTGAGTTCAGTCCGACTTGACAACCAGCTACGTCAAAGCCCACTTTGAAAGGACACTGTGTTATTGAGAGGCTCTGTTTTGGGACACTGAAGCTCAAGAGTGTTACCCTCTTCGATAAACAACTTCAGTGTGTCTGTACTGGGCTTTGGCCATGGAAAGTCAACGGTGCCCATAAATCTCTGGGGGAATCTCAGTTTACATTAGGAATTTTGTGTTTTTGTGTGTTTTCATCTACTGGATATAATGGTAATTTCATGTCTTTTTTTAGGTTATACTTTATTTTAAGGTGTCATTGTTACAGTGTAATTATATATTTAAGTACTTTGTAATATTAAGCAACTACATGTACTTACTATAGGGTTAGGGTAGGATTAGGATTTGGTTGAGAGTTAGTTGCATGTTATGCATAATTTACTGTTATTACTATGGTAAGTACATGTAACATATGTAACAACGACACTGTAAAATAAAGTGTTACCCTTTTTTTAAATAAAAATGCTTGTTTTCCTATCTTTGAGCTTTTAGTTTTACAAATCATCACATTAAAAATAACATGAAAATTGGATAAAATTTAGAGGTTTGAAGTGCTGGAAAAAGTGTGAAGCACATGAAAGCCCTTGAAAAGTGCTTGAATTTCACTCTCAAAAGGCTGAACGAACCTTGAGATAAATAATGTAAAAAAAAGAAAAAAGAAGAATAAATTCTACTATTTCTGACACAATGCCATGGTTACAGTTAGCGTTACTGCATTAAATCTTGGTGAATGTTGGTGATTTGTGTACTGAAACGCCTTCTATAACTTCGTTCATGGCACACCTGCTGGCAGTGCGAATGCAACCAGGAAAATGGGAAAATGGCCCTAGGGGAACATTCAGCTCTCAGGGAACCACCTTGGTGGCTATTCTTATAACTAAGTTCCTATAACTGCCCTTTGTGAAAGCCCCAAATGTTTCTCCTGGTTTCCACGTTAGCGCCGTTTGATCTGATATGTGTGGTTTATAACAGAATTCTGCACCGAATTTGAATGCTTCCCAATAGATCTTGCTGCGATGTTATTAATGTTGTGGCGAATTTAAACACCTTTCAAAAATTCTAACAGTAAAATTGTGAAATCTTATTACAATTTAAAATAAAAAAATTCTATGTTAATATATTTTAAAATGTAATTTAGTGATGACAAAGCTGAATTTTCAGAAGTCATTAAGTTATGAGTATTCCAGTCTTCAGTGTCACATCTATCAGAATCATTCTAATATGCTGATTTTGTGCTCAAGAAATATTTTGTTGAAATGTTGAAAACACTTGTGCTTCTTAAAGAAGTGTTGAAACCGAGATATATCTGTATGAATGAATGAATGAATGAATTTTTTGATGATTAGAAAGTTCAAAAGAAACATTTATTTTAAATAGAAATCTGAACTGTTTGAGATTTCCATTGATTATTGTATTTCATACCACAGTGTCTCTTAACTTATTATGACAGATAAGGGACAGCAAGGAAATGTAATTTCCTCTAAAATAAGTATATATTACTAAAAAGGGAAAACTGTGCAGGTATGTTTCATGTAAGTTTCATGACTTCCAGAAGTAAATCCTGGCATCCTGAAGCTGGCTGACTGTTTATGCATTTCATACACTGTACTTCTTTGTATTTTTGTAAAAGAGAGTGACTGTCATTGTAATGTTCTTTTCTCACACCCAACAACAGCTTTTTGAGTAACTGGCTGGGCAAGCAGGACCAGTCCATTGTAAACAGTGTGGGTTGTCCCTGTAAATCTCACTCTCTGAATGTTTTTCCAGGTGCCACCTCTCTAGTGCCCATCTGTAATGAATCCATGCTGAAAAGCATTAACCAGAGACCATTGTTCCGATATTGTGAGGAAATACAGAAGTGTAATGCATTTACGAGGCTATATTGTGGACACAGATTATGCTTTAAATGTCATGCGTGGCCATACAGTCAGAGTTTATATGAGGTGAGGTTGTGGTGGACATCCTAGAGACTCGTTCTCTGTTGTTACTCTGCTGAGACACAGAGAAGACAAGGCTTTAATGAGGCCTGCTGTGAGAGAAAGAAAAAATGGAAGAAAAACAAAAGGGCCAGAAGGAGTGAGAAATAAATTCAAAGGAATAATAAAACGAATTGGAGAATAAAGGAGCGTATTGCTTTGGTCGTGGAGAACAAATTTGGTTGAGACATGCTAATAATGAGCTCAAGTATATAAAAAATAATATTTCTCAAGTCCAGCCTCATAATAACTCATCTGTTGACATAATTATCATTAAAGAGAGGGAGAGTAAGCAATAGAGACATTAAATGATCATTTATTCATGTCGCTCCAAATCCATATGATGTCATTTTTCTATGGACTAAAGGAGAAAACTTTCTAACAAAATGTTTGTGTAAAAAAAAAAAAGTGCTTTAGCACAGTTAAGTTTATAAGTTTAAGCAGAAAGCTCAGGCAGCTCAGGCAGAAAGATTGTTGTTGGTTAGTGTTGGTCTCCAATAATAGACTTTCAAAAATCTGTCATCAGAGCAATAAGGGAAAGTTAGTTCCTTTCCTAGGGAATGATTCAGTATTAAACCTAAGCTATAAGTACTACAGTTCAATTATGGAATCTGTGTATTTGAACAGCTCTCTCTTGAGTAAACACACTTTATAGGGAAGAGAGGCAGAGCGCGGTGTGTTGTCAAAGAATGCTAATAGAGTGTCTGTGCACTTTCATCACAAGCTCTTTAACAGCTTCCAGTGATGTGGCCCCTTTGAAGATGGCTTAAGAACTAAATTTGATTACACAGGAGACCTAAAATGCCTGAAGCTTAGGTATTTTTTATAACCGCATACCAGCATTAGGCATTACAGCACTTCTTTTTTATTTTCGGTTCGTATTTGTTTGATAGTTTGTGGTTTACTGCTGGCTTAAAGACTCGTTTATGCATTTTGTAGTTTTCAAAATTTCATGTGGTTTAGTTGTACCAAAGAGAAGTTAAAAGGGTAACATGCTCATAAACTAATAAGAGATATGTTAAACAGATTAACCAAGAACAATTTGAACAATCTGATCAGTGATCGCTTTTAACCACCATTAAAGATACTGCCTCAATTTTGCTGTCAAAACTGTACATCATTCTTTTTCTTTTGTGACCTCTTCAGTGATAGAACAATTCTTCCAATTAACTGTTTGTTGTTGTTGTTGTTACTGTTTTGTCAATCAGTAGGGCATGGCTTTAGCAGTGCCAAGTTCATTGATTCGAGACATTAATTGAAAAAATTTATAGCTTGAATGGAATGTAAGTCGCTTTGGATAAAAGTATCTGCCAAATCCATAAATGTAAATATAATTTTATATATTAATATACTGAAATATAATATACTTCACCCTGAAGCAGAAACAACCTTCTAGCATTCCCCTTATATTCTCTGAAGAAGAGCAACATGTATGTGGTTGTAGACTACTTGCATCGAGGCCGTTAGTTCAGTGTTGTTTATAGCTTATGCAGTCAGCCCAAACATGCGGTAGCATAACCTAGGGTCTCATAGACTTTCTGTATTTCGATTGATCTAAATAAGTGCCTTCTCTCTCCCCCTAACCCACTTTTGTCTTTTTACTCACAGGTGGCTTTCACATTGGACTCTTAAACATCTGATTCAGGCCGGTAAAGCAAGATAAAGAAAGAGAGAGAGGGTTGAACATCTGCTGAACACATCAGCGGAAGGCTGTCACCAGGTGGGCTGTATGCTGTGGCTTTGGAGAGGAAGTCAGAGGACTTCTTCATGCCCACAGGCTTCGGCTGTTCACAGGGGGGATGATCTGGAGCACTGCACACAGGCCTATCATTAGGCCATTGGGGCCCATGCTAAGGAATGGATAGTTTTGCTGCTAAATGTTATAGTGCAACTTCCCTTTAACTATGGGGCACCGGTGAAGGATTGGTATGGAAATCCTTTTTTTCCTTGGAATCAGCTCAAGCAGCAGTTAAGGCTAAGCAAAGCACATTTTATTTGCTTTTTAGGATTGATGTACTTTGACATTTTTATATAAACGTGTCTTCATAGCATTTATTGTTTTTAGTTGGCTAGCAAGATTTATGAATAAACAGAGACCATGGCGGCTACCTATCGCATAGTCGTCAGTAGCATAAACTGTTACAACAGTGTTGTAATAGACCGTCGTGTCCAACACACTGTACACTACTGTAATGGACCCTGTGGTGCACTAAAACACGGACTGAACTGCACAGTGGCTCACCGCAGCACTTGTGCTGAAGTTCTTGATACCCCCATATCCAGAAACTGTTCTGACCAGCCCATCACTATTCTTGAGTCTAAAACATTGGAGAACAGCAACACCGTGTCTGGGGCCTTCTGTGACGACTACCACCAGGTCGTCCCCAGAGTCAAGAAAGGATCTGCCATCCAAAGCTCAGCAAGCCTCAAGGATATTACAGGGGAAGCCATTAACCTGGCCAGCGGGAAAATCAAGGAATTTTCATTTGAGAAGATCAAATACTCCGCCAGTCATGTGACTTTCAGAAAGGGCCGTAAGGTTCGGCCAGACTCCTTCAGCAGGAGATCCACTGATCTAGACATAATCTACGGCCAGTTCACAGGCAATGATGAGAACTGTCCTCCATTTGGCCTGTTTCAGAAATCTGTACTCGAAGAGCATAAGCTAAGTCGCAGCGCATCCCTGGAGCAGAACCTAAACAATGTAGCCACGCTCTACCTGAATAGCCTCACAGAGGAGAACCTAATTACCCGCATACTTGAGAAGACCAAGGCTGACAGCAGTGCATCAGGAGAAGACATTAAAGCCTGTCTGGACATTCTCCTCAAGTGCTCTGAAGATCTGAAGAAGTGCACGGACATCATCAAACAGTGCATCAAAAGAAAGTCAATGGGGGGAAGCAGCGATGACTCTGGGAATCCTGAAGCCATTTATAAAAATGTGATGGCTCGTCTTTCCAACTATTTGAAGAGGCTTCCTCTTGAGCTGGAACAGGGGCAAAGTGTGAGGCAGGAGCACAGTGAGCTTGCCGAACTAGTTAACAGTATACACGGGCTGCAACAAATTCCCTTCTCCCCTATCTTTGGCAATGAGCAGCCTCCGCGATACGAGGACGTTGTTCAGTCTCCTCCGCCCACAAAGCCTCGGACTAAACCCTCCCAGCCTGAACCTCCAGATAGCTCTAGGGATCTTGCATGCAACGTGAAAGCCATTCAGAGCCTCCCTGGTTTGTCAGCACGTACACCTTCATCAACTAATGGGTTCCCACATGGCAGTTTAACTTCAGCTTCCAGTAGCAGTTCAACACCTTTCAACTGCCATCACACGGTTTCAACCAGCCGACCGGACACATTCTCTTCCACAAACTCTCTTTTGTCTAGCAGTAGCGAAAGTCTCTGTAAGGATGCCATGGAGACTCTGTATATCGAGGAGGAGGATTCAAATGTGGGAAGGATGCCTGACAGGGCAGTTAAAGGGGATGGGAAGCACAGCTGTAATCTTTCAGAGCCTAGACCTTACTCCAAAAGAACCACTGGCTACTCTGAGCTTAGTGGTGGTGTTTCAGATAAACTCCATGAGCTTAGCAGAAACGGAACTGTGTTCAAGCCTAAAAACGACTCAACTGTCAACCAGATGTACTTGCCAAAAAGCACAGATTCCAGACTATTCTCAAGGTCAATCTCACACATTAATAAAGGGGGAGCTGATGACATTGATAAACTTTTGATGGACCTGGAGTGTCTTTCCCAAAACATGCAAAAGGAGCCTCCACTGCCCCCTAAACTTAAAAACTGTGCCCAGCAGACAGGTTCCCCCCAGCATTTAATTGGTAACTCCGTGGCTAAAGATCTACCCGTGGTGTGTTTGTCTAGACCCTCTGTGGCCAAGCCACCCGAGCCAGGGGTTGAGGTCGCTGAAGAGGATGATGGAGCTCTGCTGCTCAGGATTCTTGAGAGCATTGAGAGCTTTGCTCAGGAGCTGGTGGAGAGTGGAGCTGGGAGAGGAACTCAGTCTAAGGAACGAGAGGTAATGCGTCTTCTCCAGGACACGCTGGCCAGCACTAAAGCAGAGGTGGCTCCACTCCCACTTCCTGTGCCTTCGTCTGAGACTGCACCTACACCTACACCAACACTCTCAAGTGCACCTGCTGCCATACAAACACCTGTTTCTACTGTGAGGGACACAGGCTCAACACTTCTCATTCAACAGACGCCCGAAGTCATCAGGGTGAGTTCAGCTAAACTCGGTCTGTGTAAGGTTTTCGTAAGTTGACATACCTGTAGCTCTTGCCGAATCTGTGCAGTGTGCCATTAAAAAAAAAAAAAGTGGCAAAATGTTAAAAATTAGAAGAAATAACAGTAATAACTTACATTTTAATGTTAAAATTTGTATGTACCATTGATGTTGCCTGTTTGAGCATCAAGGGGTGTTTGCAGCCGTTTATGATTGTGTGCATGAGTCTTTCCATTGTCCTTAGTGGCAAAGCTAGATTTCAACATCATTGAGCTACGTTGGGGATGAAGTCAAATGCAGAGCATAGGACTTTCAGTAAGCAGCTTCAAGGCAAACCAGAGACTCATACATAAATATAACAAACTACTACAAACAGTCTGATACTCAAGGAGGCAAAACATAGTATTATAATATTAAGAACCAATGACATGTATAGTTTAGTTAATTTTAGTAAATTCAGTTATTTTGTCTTGTAGAAGATATAAAAATATCTTTCAGATTCTCCAAGGAGTATTTATTATATAACCAGCAAGCCGAACTTTGTATAGCTTACAGATATAATGGAGGTGGAAAATCCATTTTACCATTAGTTGAAGCACAAAATTATAGCCTTCATAAATCAAATTTCCTCTCTAAAATACTGTGGCATGTGCACGAACTGGGAAAAGGCTTTCTTTAGGGGAAGTGAAATTTATCATCAATATAAGCAATATAAGCAGTGAAGGGGCAGCTGGCCGATTATCGGCCTGGCCGATATTAAGCATTTTTATGGTTATTGGTATCGGCCATTTTCAAAACCGATTTGCCTATAAAATAATTAAATTTTGAAATGCGTTATATTTGGCTCTGACGCAGCCACCTCTGTCGGAACTCACCACTCTGTAGACTAGACCAATGTCCCCGCCCATCTGATTTGTTGGGAGTCACGAGTCCGGCCAATCAACACGGAAAGCTGAAGGCACTGAAAGTTTTGCACTCTCACACCGAAAGCACTTGTTGACTGGAGCTGCTTTACTGATCACGCATCAGTTGTCTCTCAAAGTTAAGGCAGCATCAGACTTTGCTGAAGTTGCAATAAATCACTACACTGAAGTTTCAAAACACCTCAATATAATAGGGCCCTGTGATTTCCGTGATGCAGATAACATGGACGGAATCGCAGAATCCATTCATAAAAAACGGA
This sequence comes from Leuciscus leuciscus, assembly GCF_965113295.1. Lineage (NCBI taxonomy): Eukaryota > Metazoa > Chordata > Actinopteri > Cypriniformes > Leuciscidae > Leuciscus > Leuciscus leuciscus. Next base: position 25,803,855 of record NC_138730.1, read on the forward strand.
ATTTACTGTATAAAGCGGAAAGTCACGGAATTTGCCAACTTTTTGATGAATTAAAAAGCAGGTCAGTACAAATCAAATCGAATTTCAAACCGCAAAAAGACTATTTAAATTAAATGAATCCTGCGTGTCTCAAAATGAAATAACTTTTTAAGTTATTGTTATTATTATTATTATTATTATTATTATTAATGTTGTTATTATTAACAGTTCTCAGATTTAAAGATATGTTTAAAAGCATTTAAAGAAATATTTGTCAAAACCCCTTGTTATTCTTAATTTTTACATTCATTTACATTTTTACTCTAGACAAGAGGCTATATATCGGTTCAAAATTTGGGTTATGGGTCTACATGATCTGTAATAATCGCTATTGGCATCGGCCCTGAAAATCACATATTGGTCGACCCCCTAGTTACCATTTTTGTATTTTTAAAGTCTGTATTTGTCACTGCTAACTGGTCTTTTGGTTTGATTTCAAATAGATACAATTTAGTCAGTTGATTATGTCTTTTGTTGTAGTTTACTTGATGATTTTCATTTAAAACCGTTGTAATTTCCCAGGTTGATTTTTGTTAAAAGTATCTTATAGCCTTAACATCTTACCCCTGAGAAATAAAGCGGGTTGCATAAAAGCTTGTTGCAGTTAACGGTGGGGTCAGTATCATGTGTCTTTTGGAGCTGGCTGTCACCTTTAGTCTTTTTTATCTGCACATCCATCATGTTGGGGAGAAGAAAGCACAGTTTGTTATACTCTAGTTCAGGGTTCTTGGGTGAGACTCTGGCACGTACTGGACGTACTTGTTTATATGTATATGAAATGTGTAAAAAGGTCTGAAAGCTGCATAGATGGGCACAACAACTCTCAATTCTCCCCCCCCCCCCCCCCCCCCCCCAAAAAAAAAAAACTTAAGTCATCATCTAGTGCAAGTCTCGAGAAATATGTTTTAGTGTTTCATGACCCATTTTTACTAACTCTCAGCTCTCTGAAATGTAGTCAAGCTGTTTATGTCCTGTGTCAGTCGTCCAAGCACATTTAACCCTCGCTCTTTATGTGTCCTGTGTTCTACCTCTCTCCCACCCTTTTTATCTTTTCTGTCACTGTTAAATCCTCTCTTGTTTATTTTCCTGGCTTTGTAAACCAATACCAGCTCAGGTTCTATCTCGGGCCTGCTATTTATGACGTTGCCATGACATCTGTCAAGAGTGGAACCCCCTTAATAATGGGGCTCCTCCTCCAATCCTATTTCTGTACTTGCTCAGCGCATAACTAAGAACACTTAAGGTTGGATGAACCGCATACTTGTGCACGAATACACACGTACACATCCCTAAAAATGCCCTGATGGCTGATTATTTAGATTTTGTGGACATGTCAGATAAATGAGCACATTTATGCTTCCCCAAGACGCCAAATACTAGAGGTTTTATCTCAAACAAGGTTGAATTAGTTCACGTTTTAAAGTATGCAAGTCATCCATTGAACATTAGCTTCATTTTAAAGATATGAGTGTGAGATGTTTAGTTAGAAAGTTGTTTTCATAAAATGCACGTCCCCCAGTAACTGTCTCTCATTGGTCCACATGTTATTTTGGGATTGAGTTGTGATGCTGTAGCCATGCAGTTGGTGTGGAGGACACACAGTCCTTTTTCGAGAGCGCTGGTAGTTCATAGCAAGAGCAGGCAGCAGGGGTTTTGGCACAGACACTGTTAATGGTGTTGATTTGCCTAGGGCACTTCTCCTCCTCCTTGTCATCCACAGACAAAGGTGTCAGGAAGACTAAATCAGCTTTCTCCCCGCCTACTATTTCATTCCGCTAAGAGACTGGCTGTCGCCAGAAGGAAAACGGACCCAGTGTTGCCGTGGGGGTCACGGCTAAGTTTGGGAATAGCTTTCTGCTAACCCGATCACCTCTCTGACACCCGAGGGAGCAATAAAAATAAGCGCGCTACGCCAGGAGCCCTGCCCACTGCCCCATTTAAACACAAAGCTGCCAATCACGGAGATCAACAAGGCTGCGGAAACATTAGACCCATGCGTTCTTCCTCTGAGCAGTTGTGTCATACCTGTTTGCTGTTTACGATGGGAATCTAGGGTCTTGTTTTTAACACGGTGCACCTGCATTGCTTTTCTCGTTTCATCTCATTTAGTTCATGCATGTGTCATCACGAACACAAAAGCACTGAATGGATCAAGATGTGGCCCATCTGTCATCTGTCAGCATCTAGGGAACCAGCTCCAGATCTAACAGTTGCTGTTGTGCATTGGACCTGAGTGTGGTCTTTTTGTTTGTGTGTCTTTTTCCGTCTCATGGCTCATTGCTAGACCAAACAACAGGTGAGGCTGAAAGTGGACGCTCAACGGGTTTGGGCCTCCTTGCCTCCGTCTCAGAGCTGACAGGGTAATCTGTTGCTCCGGATGCTGGGGCTAGTACTTCTCTCTTGAGATTGCTTATTTACTGCTTGCCTGTCTTTCTTGGTTTCACATGCGAAAACCTATGAACTAAATACTTCATGAAGGCGATTGTGAAGATAATTAAAATTAGTTTTCAATGACTTATGAAATGAGTCGTGGCCACTAGCATTTATTTACAAAAACTTATGTTGTGTTTAGTGACCATAAGCCTTTAACCCTTGTGCATCAATTAAAAAAAGTTACACGTAGGTACATAGTGGACAAAAATGTCTGCGTCAAAAAACTGTCATAAAAATGTGATGCTTGGGAGCACAGACTTAAGTTTAGTCTAATTTTAAAGAAGACCCTTGGCAGATTATTGCTGAAGTATAAAAATAATAATAAGTAAATCCCCCCCAAAAAATGAAAATGAAAATTATTAATGAACATTATTTTATATAAAATATATATTTTGCTAAAAAAATTTGCTTTTGGTACGATTTTTTGTGCGCAGTAACAGATTTTCCCCATTGGATGTCAGCAAAACTCCACTGGTGCACACAGTGATTGGATTTTAGATTTGCAGTTGAGTCCATTCGTACCAACACACCCACACAATTGTCGTTGCATAATTTATCCAAATGGCTCTATAATATGCCTAAGCAGAAAACAGGAATAAAGCGAGTATTTGCTTTATAGGCCAAACCTGGAAAATGGCACCAGCTGGTAAAAAATTGTAAAATGTTTCATTTTGAAGCCTTGCCAACAGAATGAAAGCCTCTTAACAAAGATTGCATCATTTTATAGTTAAATGGCCCTGGGATTAAAAATTGCAATGGGGACATTTTTATAGGAAATGCCGGTGAAATAGTAAAAATCCAATAAAAATACACACCTGTGCCAAATGTTATGCAGTTAGCATTAACACAGGCAAAGTGATCAAAAAAACAAAACTGAAAAAACCAAAAATGTCCCTAAGGATGCACAAGGGTTAAGAATTATACAAATCAGGAAACATTCTGTGATAAAAAAAAAAAAGTAGTTTTAGTTTTAGAAGACAAAATAATGATCAGTGTCAGGCATGGTTGTGTGACAATAACAATGAATGAACTGAAATATTCACGGTGCAGTGCTATTACAGCACAATTAGAGCCTAGTTTAACCTAATCGCATATGGTTTGTGCAGGGTTTTGCACTGAAATTCCACGTGAAAAAGTGGTGCAACTGTTTAGTGCATTCACCCCTCAGATTTGAGGCCTGCATGTAAAACCTTCCTTCTGTAAGCCTAGAGACAGCTCTCTCTCCATGTTGGACTGGAGACCTTGCCCTGTTGGTTTGACCGCATGGTGCAGACAAGGCAATATGTCCTTCACTGCACCTGTCAGGAAGTGCTGTTAATCTCCATGGTGACAGGGAACACCCTGCTTGGCAATAAGAGTGTTACAGTCAATATAAATCAGAAGGATCTCTTCCAGGGGCTCAGGCCAACTAGTCATGCTTAGAGCCACAGACACACCACATTGGGTCACCATTGGCCAGGCCGCATTTGAGAGCGAGTCGACATGACACCTCTGTTATATGAAGTGAAGAGAAACTACAGAGTGCCCTCGTGTTTTACTGGAGTTTAGCATTTAGAATGTGTGTGAAAGTGTGTGAGTAAGGTTAATCCAGGCATCACCGAAACATTGTTCTGATGCATTTATTTATGTATTTATATCCTATTGTAGTGTTTATTACTATTTTACATTAGCTTTTGTTTTTATATGTTCAGTTTTATAAGGAAGTTTTAGTAATTTTGTGCTTTTGTCATTTATTTTTATTTTATTTTTAGTCATTTTAGTGTTCTACTTTGTTAGTTAGTAAGTTTGTCATCTAACACACACACACACACACACACATTGATTATCTCACTTTATACCCCGCTTTATGAGCATCGTGTGAGGTTCTGGTTATGTTCAGATGTCTTTGACAGTTCTGGCTTTTCACAGTAATTCTAAATATACTATAATTATGCATTATATTATGCGATTTCCAACCATGCCAAGGACACAGTCATACAAACTCTATTTCTTACTGTACTGTAATTAAAAATAACATGTTGCTGGTGTAGCCATCTCAGTATTTTGCATCATTAAAACCCATATTAAATCGTCAACATCATTCAAACACATACTAACATCTGCAGATAACTGAGACTTCTCCGAAACGAGGTTAAAATGACCATAGAGCAACACTTTGGTGAGGCACAGCTGAGTATGTTAATGATAAAGACAGGATTAGAATTTTTCGCACAGTTCACTTTGTACACCTGTAAACTAGGTTTGTACACCTGGCAGTCAAATACATTTTCAAAGTACATTTCGGTCTTTCACAGTCAGAATCACTCAAGTTTTGATCACAAGTGACAGTGTTTTTTTGCTCACTCCCTCAAGGACAGAATTAAAAAACGGAGTGAGTGAGGGTGCCTGTACGCCTTTTGTGTCCACCTTCTTATTTGCTCAAATTGTTTGCTTAGGGTCAGCAGGGAATTACATCACCGGCATGGCTGCCCTGCACTGAGAGGAAATGAAATCACAGCTGAGGTTTGAGCCAAGAAACCCCTTTATGTGCAACATCCTCCTGTGAATCACTGCCTGTTGCTATTTGTGAAGAGTTTCCAATACAAAAAGAGTAACAGAAGAGGCTATAGCTCTGGTACGTGGCAACAAGACAACAGCCTCCTCAAAATAACAGTTTGTATCAGTCTTAGCACTGATAGAGACCCCCAAGTGATGTCAACTTTTTCCCAGGGTTTAGGATGTCTGAGCTGCTAATATGGTACTTAAGCCTCCATTTGTGTTGGGGGCTGCTTAAGTCCTTAAGCTGGCATGGGGATTTGATAGAAGAAAAACAGGAGCTCTGTGTATCTTCCTGTAGCATGTCCATCAGCACTGAACAGTGGCTTGTGGCTTCCTATTTTTCAACTATGAAACTGTTGCTCATTCATACTCTCAAACTATTTATTTTCTAATGGTTAGGTGAAGAGTCTGATGGGATGGATTTGAGTTAACCAGATTTCTTGTGAGATGACCAAGTTTTATGTGATTTTTACAGCTATTTGTCAGAGTGATAGTTTTGTAAGATCTTTTACAGGAAGAACACAGAGTTCTGTGTGTGGTTTTGTGAGTGTTTACATCACTATCAGTTTAAAAATATCAAGACACTAGTGGTTCCTTTCGTGTTTGTTGAATTATGTATTGAGTTCATTTAAATGAGATTGCTTTTGTCAGAGAATTTAACTGAATCTTAAACAGCTTTTCTGTGAATCTACCAAACTAAACCCTCAGAGTAATTTATAGTTCTAACTGCACTCTGTAATACCTCTGGAAATTGGATGGTGAACTGTTGTGAAATTCTTCAGAAATATTTCAGACAAATACACTTTCAATTCAGAATATAGATTTTTATAAATGCTACAACAAATCTTTGTGAGGCATTATTATTATCAAATCAATGCTTAGCAAATCTAGACTTAATTAACTCATGGATGTGATCAAAACTATAAAATATGTATATGCAAAATAAAGTTTGGTTTTTTTATTTTTTTTTATTGAAAGAAATGAATACTTTTATTCAGCATGGACACATTAAATTGATCAAATACACACACACAGATTCCCCCAGGCAATCTGCCTTATGAACAGTTAAATGTTCTCCCCATGTGCAATGATAAATATGTGCAATACCACTTATATTTATTTGACAATAATAACCTACCTCTTTTATTCCATTCCCTGTGAATTCTATTCTACTCTGCTGTATATAACACACCTGTACATACAAATGCCTATTTTTGTTTATTTATATATTATATATACATATGTGTCTTATTCATATATCGTTATTCTTTATTTTTTATTTTACTATCTGTGTACTGTTGTTGTCTCTGTGTACTGGAAGCTTCTTCTGTCACCAAAACAAATTCCTTGTGTGCACATACTTGGCAATAAAGTTCTCTCTGATTCACACACACACACACACACACACACACACACACACACACACACACACACACACACACACACACACACACACACACACACACACACAAACGGACACGGACACAGACACACACACACTGTATACAGTTACATATATGCCTTTATTGTTCTGGCAGAATGTCATGGGGGGTGTCAAGTAGTCAGGCAATGCTCTTCACTTTAACATGCTGTCTGGAAGTTGTTTTCCAAGAGATTACCCATTATCCTGTGAACTGTGTGAAAGACAAAAATCTCATTTATAATGCAGTTTCGAAACCTTCCAGACTACTCATGTGCCTTACATTTGAGTAATCAAGAGCAATGTCACTTTTAATGCCTTTAAAGTACTTATTAAGAGACAATGAATACAGGCATGCTGAATTAAAAAAATGCAGTTGTCATTGAACAGTGTTAATGGCTGATTTTATCAGCTCGCTGAGAGGGAGCAGCGTTTTAATGGATTCTCATCTCATCATAATGAACCTTGTTTTGTCGTAGCGACGGTCACATTAACCTACTTTGATGCTTGCAGAGTTTGTTGCGATACATAAAATCAGTGGTGAACAACAAGCTATATTTATTTGAAATTAGTCTGTGTATCTTTAGAACAATTTTAAAAAATCATCTTCTACAGTTTGTGCAAGAGATCTCCAAATCACGGCACCTGAGACGTCGACGGCTATCCAAAAAAAGGAATATGTTTGAATTGGAGGAAAGCCTTTGATTTGGGCTCTGTGATTAGTGTTTTGTCACAGTGTTTTAGCGGGATCCATGTCACTGAGTTCTGGCTTTGGTGGGTATTTTTGCAGCTGGTGCTGCTGGGAGTGAGTAGAGGGGAAGAAAAGAGCACAAGACAAAAGGGGAATGGAAAGTAAGGTCTCAGTAAGCACTACTAGATAATCTGACCAGAGAGTGCTTGCAATGAGGTGGCCACAACAGACACAAGGACTTACGTTCCCATGCTTTTAATCCTCAGATAATGACTAGCTAGACCTGAAGAGAGTGAGTGAAATATTCATTTACCCTGACTCAGCTTTGGAAATTGTGCTTGTGTGTGTGTCCATGGCCTCCAGTAACCACATAATTTTTCTGTAAATCTGAGTCGTTTACTGTATGGTCTACAGGCATTAAGTTCATTTCAAATAGACTATGTGAAACCATTCTGGTGTTTATGGATTTGTATTCAAGAATCATAGTCTGCCATCTAGTGTTGTAGAGAGAGTTCGCAACATGAACATAGCTTGTACACAGCATGTCATGAATGGAAAAAGACAAATGTTTGCCGGCTTGCATCACAAGGTGTTTTTCCAATAAGCCGCATTTGTTGCGGTTACTCACTCCTGACTGTATTTTCCACCTGTAATCCAGTGTAGTCCATGGAATTTGGGAGGTGTTGGCCCAATGAAAGCTTTATCCTCGTCAGAGATTCCATCTCCCCACAGACTCACTCTTCAAAGGCTATATTGCCCTAACCAGACTGTATCCCCTGTCTAGAGATGTGACAATGCATTTTATGTTGGAACTCTCTAATCTTTTATCCACATAAAATGAGGTGCGTAAAGTTCCTGAACTGTTTTATAGGAGTTGGCTAATACAGTGAAATGATAAATGGACAGGGTGCGTGGGCGGATGAGACATTTCGGAATCCCAGGGTTCGTGACCTTGTGTCTCCTGGGTGGTAAATGGCATAGCTTAAAATAGTTTTAACAAGTCTAACAACCGCTTTAAATGTGGCACTAATGACTATGATTGTATGAGGTGAGAGAGACACATCATATTTCAAAGCCTCTGTGTTCAGTCCAGGTATTATGCTTGACATTCACATGGTTTGATTGATATCGGAATATCTTGGTTGAACTGTGGTCACATTATTTGTTCTCTGTATCAACCTGTATGAGTGTTCCGGTGAAATTTTCTCAAATTCTGTTTTGTGCATTTGTTCAAATTATGAATTTTAAAAATGTTCCTATAGATATGAATTTTAAAGGGTTAGTTAACCCAATTTTTTTAATTGTCATCAATTACCTCACTCTCATGTTCTTCCAAACTTTTAAGACCATATTTAAAGAATTTCTCAGTTTTCGAAGATGAAGGAAAGTCATACAGGTTTGCAATGACACGAGGGTGAGTAAATGACTGAACTACCCTTTAACTTTAGCACACAGATACAGTACATAAGCTCATTCCCCCATCTGCTGGTGAGGACTGTAAGTGCAGCAGGCCTCGGCTCATAGCAGTTCTCATGTACCTTACAGTTATGATAAACATATGCCTGTTTTTAATTGTATATCTTTCCTGTTTATTGCCACTGGTAAATTAGTTTAAGAATACAGGCTGTGATACTTCCAGTTGCACCTGTTGATTTGAAAGACACAAAACTTTGAAAAAAATGCAGCCACCTGAGTAGAATTCAGACATTATATATATATATATATATATATATATATATATATATATATATATGCATATTGAGCTATGTTTGATTACTCTGTGATTCAGAGGCCTATATATGCTAAACACAGACAGTCTGATGTGTTTATTTATACAGGAATCACAATCATGAGAAACAATTTACATTAGTACAACAGTAAGTGATGGGTATCAAACAAGTTGTTCTCCATTGTTTAATTGTATTTGTTTAGCTAAATCCAAGTAGATTGTTTTGCTGTTGTTAGTACCTCACTTTTTTCTCAACAACATCATAAATGTATAGGTCAAAGGAGGATGCTAACGTGGTAGATGTGATATGTCCGGGATAGCTACAGAACATACTACTTTAATGGTCGAGTACATGCAATGAAAGTACAGGAATTCTGACATAGTTAAGATATATAATGTTTTTCATGACAACAGTAAAAGTTGTGGTGTCTCATGCTGCAGTTCATCAATACACACTATTTTAGTGTGAAATTACAGTATATTCCAGGTTGATAATTGCATTACTTTTACAGTAATTCCACAGTAGGACTTTTCTTGTATCCTACGGCACTCTTGGAAATTTCCTCTGTAAAATCTACAATATCATACTATATTTCTACAGTGCATGTGCACTATGAAGGTACCTAACCAACAATGAATAGATTGTGCTGTGGAGTTTCTTGATTTTTGTTGGTTTTATCTCTGCTCCTGAACTTATTTTTGGTTCACTTTTAGCAGTTTGTGTTGTTTGTTTATTTTGTAATGTTCCGAATTTATCTTTTTTATTATTGTTATTTGTTGAGTGTCACCATTGTTGTGTTTTGTATGTCGAGTATTGATGTCTTTGCATCATTAGGTGATAGAAGAAGAAAATATATATTGTGTTGCTAGATGATGTCACACCTTTCAAAGATAAATCTGAGCAGCTGCTTTAGCATTGTGAAATATCCATCTACAAACAATTATGAATTTGCAATAAGATATTGGTAAATCTTTATGCTGAAATAGCGCTAATAATAGTATAGTTTGACCAATTTAGAATAAGCCAATTAGCCTATCTTATTTTATATTCTAGATTGTCATTGTTTTAACAAATGTTTTCATTTGTCACACTTCTGGCTTGGTTAGATCAGACATTTTTATATGAATATACGAGGTCCAAAATCTCAAGCAAATGGAACATTAATCACCATTATGGTGACTTCAAAACAATTACAGTACTGAACAATATAATTTCTTACAGTGGCATGGTTACAGACAACTTTATAATGTGAATTCACAGTAAAGAGCAGTGTACTGTGATGTCAGCATAATTTTGCTGTTGATTAACAGTAATTTGTAATAAAATGACCCAGCATGCATTCATTTCACTGTAAATTTCTGTCTACAGTAATTAATACTCTTTAATCCTGTAAATTACTTTTTTAAAGATTTTTTTACAGTGCAGAAACAAAGCTGCCTCAATAGAACCTTTCCATTTTAGTATGGCTTTATTTGCATTTTTGCCAAAAGGTTTTCAAGATCAGAACCTTCTTAACTCAGGAATATAAAGACAGTTTCACTGCTCCCCTGCATTTTGTTTTCAGGCTCTCTGCTTATTTGGTTGTAAAAAACGTGAGCAGGGCCTTTGGCCAGAACCTTCAGGCTGCTCTGACCTGCCCTGAAATAGATGGCAGCCAAGTGGTAAACAACAGCATGTGGAGAATACATTGAGCAAGAGCCACAAACACAAGGCCACCACAAATCAATTGCAACAATACTGCATGTTCGTCACCTCAGTCAATTACCAAGTATTCATCTAAGCTTGGAGCTTCCAAGTCACTCGTTAATCTGTCCTGACAGATTATTCACATTCCTACCCCACATTCCTGCATTGTTTACTACTTTCCAATCAACAGTCTTTGATAATGTATCCAAATAAATCAAGTGATGGAGTATTATAATGACTTAGATCAAAATAAAATAAAAAATACAAATATATGTAGTAATTTACCTAACAACATCTTCATTATGAAACAAGTAAATGTTTTTCCTTTTCACGTATAACAATGACCATCCTAAAGAATTATATAAAATACAATGGTGAGTACAAGAGCCGGTATTAATCACAAATCGTAGAAAGGCTTCTTTTTTTAATATATATATATATATATATATATATATAAATATATAAGTGCATGCATATAAATTACATCACAGTAATCAAACACTGGTGAAATGGCGGTATGCGCAATTTTAATTCTGGCCTTAAAAGGAAAACATTTTTAAATTTGAAAAAGAAATCCCAACTTTTACATTTACTAAGTTAGATAAATGAACATTATAAGTTTGTTTGTTTTTTAAATAGAGGAATAACATTTAAAGGGATAGTTCCCCCAAAAATGAAAGTTCTGTCATCATTTACTCACCCTCAAGTTGTTTCAAAACTGTATGAATTTCTTTTTTCTGCTGAACACAAAAGAAGATATTTTGAAAAATGTCTGTAACCAAACAGTTGATGGACCCCATTGACTTCCATAGTATTTTTTTTTTTCCTACTATGGAAGTCAATGGGGTCCATCAACTGTTTGGTTACAGACATTTTTCAAAATATCTTCTTTTGTGTTCAGCAGAAGAAAGAAATTCATACAGTTTTGAAACAACTTGAGGGTGAGTAAATGATGACAGAATTTTCATTTTTGGGGGAACTATCCCTTTAAGTGTAATAAATCCATTTGATATTTAATAAGTTAATTATTTAAGATTCTATTTCAAATGCATTTATTTTTTCTTATGTCATTCCTTTATTTAAAACAAACAAACAATAAAAATACATTATTTATGTACTAATGGTAATTTTTCTTTTCAAAATAAATGTTCTACTTTTTCCAAGTTCAAAAAACCCCCCCACTGTATATTGATAAATTAAAATATTAATGTAATTATTAGTTGCAGTATATGTATTTGACACATGAAAACATAAAAAAAAACTGACTAAACTGACACTATCAGAATATTTAAAGTACTCCTTGTAATTCCACTTCCACAACCTGAGGGGTTGATTTAACATGTCCTGCCTGGCACTGAGTGTGTAAATACCCGAAGTCGTGTCTCTCTAAATGAAGTTCATTTAGAATATTCTGGCTTTTGAAAAGCTGTCCCATCCTCCACGGGCCCAGCCTTTGTGAGCTGTCATTTTAATGGCACTTCTTTCAGTGCTCCCACTGTGTGGCTTTTCATAGAGGAAATCCAGCTTGGAATAGAATAGGCCCTCATAAAATCCACTTCCTCAATTCAACTCTCTGCCGAGTGTGCGTGAGGAAATAAGGCCCCTTTCATGCCCCCACATTCCTCAGAGGGACTCAGAAGTCCAGGTAAAGGGTTATCGCTATGGTGATGGCATTTGGCACTTCTATTTTCAAGCGCTTAGATTCAAACAGTGGTGTGAGTGTGTGTGTGTGTGTGTGTGTGTGTGTGTGTGTGTGTGTGTGTGTGTGTGTGTGTGTGTGTGTGTGTGTGTGTGTGTGTGTGTGTGTGTGTGTGTGTGTGTGTGTGTGTGTGTGTGTGTGTGTGTGGTGGGGGTATGGTATTTGTATGTGTTTCTAAAGTCTGCCCAGTGCCTGCTGCAGAAATAAACTGCAAATTAGAAGCTTTATCTTTGGGGATCGTTTTACACACATGGCAGTCGCTCCTGCGTCAGAGGGAGCGAGGGGAGGTGGGGGTGAGGACGAGATGGGCTGTCCAGTCCTGGTGCTCTCTTTCTGCACTGCAATGGAGAGAGATAGACGGCCTCTGCCATCTGCCCCCAGTCACTCCAACTGTTTGGGTTCAACATGATATAACAGAGTTATATGTGTAGAGACAGGCTTATGTGCTATGAACACCAGTTTGCTTTAATACTGTGTGTAAGGCTAAAAGGATGGTGTTGATATTAACAAGATGTTTGTGTTATTATTATATAACTCAGAATAGATCAGGATACTTTTTAGTATGGTTCTTTTAATAAATCTGGTTAAAGAAATTAGAATTGCATTATTTAATACCTAATGCATGAAATATTGGCCTCACACCAATCAATGTGTTTCGTAAGTCTCTATGAACAGGCCTCACCTGAAATTCAGAATCATATATTGCAATCAGTGCCTGTCTATACGAACTTGCAGCATCTTGTATTTGGGTTTCGTCAGATTTTCCTAGCATCTTGTGTTTGCTTAAGAAAAAGTAAGTTTTTGGAAAATATTGATAATGTTTAGTGCTTATTCAGTGCTATTAATAAAAAAAGAAAAAGTCATTTTTTTTAATCCACGCCCAAAATGCGTTATACATCAGTGTATATAGAAATGAACAAATCCATGATGGAATAATAGTGATTAGCCAGAAAATGGCTTATGATAAGTGATATAGAATTACAACATGCCATATTGACTTCTTTAAAACTAACATAATGATTTTGTATTATCTTCATCTAGGGCATTTTGGCTTTTTTTTTTTTTTTTAGCAAATGTTGACACAATTAGATTTAATTGTTTAAATTGATTAAATAATCAACATATGCATTTAATTTGATACAGTTTTTTAATCAGTTGGCAGGACCTTATAGCAATGCATTGTATGGTGCAATGATCCTAACATTTGTTAGACAGTGTTCTGGTGTTTAATGTCGTCATGTAACGTAAATTGCAATAGTCTTTTCATCCCTGTTGTGACGTATATTGAAGTAAAAAAGCTTCTCGAACAAGAAAAAAAAAGGTACGGCGGGACTTGATTTTGTCCATCAGGAATTGACTGGATGATTTTTATTTGCTGTTGCTGTTATGTCATGTGAGTGACAGGATGTCACGCCCTCGTGCCAGTAAACCTGTCATCAGAGAAGAGAAGAGATGTTGCTGCATGAGGGAGGGGAAAACATTTTGATTCAAGATTATGAGGGCACATTTGAAAAGAATATGTGCACGGATAAATAATTTATTAAAGGGTTAGTTCACCCAAAAATGAAAATTCTGTCAGTAATTACTCACCCTCATGTTGTTCCAACCCCGTAAGACTTTCGTTCATCTTCGGAACACAAATTAGGATATTTTTAATTAAATCTGAGAGCTGTCTCACTCCTCCATAGGCTTCTATGTTATTGAAACTTGCCGGCCCAGAAAGTTAGTAAAGACAATGTTTTAAATAGTCCAAGTGACTCCAGTGGCTCAACCATAAGTTTATCAAGCGACGAGTCAGAACGTAGGCTCACTATTGGCCAGCATCACACACATGACCAGCGTCGGCCAATAGTGAGCCTTCGTTCTGACGTACAACCCAGAAGCGCTGCGCTGTTACACTACGTGAACACACACAGAAGAAAATGAATAGTTGAATAAAGTCGTTATTTTTGTTTTGTTTTTGCGAACAAAAAGTATTCTCGTTGCTTGATAAACTTAAGGTTGAGCCACTGAAGTCACTTGAACTATTTTAACGATGTCTTTACTAACATTTCTGGGATGGCAGATAAAAATGACCTAGCAGCCTATGAAGGAGTGAGCCAGCTCTCAGATTTCATAAAAAATATCTTAAGTTGTGTTCCGAAGATGAACGAAAGTCTTACGGGGTTGGAACAACATGAGGGTGAGTAATTACTGACAGTATTTTCAGTTTTGGGTTAACTAACCCTTTAACACTGCTATATTCCATTAAAAATAAGAATTGACTATTTTGATTTCACAGTGACTTTAAAGATAACATGCTGGTTATTAATTTTTCTATCTATCCATCTATTGCTTTATCTGTCAGTCTCTATCCATCTATCCATCTCTGAAATGCAGGCACATTTGTCCTGTCCTCTTCTTACTGTTGTCTCGTCTCCTCACTTTCAGGAAGGATCTAATATAACTGTGCGCCTCCTTGGTGCCCCATCCTCCTCCAGTCTCAGAGTTCTGTGCTGCACTTGCTGTGCCATAAATCAAAGCACTAAGCATAGCTTTGAAAGCTGAAATTAATCTCTGAATAATTGCTTTCAGGCAGCTATGCAATTTTTCTAAGCATTTGGAGCAAAGAGCACCTTCTGATTGCACCGAGGTACCCATCACTGTCACACAGCCAATACCAAACACACATTGTGACGTTATAATGTTAGTGGGGTGCAGGGGTAGAGGGGTGTACTGCGCTTCAGCTGGCAATGGCATCCCAACACTGCGCAACTGAGACCTGCTGAAAATTGATGGAATGAAAACATTATTATTCCCACAAATGCAACAAATTTAGCTGGATTCTCCGGTAATTCGACTAAATGTGCCTCCAATAAGACCAATACACCATGAGTATTTCCAAATCCTAGAAAGCCAATGCACTTGTTGTGAAAATCTATCTAAAGGTTAAGAAGATCATTTTGATAGGTCATGGCTGTGGACGGGTGACACCCGTACATCACTCCGATACCTATGGAATCCCACAGAACTGATTTGCTGTTAATTAAAGACTCAGCGTGGTGCTGGAGTGTCTGGGATGATGGGAAGGAGACAGGTGTGATGAGTCCGGCTCCTGTCAGTGCAAGAACATACTCAGCACCTGCAGAGCCATCGAGAGGCCCGGGCACTGTTACAGCACGTCCTAGAACAAGCTGGCTGGCATAAGCAGGCAGACAGGTGTGACTCTGAAGTTGAAGCGGAGGGCCGTAGAAGTATTAACTCCTTGGTCATAGGATTTCCCAGCATTGCACAGCTCTGCCTGTCTCAGCGAATCCACTCATATGCTAGCACTGACAAGCCCATCTCTCCTTTAGCACCCAGAAACTGTTTCATAATCCAAATATAGGTCATGGATATTTACCTGTGGTAAATATTTACCTGCTATATGCTGTTATATTTTGTTTATATTAAAAATATTATTTTATAATTTACTTATATTGTTTATATTTAAGTAAATTATGCTTATTTAAATTATTATAATTGCAGCCTTATTACCTGTAGTCTTGGAAAGACCAACTAAACTAAAGTTGAATGTTCCTCACTCCAGCTGAAATATTCTAGCTGTTCTGATAGTATGATAGTATTAATTCTCAGCTACAGTTGCATGCACAAGGCTTGAAGTCAAAGAGACCACAATATAATAATTAGTTATGCCAACAGTGGAGGGGGAAACACACTTAAGGTCTTTAGAATGTAACCCTGGATCCAGAGCGAGTGCCGCTGGTTCCACAGGCACCCACTAGGCAAGGTGACACTCTTGTATTTATATTGTTCTGCAACTGAGGATGGGAAAGTCCTGGCCTGCCCTAGTGTTTCTAGGAATTCTGCCATAATTTGTCAGGCATCGTGACTTGTAATCAAGAAATGTAATCAAATAAATTACACAAATCCATAAGATTGCTAATACAATGTGTGCTTGATCCTCATGTTGTGAGTCACATCGTAAGTTTGGCCTGTTATGTAGAACATCTGCTGGAACACTTCTGTGGTCATTTATGACACTTCTTGGTGACACTTTATTTTACAGTGTCCTTGTTACATATGTTACATGTACTTAGCATAGTAATAACAGTACATTATGCATAATTACATGCAACTAACCCTCAACCAAATCCTACCCTAACCCTATAGTAAGTACATGTAGTTAATTCATATTACTCAGAACCTAAATATATTACACTGTAACAGACACCTTAAAATAGTGTTACCCAATTTTGATCTCGCATTTAGATTTTATTATAGAATAATTAATGCATTAATCTAAGAATAAATAGTTTATTATTAGCGTTAAAGGTCAGTTCCGTAAATAATTGAATGGTTGGTGAAAATAAGCATCTGATAGGATACCATACGATAGCTTGGTGTGAGGAACCAGAAAGTTTATCAAATGCTTTCTGATTTGCTTTCATTTTAACAAAAAAGTACATTTACCTCAAATGTTAGAAATCGCAAAAATTGGATGGTACAAGACCTGCGTATGAATGCGATCACTTAAAAACTAGCTTTTTGTTTTTTGCAAAGAGCACCCCAGTTTGTGTAATTCAGCTACATTAGAGTTAAAAGAAGTGAGATCAAATATCAAAAAACAGAAATGAAATGAAGAATGAAGAACAGAAAAAAATGAGCAAATCACAGAACAAACAGGCAACAAAATTAAGAGGTAATAATGATAATAGATCTTTGATCCATAGAATATTGTTTTGTAATATTATAATAATGGTGAGACTGGAAAATGACTCGAGCGGGATCTGAATTTGGGTCGTCCGCACAAAAGCACCATCATGCAACGTGTTGGCACACGTGAACCGTCCATCAGGCCTTGTCCCTGCCTGAACTTCACTTAAAAAAGAAATGGAGGACTAGAATTTCTAGCTCCAGCCCTGTCCGTAGTGCAGCCATAGCGCACATGTTCACATGCGCCTTTATAGTGGTTAAGTGCTCATAGTGCTCCCGTGGGGATGCAGGTCCTGTGTCATTTTGCCGTAGTAGATCCCTATAGTGTGCTAGAATACAGTGTGAGTCAGAAGCTTGCTAACTATAATCTGGTTCTGAGGTTACTTGTTTCATGGAAGATAACTTCATTAATGTTCTATTTACAGCAGGTTTGTTTTTCGGACTAATAATTGGCCAACACAAGAATAAGTATTTCATTACATGCACTTGGAACTGTGCATGCATCTCTTCTCTTCCTCCAATGGCTAATGGTGTTAGCAGCAGGCAGGCCTCTTTATGTCTCTCTGCCCACAGAGGAATCTTGATGCGTTTGATATTCTCCTAACAGCTGCCGGAGACAGAACGGGGAATGCTGGGATTGCTATGTACAAGTGAAAATGTCAGGAGGCCTCCTGTACAGAGGGTGTTATTTATAAGGCTTAAAGGAAAGCGGAGAAGATCTGCTGGGTGTTAGAGCTTAGTTACGCAAAGAAATCAGCTCCATTACCTCTGCTTTTTTTTCTTCTTAAAAAGTTGGTTGGTTTATTTGTGCAGATAAAATGTAAACATGGCACTGATTAATGCAGCTGTCTGTCAATATAACCCACACACCACCATGTGTAAATTTCTGGAAAGATAGCTGTTGGATAATTTATAAACACAGACACTAGGTGTCACTATACTTATTTAGTTCTCTGTTTTGTTGTTTACACAGGTATAGGGGATGGCAGACTAGCAGTTAAAATGTTTACACAAACATGGACTTGATCCCAGGCAATGTGGGAAATAATGAGTGTGAAATTGTTTATCATGATCATTGTCCTTGGAGTAGACATTTGTTTATTGTGGATATTATTAATAATAATAACAATAATAAATAGAATATCATATTTTAAATTAATAATAATAATTGATAATAATATTAAATATTTTTTCCTGGATCAAGAAAATGCTCTCGTAACAAAGGATCAGTGTCTAGGACTGACTTCTGGTATCCTCTCTACTCATAAAGCTATGATGTAATGCTGGTTTTGTTAAATCTACTCCTGAGGAAGTTTGAGATAATGAACCTTTTGCAGAAGGGAACAGTCCAGGGTTGGGTCAATTGTCAACTGGTAACTGTATGAAGAATTGGGCCTCAGCAAACTTCCAAGGGGGCCTAAAGATGATTTATATAAGGAATATCTTGATTTTTGTTGTTGTTGTTGTTGTTGTTTTAGCTTTTGATTGTTTTGATTCACCTCCTCAACAAGTGTGTTAGTGAGTGTGTGTGTGTGTGTGTGTGTGTGTGTGTGTGTGTGTGTGTGTGTGTGTGTGTGTGTGTGTGTGTGTAGTAGTAGTAGAATAAAAACCTGTATATGAGTTAGTCTAATTTTAAAAGTATGATTTTTAGACCTGGAAAAGTCATATAAATTAATAAAAATTGTATGACTCCATGCGCATTTTTAAGTTAAATATACATTTTTCTAGTTATGCAAAGCCCTGGAAAGTCTTGTCAGGTAGAAATTGAGTCAAAAGAATATTTTTAAAAATCCCTATTGTTTCTCCTTATCAAGTCAATCACGAACAGCTGGAAAAGTCATGGGGCCTTCGAATTTTTTTGTAGTGCACCAGTTGGGTTATGTCTGCCTTGAATATCAAGTTCAGTATCAAGTTGAGTATCGGTTAGTTTGAAACTTTCTAGAGCAGAGAGGAAGCTTTGTGCACTCCAGACATCAGTGTTGTTATGCTCTGGGTGCAGTGCCCTAAAACGCTGCCCTATTACTCCACTCCCGAAGTGCACCCCTTGAACTCTCGGGAGACATTTATCACAGGGCCTGGCCCTCCAAGCAATCTCTCCTCTCTCTCTGCCTTCCTCTGCACATAAACAAAGTCTTGGTCGAGCAATTTGAACTTCATCAGTGCTCTGGCTAACTTTAGCCTTTCTGTTTGGGGGTGGGAGGGGGCTTCCATTCCCATAATACAACTTGCTCACCCCTACGGACATTTGACACAGCTGATCCCCCTCCCCTCCATATCGGTGCGTTCAGCCCCCTGCTCATCAGGACAGAACAGGCTAAGAGAGAGAGAGGGGACTGGTCCGGGGGGCAGAACCCAGAGCGGCTCATGTTTCGCAGGGCTGGGAACCCGTTGGCTATGGACTTGAGTTGAGATTTTGTGTTTTGTAGTTTCGAAAGGCAATCAGGAGGCTGGCGGCCTGGCCTCTTTGGTACAATGCTCCTGGATTCCAGCTGTTACAGTAGCAGGCACGATTCTAGGAATTGTTCCGTGCGCCAAGACACATCCACCTTACATCCCTGGACAAAGCCTGGCAAATGAGAGTTTTGAAGTGAGTGGAACAAGAGCGTACGAGTGACACTGGCTAGAACGGAGTTTTCTGCAAGTTCCTGAACGGAAGCTGATCCTCCTGAGGACCTACTGTTGGAGTAGCTTGTCCAATTTCCTTATTTGGAGGGTTTTTCCTCATTTCTCACTTTTTGAATCTTTTGACATTGCCAATATGATGATCAAGGAGGCCTCGTTAAGGGAGGATCCCGACTTGCGGGGCGAACTGGCCTTTTTGGCCCGAGGCTGTGACTTTGTCCTTCCGTCACGGTTCAAGAAAAGGCTCAAGTCTTTCCAGCAAGCCCAGGTCAGTAGCCAACCTCTGTAGTTCAGTAAAGAATGCCATAGCTAACTCTCACATGCCAGACAAGACAAACTATTCACAGGCAGATACCAACGTGTTTATTAATAGGATAGTGTAAGGGGGTGAGGCAGGACAGGAATACAGTGTCCAAGTGTTGCGTACTGGAGCTTCGAGGAGGGGGGAGGGAGCGGACGGGCCGGTCCGGGTTTGAGCCACAGCTGTTCTCTTCAATACATCCATTTGGTCCTGTCCTGCCTTCAGTAGATTTCTTCAAAAAATTTCTGTTTGATTAACAGTAAGACTGTGCCGTTTAGAAATAAGCGGCCTCAGGTGCACGCTATGACTCAAGGGTTTTACCCAGAGACCAGAATAAGAACAGTATGTCAAGACTATGTATAGAATGTGTTGGACATTTCCACAGCTTGTTATTAGAAGTTTAACCTTGGTGCCGCAATGTCCTGTCTGAAAAGAATGAAGTAAACTGACATCAGCTGTTAGTGTCGGGCCTGTGAATTAGACTGTAAGCATGCAGTGTTTTGGAGCACCATGCAACATGTCCCAATCATTTATCCAATCCACAAAGAGTTGAGCCCAAATCACTCTACTTCACTATTATATCAATAAGAAAAAAATGCAGGTGGAAATAAAAGTAAACAAACCCCCTTGAAATGAAGTATTTGGCTTGTTTTGGTGAGGGCGAGAAGATTAGGTGGAAAATATCTGTCTTATTTTTTGCTGAGGAGTTCCTGTCATCACATCGGCAGGAAAGTTGATGAGACCGAAGTTAATTGATCAACGTGAATATGCAGAACGAGAGCCAACATCCTCGCACAGCAAGTACCGGAGAAAAGTTTTCATAAAGATCGCTTGCGATTAAGTAGGCATTTTTAATGTCACAGACTACTTTAAAGGCATTGTTTACTTGTTAATTTGATACCGCATATTACTCTAAATACTTCTGTAGAGATTGGACATGATGCTGAAGTAAATGCTTATGAGAAGATGTGCACTAAATATACAAAATATGTGCTGCCTTGATGTCTTCTCAATATTGGTTGAAGTCATTCCTGAAATTTTCTTTGTATTACTTATACATCTTGTCACGCAATGTCGAACATTGTATATTTTTATATTAAACAACCACTGTTAACACCATTTTTTCATATCTACTGTTTGCTTCATGCACATCTTCAGCTCAACTTTTTTAGCTTGGCTTCTTCGATCTGTTGTGGAATGACATTCATATTCAGCTGAATTTCTTTGAGGTCTTGTGAAGCAAATGTTGAACTTGGCCTAAACGGTTGTCACACCCATGGAGATCCTTATTCTTTCTCTTATTGTTTATCTCTCTGTGTCTCAATAGATCCAGCCTGAGAAGAAACCTGGAACACCTCCTCCAGCTCTTGCACCTGCACCCTCCTCGCCAACCCCACGGTCACCCAGTCCTCCGCCAGCCAAAGTGGTGGCCACGCCCCCACCCTCCTCCATAAACATTCCACGCTTCTACTTCCCCAAAGGCCTTCCAAACTGTGCAGCCAACTATGACGAGGCCATTGCCAAAATTGAGGCAGCCTTCACAGAGTTTGAGGAGGAGAAAGCTGACATTTATGAAATGGGGAAGATAGCAAAGGTGCATATGAAACTAGAACTGTTTTTCCTGAAATGAGATTCATAGTCTGAACCGTTCTCAATAGCCTTAGATTGACAGCTTTGAACATGCAAGCTGACACTTGTTTTTCGAAGTCTTCGCCAGCAGACCTGCTTGCCAAATTGTATTGCCACAGCATTACGATGGATGCCGTCTCTAAACAACATTCTATTATATTTTCTCACATTTTGAATAATATTTTAACATTAGCATATAATGAAGAAATATTAACAGAATAATCCATCCTGACATTTACACTATGAGAATCAGATATTTGGACCCTTAAAGAGGATCAATCTTATAATTTACATAAATTATTTTTTGTTTTTTCATAATTTAAGTAATATTGAGATTTAATAAAAATGTGTTATCAGCTTTTATTTCTTTCTTTGAACAGTACATGATTATAATTATGTATTAATTAATATGAATTAATTAATATTATAATTCAATGTCAATGCCATTTAAAATGCAACGAAAACAGAAAATTCACGCATTGCATTTCACAGGCATGCGGATGTCCCCTCTATTGGAAATCACCAATGTTCATTTGCGCTGGTGGAGAGAGAACAGGTTTTGTTTCTGTTCACTCATTCATTGCAACATTTAGAAAGTAAGTGTCAGCACACACATCACATCACATCTTTATACATCTTGTGTGGCATTGGATTGAGACTTTCTGCCTTTATTCTTCTTTACAGGTTATTGCACAGCTGCTACGATGATGCATCCAAGTTTGTTTACTTGTTGGCCAAACCAGGCTGCAATTACCTGGAACAAGAAGATTTCATCCCTCTATTACAGGTTGGAACATTACTCTTGTGATTCATTGTTTTTTTAACAGTGCATATAGCTGTGAAAAATAAACCTTTTGGAACCACCTGTATTTCTGCATCAGTGATTACTAAAAGTAGATATGAACATATGATAATGAAGAAAAGAAGTCTTAGGTAAATGTAAAATAAAAAAATATGCGACCAATAGAGGATCTAAATGGTGCACAATTTGTTTTGTTAAAATTGTGAAAAAACAAAATGATTTGTTTTCCTGCTTTATATTATATTATATTATATTATAATCTTTCCAAACTGACTGTCTCGTGTTGGATATTAGAGGCTATTTTTTTATTATAGTTTGTAATAGTTGTTTTATTTATTTTTGTGTTATAAATAATGTTACATTTAATAAATTCATTACATAGGTAGTCTAAAGGATATTTGTAGACTTAAACTCAATCTTGTTTTTGTTTTGTTTTTTGATTAGGACATTGTGGACACTCATCCAGGCCTGACATTTTTGAAAGATGCTCCTGAATTCCATTCCCGGTACATCACAACAGTAAGCATCTTTATGAAGGGCTCAATCACACAGACAGAAGTTTCTCATGGGGATAAGATTACAGGAATTTTTTTTTTTTAAACATCGCTTCACAACTTTTTGAGTGTCAGCGTCTGTCAACTGAGTTTGAAAGCCTTGTTAGCTTATTTAGGTGTTTACAGTAAATCAGATCCAGCAATCTGAGCTGGTGAAGCGTCGAAACAGTGAAACCTGGAGTGCGCCTGTATGTCTGTCTTTCTGCCTGTGGGACAGCTGCAACACGTGCTGTGAAGGGAGATGGAGGGGGTGGGAAGGGCAATGGCGTCAAAGTGGCCTGACATCACGGAAACACGGATGCCACCAAAGGTCTTGCACAACCCCATATTTAGACACTTCCTTGCACTGGTGCACTGGCTGACACACCCCGGTACCAATTTCTCCTATGAGGAATGATCTACCATGAAATGTTAATCCACACTGATGTCACTGTTTCTCTTGGAGCCTGAAGCATGGGGCCTTTGTCACCACAGGGCTAGATATAACCCAGTATGTCTCCATATGACCAGTCGCTAGACATCTGTACCTACAGGCAGAAAGAACTTCTGGATGGAATGTTCAGTAATATTTAATACAAATTGAAAATTCTGTCATCATTTACTCCAAACCTGTATGACTTGATATTTCAGAGCTGTGATGGATGGAAGATGTAGATTCCAACAGTTGTATAAGCTTAATTAAGATGTCCCATTTCTCTCTGGTTTCAGTGTGCACTTGGGCTGTTATTTTTAGAGTATCAGATTTCCACTACACGATTATCGTGGCCAAAATAGTCACATTAGTGATATTATTGTGTTATCTATTGAAATTGCGAATAAATAAATAAATAAATAATGCTATCAGTCTTTCATATGTAGAGTTTCTCGCTATCGTCTGTCATCTCCGACAGTTTTGTGCAACAGTAGTAGATACAAACTGCGTCATCATCGTCATCTTTTTCTGTTTTATGATGAGTGCTAACAAGCGTTAAGCTGCAATACTGCCACTTACTATGTTGGAGTGTCAACCTGAATTATTTAGGTTATCATTTTTGTGTTTATTTTTATTTTTATTGAAGAACACTGTTATCATCAACACACCCATCGACACCCCTGATAAACACATTTGCTCTGCAAAATATCACTTCTTATCAAATGTGGCATCACTGAAATCCAGAGTATCATTTCTCAGTTAGGCTTTGACTAGAGGCCATTATTTAGAGGTTCCAGGTTCTGGAACTTGTTTAAACATTTTGGGCCAGATTTACTAAACAGGGCAAATTAACGTGAGAGCGCTTTTCCAAAAAAGCGCAGGTGGGAGTGGAAAGTTTGCACGTGATCTACTGACGACACGTGTGCACATTAAAGAACGCAGACGCAGCCGGATCATTTCCATAATGACCAACGCAAGAACGCAAATTAGCGTCTGGTTTAAAACATACTTTTTTGGGGCTTTAAATAATAGCACCAATACCAGTAAATTGACTTGCGCAAATCTTAGGAAATCACCTTGCATGATTCATTTAAATACTCTCCTCCCATAAATTTTGCGTCTGAAAGGGAAATTTCTAGAAATGCATATTCAATAAGGTCAGCCGCAAAAATAACCCTGTCCACGCCTCTTCAGCGCTAATTTTTCACTGCATGTCTTTAGTAAATCCTGACAATAGTTTTTTGATGCCAGAAGAGTTAGTAGATCTGGCCCCTAGGCTTTATGTATTTGGATTTCATGATTATTATGATGTAGAACATGTAGAGAACATCTTAAAGTAACCACTTCAAAGACTCTTTTTGGATTATGTCCAAAGTAGTAAATTATTTTATTGTCGATTGTTCCTAGATTGAGTGTTTGAAGATTAAGCAAGCACTTTAGTCTAGGTCTTTTAAACTTTTCTTTAGAACTTTTTGACATCCTTAACTCCATGATGTCCTTTCTCTACTCTCCAGGTGATTCAGAGAATATTTTATACGGTTAATCGCTCCTGGACAGGCAAGATCAACATGACAGAGCTCAGAAGAAGCAACTTCCTCCAGGTAAACACTATTAAATGCCACCATAACTCTAGGCCTTCAATGTGTTGAATTAAATTTTCCAAACTCGAAGGGACTTTTTCATCAGAAGCCACTCTTGCTGTTTCACTAGACTCTCGCCCTGCTGGAAGAAGAGGACGACATCAATCAAATTACAGATTATTTCTCTTATGAGCACTTCTATGTCATTTACTGTAAGTTCTGGGAGCTGGACACTGACCATGACCTCTTCATTGACCCCAAGGACCTGGCCAGGTACAATGACCATGGTAAGTACACAGTGAACCTTTTTTTGCTCTAGATGAGTGTCATTTGTTAGCTTTTATCACTATTTAAAAGGAGAATTTACCCAAAAATGAAAGTTCTGTTATCATTCACTAATTTCTGGGTAAACTATCCCTTACATGAACTTGTGAGTCTCATTCAGATTCCAAACAGAGTTGTGGACTGTGTGGTACTGAGAAACGGCTTTTGATGTGTCTCTACTCTGTTCTTCTTTTCAAAGCTTCATCAAGCAGAATCATTGAGAGGCTGTTCTCAGGATCTGTTACAAGGTAGGACCTGCTGGGGAGAAATAATGTAGTATCTGAGATTTACTTGGGTGGCATACATGTAGCTTATGATACAAGTTTGTTCTTTCTTCTAGGGGAAACTCAGTGCAGAGAGAAGGAAGAATGAGCTACGCTGAGTTTGTTTGGTTCCTCATTTCAGAAGAGGACAAAAAGAACCCCACGAGGTAACGACAGATGAGATATCACAAATATGATTGCAAATTCTAGATCAGTTTTGAGAACACGTGTTATAGTTTTTGGTATTTTAAATAAATCTGAAATAAAATAGACATTTTAAATAAAAAAACTTGAGGTGCGGTGACATTTACTGTTGCTGAGCGAACTTTTGCCGATGAAATCCAGTCATTTTAAAAGAAATCTGCTTGATCAGGAGTTTCAAGTGAGGGCGATCAAGTTCCCCAGGCAGATTTCGTTCATGAATTCGCCATGGTGACCTAAGAAAAAGCTGTTTGGTTCGAAAGGGACTTCTGTGTGAGCTGTGCTTTTTACATCACTACATTAACAATGGACAATGGAGGACAAATTTCACTGAAATATCACTAATGTGACCAAACCTTTAAAGCTGCAGTCCGTAGCTTTTTGGGGTTAAAAATGATCCAAAATAAATTTGTGAGCAAGTACATAACCAGCCAGTGTTCAAAACTATCTGCTTGCCTCAGCTCGATTCAAAACGGTAAGCTTGTAATAATGTTTTTAATTCCAGTGGTACTGGTGGATTTCCACGGGAAATTCGAGCATGTCTTTGCGTCATTACGTCACATCTGTACACATAAAGAAGGAGTCTCGGCTAGTAGGCTATATTGCGTGTGAGGATGTTGGTGGTGGAGATTTATAGCCTTTTCTCACAGCACTTGATATGATTAAACTTATCGATTTGATGGCGGATCCAGAAAGGTTCAAACGGCAATCACCAGTGACAACTGGAGATTCACCCGTTGTAAAACGCGAAAGACTTCGGAGAAAAAAGAAGAGAGCAACCAGCCCATGCGAAAACAAGGATAATATCGAAAGGGCTTTAAATGTAGTCACGCAATGCTGATGTTGTTAGCATTAACAATTTGAGAACAAAGTATAATTTGCATGGTTTGACGTGATATGATAAGCGATCGTTAGATTTAATCGGCAGATTTAAAAAAAATGTTTTTGGTTGGCCAGAACAAAAGTGGATGTTACTTACTTACAGAAATTATTATGTTGGTCATACTTCCAAAAAGTAGAATCTGTGATTCCGAATGACAGTATCAACACCACCGGCGCAGTGACTGACAGCCGCACATTCTCCTCAAAACATTGGATTCATCCGTGCTGTGCCATGCTGAGGCACAACCCACGTATAGTTGATAATTCCGCGAATAACTGTAATTGCAGATTTCAAACAGAGATGGCGACAAAGAGGAACAACTGCGGACTGCAGCTTTAAACATAAACAATAAAAATTTGAAATGTTGCCTTGGCAACTAGCTGAAATAAGTAAATTTGAGTTGAAGTTCTAAAGTTATTAAACTGAAATAAAAATAAATTAAAGGTATAAATAAATAAATATAAAAAATAAAACCATAACTAATAAAATAACTATAAATAAAATTCTTTATAAATGAAAGAACATTACAAAATTGCTTAAACTAAAATTAAAAGAAAAACTGATCATATAAAAATAAAAGCTAATTCAAAATATTAATAAATATGATAATAGTATGTAAATAATACTAAAAATTTTGTTTTTAAAAAGGTGTTATGATTGATTGATAAATTAACTAGACCCATATAAAGTAAGCATCTAGTCTATCTTTTCTGGAACATAAATAGAGATTGATGGCCTAAAAGGTATTTAGACACTGAAGCCTAAGTTTTGACAAAATATCAAACAAATATGCATTTTTAAAAGAAGCACTGTACAAACACTGTTTGAAGTGTAAAAATGCCTAAAAGTGTCCAAATACGATATACAATATAAAATATAAAATAACGATAACTCTCTCTCTCTGTTCAGTATAGAGTACTGGTTCCGCTGTATGGATATGGATGGAGATGGTGTTCTGTCCATGTTTGAACTGGAGTTTTTCTATGAGGAGCAGTGTGAACGCATGGAGGGTATGGGCATTGAACCACTGCCCTTCCAGGATCTCCTGTGCCAGATGCTGGACTTAGTGAAACCAGAATGCCCAGGTAACAAACCTATTCTGATCCTCTCAAACTCATAGCTCCATCTCACCCATATTATATTCAGTCAAAACAGGAAGAACATGAGGCTACCTCTAAAGTAGAAATAACACACATAGTCTTAGTGTGTAGTATACATGCTTTAATCCCATGTTCTGATCCCATTCCTTTCTCTTTCTCACTAAATTTCCTGTCATTCTAGAGTTTCATGTCAGTTAAAAGCCCATAAATGACAATAAAAAGCTCCACCATGAATTTAGTAGTAGTAGTGAATTTAAAGTAGCTTTAAATAAAAGTGTCTGCCAAATGTAAACATGTCAATGGAAGATACTGATGAATTGTATCCCTTGAATGCACAGGAATTTGCCTTTCCAATGAATAAATGTACAGTGTATGTAATGTAAACAATTGATGATGTCTCTTGGCAGGTAAAATCACTCTTCGAGATTTGAAGCGCTGCAGGATGGCACATATATTCTACGACACATTCTTCAATCTGGAGAAGTACCTGGACCATGAGCAGAGAGATCCCTTTGCAGTGCAGAAGGTAAGAGTTTAATGGGTTGCATTTATATCCAGATCCACTGTGCTGGATGTTATATATGTTAGTACTCTGAGCATTCTGTAACTGTAAGTGTGTGTGTGTATCAGGATTTGGATAGTGACGGTCCAGAGCCCTCAGACTGGGACAAGTATGCTTCCGAAGAGTATGAGATTCTTGTGGCAGAGGAGACAGCCAATGAACAGCTACGAGAGGGGTGAGTCAATGCGCTCTGTAATGGAATGAATTCGCTACAGAGTTCATTACATTGCATAGAGATGAGATACCAACTATATGTGGTTGAACTTCATATAGCATAGGAGTATGAAGCTTAACTGTTGCATGCTTGCTTTTGCAGATCTTTCGACGACGATTACGAGTCCGATGAGCTCACGGTCTCCTCAGACATTGGAAGTAAAATGGATAAGCTGGTCATATCTGATTTATCGGCATAAGTTGCCGTTTTTGTCTACACACCATGACGTTGAATGGAGAACCACCACGCCATATTTTCCCTGACGTGTCAAAAAGGGAAAAATGTTTTTCTACATTTCATTAAGGACATTTGTGTGTGTGTGTGCATGTGTGCAATAGAACCACATCTAAAACCAAAAGGCTTCAGACACCCACAAAAAGGCTTTATGTGCAATATGTCTTAACATGTAAATGTAAACTCAATGTTTTTCACTCTCATACTGATAATTACATCCACTCCCAAACTAAACTGCCGGCTGGTTCCATCCACCCTTCACAAAGACTTTGATGTGAAAAAATGACTTTTTAGTAACTTAAGAATGAGTTTAGAATGTGCTTTAATGTGAGTGAAACTATATGTAATGCTGCCATATATTTTTGCAGGGTGGGGAGGGAAATACTAGAGAGACTTTATACTTGTGTGGCCCGTAATTCACGGAAACTAGTCCTCTCAGATTAAACCAGACATTTAAGTCATGAGATCAGCACATATGTTGTGCTATGCTGTGTTGCACATTATGTTTAAGGGACGTGGCAACGGTGCAAACGTGTTGCTCCCAGTGGTCACTGATGGTATTGCATGTTGTTGCTTAAAGAAAAGACTTTTTAAGTGTTTGAACTTAATTACAGACATAAAACCTCCTTTTACATATTTCCAGATGAACTGACCAGGACAATCTTAGACTTGAAAGTGCTTTTTGGAAATGTCCTTTCTCAGCTATATGATGTTTTTATCTGGGGTTGAAATGGTCACATCTTTTTCAAGAAATGTAAACGTGAAATATATATACTATATATATATATATATATAAATTCATCATACTTTTCATCCTCAGTGTACAGAGACATTTGTCCTATAGCATTTTGTGTATGTATTTAATTTCACCTGTAATCATGTAAAGAGAGCTGTAACATACTATTTATTTGGCGTGGACATTAACTCACAGTCCTTTTGACCCCTGACCCCTTGGTTGACCACTCAATCAAGTCACCAAAATTCAGTGCTATTAACTAGAGTTTCCACATTTAACGTCAATCATATAATCTGCAATGAATTGGAATTGCAAAAAATAACCATCTCATAGTGGTCTGCCATTGGTCGGTCAAACAGGTAGTCCCGCCCCGAACGCACGCCATTGGGTTGAAAGCGCCACAGAGCCACAATGTTTACAGGGAAATCAACCTACGCTTGCTTATAGTTCTCTGCACATTAAATTGGAGGGATTGGAGAAATGATTTTATTATCCAAAATGACAGACTTCAGCTTTACTGATAGAATGTCTCTTAGTGCTGGCCAGCCAGATTAGTGATTTACAAATGTCTCTCTGTGTGCTTGATGGCCAAACCTCCCTCCACTCGATCAGACTCTTTGGTTTATGTAATTAGTGTAATATATTTATATATGTGAAGTGGTTTTGTTTGTTTGTTTGTTTTTGTTTGTTTGTTTTTGTTTGGCCAGCCATTTTATGGTTTACCAATAGCTTTTCCTTGTACTGTAGTCTAGCTCTTTTTTGACCTAGGACATTTATTTTATATAGCCACTGTAAATGTCTTTGTATTTTATTTTTCCCATGTGATTGACTCTGCCACTGAGTGGTAGGGGACATTTAAATTATGATATATCTCTAAACTGCCAGTGTTATATAATGTGCATTAAGCTGAGTGGACAGGGGCTTTATGAAGGAATTCAATATGAAATTGCTGACAGGTGACAATCAACTGGACATGTTTCTGCAACTAATGACATGCAAGTAGCACTTAGAAAAAAAACAGAGCAATACAACTGCTGTAGTGTTACACTTTTATCAGGACTATTAGACATTAAAACACAAAGCTGAAAGTAAACTTGACTAACGCTACAATCCTGGTTCATCATTTTTATCACTAGCACATTGAGCGCTATGCAAATCTGATCTTCTGGACAGCTATTGGCAGCTACAGAAGCTGTAAACAACAAAACTTGTTAGTGTGCAACTTTTTTCTTCTTTTTAT
Organism: Leuciscus leuciscus; assembly: GCF_965113295.1. Classification (NCBI taxonomy): domain Eukaryota; kingdom Metazoa; phylum Chordata; class Actinopteri; order Cypriniformes; family Leuciscidae; genus Leuciscus; species Leuciscus leuciscus. The sequence continues at coordinate 25,834,443 of NC_138730.1, forward strand.
CTTTTTTGAGTTTTATATCTTTCCACGTGTTCTTTTTTCTTTTGGATCTGATATGCCTTGCTTGTAGACGGTGAAAGACGGGACTTGAGTAGCTTGATCTCTTAAGTGCTCTGATGAGATGGCTCTGGTGTTCGCATGAATTTTCCCTCTTTTTTTTCTTTTGGAAAATTATGAAAATAAATAAAAATGTTAATTCATGCAATGCCTACAGGCTTTTCATTCATGACAGTAGGGAGGTGCATGTGCCAAAGCTGGTCTTAGGGATAGTTCACCCCAAAAAAACAATTCTGTCATTAATTACTCACCCAAAAATTACTCACTCAAAAAGTTCATAAAGAGATCGTAAAACTAAGCCATACAAATAGTGCAGTTTAGTCCAATTTTTCTGAAGAGACTCGGTCACTTTATATGATGAACTGTTTGAATTTAGGCTTTTATTCATATATAAACATTGATCGGCGAACATAAATAGAACAACTGAACCTGATTGACGTGCGAGATCAAACTACTTGCCGAATCTCAAACGTGCTGCGAAACACACGAGAATTAACCTCATTAGATCTTGCGGAAGCTCAAAGATGCTGCGTAACATGAGAATGAACCTCACTGGTTCTTGTGGAAGCTCAAACATGCTGCATTACATGAGAATGAACCTCATTGGTTCTTGCGGAAGCTCAAACTTGCTGCATAACACACGAGAATGAACCTCATTGGTTCTTTTGGAAGCTCAAACGTGCTGCGTAACACGTGAATGAACCTCACTGGTTCTTGTGGAAGCTCAAACATGCTGCATTACACGAGAATGAACCTCATTGGTTCTTGCAAAAGCTCAAATGTGCTGCGCAACATAGAAATTAACCTCATTGGTTCTTGCGGAAGCTCAAACTTGCTGCATAACACACGAGAATGAACCTCACTGGATCTTGCAGAAGCTCAAACGTGTTGCGTAACACGAGAATGAACCTCATTGGATCTTGCGGAAGTTCAAACGTGTTGCGTAACACGAGAATGAACCTCATTGGATCTTGCGGAAGTTCAAACGTGTTGCGTAACACGAGAATGAACCTCATTGGATCTTGCGGAAGCTCAAACATGTTGCGTAACACGAGAATGAACCTCATTGGATCTTGTGGAAGCTAAAACGTCCTGCGTAACACACGAGAATTAACCTCACTGGTTCTTGAAAAACCTCAAAGGTGCTGCGTAACACACGAGAATGAACCTCATTGGATCTTGCGGAAGCTCAAACGTGTTGCGTAACACAAGAATGAACCTCATTGGATCTTGTGAAAGCTAAAACGTCCTGCGTAACACACGAGAATTAACCTCACTGGTTCTTGCAGAAGCTCAAACATGCGGCGTAACTCAAGAAAGAACCTCATTGGTTCTTGCTGACTGCGTAACAAGAGAATGAACCTCATTGGTTCTTGTGGAAGCTCAAACGTGCTGCGTAACACAAGAATGAACCTCATTGGTTCTTGCGGAAGCTCAAACGTACTCCTTAACCCGAGAATTAACCTCATTGGTTCTTGCTGAACCTCAAACGTACTGCATAACACGAGAATGAACCTCATTGGTTCTTGCTGACTGCGTAACACAAGAATGAATCTCATTGGTTCTTGCGGAAGCTCAAACGCACTCCTTAACCCGAGAATTAACCTCATTGGTTCTTGCTGAACCTCAAACGTACTGCATAACACAAGAATGAACCTCATTGGTTCTTGCGGAAACTAAAATGTGCTGCATAACACACGAGAATGAACCTCATTGGTTCTTGCTGACTGCGTAACACACAATAATGAAACTCATTGGTTCTTGCGGTTGCAGAAGCTCACAAGAATGATGAACTAAAGTCTTAAGAGTTTGGAATGACATCAGGGTAATTAATGACAGAAATTTTTTTTGGGAGTGAACTATCCCTTTAACTGCCGACAGTCCTTTCTTATTCTCTTATGATAAACCCTAAATGATATGTGGTGCATCCCATCCAGGCACTCCACGAGTTGCACTTGCAGGCACTTGCACAAGAGGCAATCAAAATGATTGCACACCAGAAAGTTGCTTTGACCCTATTACTTGTATAAAAAAACTCATTTGAATTCATTCTGAACATGTTTCATATACATTAGTGGCCAAAAGTCATGTACAGCCTAGGAAAATGTACATCTTCACCCTATATTCAATATTCAAATATATATTTATTGTGTTGCAGACATCATGATTGGCCAAGAAATTTTTAACACATGCAAAAATAAGAGAGAACCAATTCATTGTTTTATTTATTTTATTTTGCATAGTACAATAAATCCTGTAGCTGCTGTTTTCTTTCAGATAAATACCTTTTTTAAGTTGTGTTTTGATTTTTCCTCATATTTAATGTATTTAAAAAACAAAAAATATTTTCCTCATATTTTGATGGTTTAATCGAACTTGTAGGGTGTTTAAAAACAAGTATCCCTTCCAGACATCACATTTGGCCACTACTGTATATATTCACATTGCATAGCTGCTCATTGCATCACCATTGAAATATCATTAGTGATGTGATTACATTTAATTATAACAAAATAGTTTAAATTAAATTGATATATATATAAAACATTATAATTATGCAAAAACGCTAATTAAAAATAAATGAATTAAATATGGGTCAAACTGCATTTTGATAGCTAAGCTCTCTTCATCACATTCTCTACTGCGGGATATTGCTGCTTTAAGAATGAATGTTCTACCTAGACCATGACAATGAAGAAACCCCTTTTCCTATCTGTTATCAAATACAGTGGGTTCTAGCCATATATCGTATCATGCACTTTATATCCACATAGCGACTGCTTTGTGTTTTGGTACGTGTTGCCCATAAGCCCATCAGGAAATGGGTTCCTAGATCCATGTAAGAAACACAACACATTTCTTACACATTTTCATGAATTTGGCCAATCAGACCAGCTGCGCTTTTGAAATCCATTTTAAGACATGAAATTCCCTCAAATGGAAATGGACAAATTCCCTTGCAAGATTAAAATGTTCCCCTAAAAAAAAAAAAAAAAAAAAAAAAAAACTTTAAATAAAAAGTAAAATAATCTCCTTCGGTTGTGGGCATTAAAAGAGTAATGTGTAACTAATGTGTCTTTTTGAACATAAACCTTCCGGCAAATTCTTTTCATCTGATGTAGGCCTATTCATCTGAGTCTCTGAGGAAAAAATTAAGCAGCATTTCAGAATGATTTCTGAATTCTTGGCAGGAACTCAAGCAGTGAACTCCTGTAAATCCAGGCCATCTCTGTTTTTCACTGTGTGTGCAATTCATTTTTTCCGCTATTTTGGTCTCCAGAGAGGAGTCTCACTGAAGAATGTCTTCGGTTTGCATTCCATCTGCAAAACGCTCTTCCAGGTGTCCATAGGAAAAAGTTCATGTTTGTTCTGTTAATGACAAACTACAGTGGGAAATACGTTATCTGATCAATACAGTCAAACACTTGTGTCTGTCTCTTTTTGTATGTGTCATGAATTATCATCACTTTCCATCCGCCTCTTTTCTGGCAGACATGAGGAGACTGCATTACCCTGGTGTAAATGCAGAGTAGAAACACATGTTCTAGCTGTTGATGGGAATGTTTTCAGTTTGATTCAATAGAAAATGCTAAAGGTTTCCATACTGGCCAACCCGATCTCATGAGAAAACGAAGGCCTAAGTATTTCGCTAGATGGCGATTTCATGTGAATTTGCACGATGTCAATCAAAAACCTATGATTTGTAGAAAAAAATCATGAAGGTCCACCACTAAACCAAACCAGCAGATTGTACGAAAACGTACACATGAGATTGTGTGAAATTATATGAATGAGCCACCAATTTGGCTAAATTATGTCAGCTTCTCAATATGCAGTCAACTGTCAAAAAAAAATATATAAAAAAATATATATATAAATAACTTATAAAAAATAAGTAAAAAAAAAAACATGGATCTACTGTTGATGTGTCCTCTGTTCTGAAGGAACTGTCACAATGGACATTCTAAAACACTATATACTAACTTACAGTAGCTGTACAGTAAGAAATATAAGTAGGCCTACCAACTTATTTGAAAGGACTAATTACAGAAAGATTTTCCGCAAAAAAGTCAAAATGGTGCATCCACCACCCAAACCCTGACACTTTGACTGGACACAGAGATTGTAGTTTAATCTTTTGGTTATTTGATAACCTATAACAACATGTTACACATGATTGTTTATATGGGTATGGTGTGTGTGGTGTTTGTGCTGCTTCTACAAATATTTTAATGCCGAAATATGCAGTCGTCGTGGTTTGCTGTGGTAGCTGCTAGATATCTGCCTTCTTATGTTTAACTTTTCGTCTATAAAGACTGCATTATCAGACATGAGCTGAAGAAGGCCGAGAGAGAGAGAGAGAGAGAGAGAGAGAAAGTGCTTTCATGTTAGAATCAGTGTACAGCCAGCCAGCTCTTCCTGTTCCAGGCTGACACCTCTGACACAAGGGAACTTCAATAGAAGGGAACACCCTATCCTGTATCAGCCAGAAGCTGTCTGTGATTAAGAGCTGCACATATCCGTTAGAAGATGATCACTGCCCTTATTCACTCAAAATCTCCATCTCCAGGAAATCCCCAGACCATTCAGTCTCCATGACACCAACATTATTTCACACAGTCACAGAACACCTGGACACTGCACTGACATTATCCACATTTTCACCACACTATATTTTATTCAACTTATAAATACAATTTTTTTGGTGCACTTATGTGTGCTTAACCTCATTCTCTGCTTTTGTCATCAATATGATTACCATTCAGGCTTAAAGCAATGCATCTATGTGTAAAACCTAACTCATTTTCAAGCCTCCCACATAATAAATCCCAATTTAACCCCTGATAACAATCATACATTTTCAAACGTGAACTTAAACTTGAGTGTTGATTTATAAGACACATGGGCCTACAGCAATTCAGGGAAAATATTATCACGGACCTGCTGTAGCCTAGTGCTGCTTGTTTAAAATGCCTATATGAAATCACTCTCTCCAGTCATTTTCCACTTATCAGACATTTGAAGACTCGAGGTTGAGGTTGTAGTGAGGTCGTAGTGAGGTCATTTCACTTTATTCCCATGCAAGAAATGTCCAAGAATTCACTTAACCAAATTTGTCATTGTATGTGACCGTGTTAATGTTAAAAGAATGGCAAACCTCTGACAACTTTTTCATTTTTAAAATTTGGGGTCAGTAAGATTTTTTTCGTAACAATAATCATAACACGTTACAATGTGAGCAATTAATAAATAGCAGCACTAAACATGCTACAGTTCATTGCTTCTCCTAAATGAACTAAATGAATAACTTCTTTTTTTTTTACAACAGAAATGTAGACTATCAAATGTAGACTATACTTAAGCTGGACAATGACACTATTTTCTTCTAGAGCTGCTGTACAGCTGAAACAAACTTTGTTGCATCATTTTCCTGTTATCACTGTAAAGCTGCTTTGAAACAATCAGTATTGTAAAAAGCGCTATATAAAAAATAAATAAAGGTACAGTAGCCTAAATGCGACATCATTTAAAGCCTTGGCTAGATGTGATCGTCAGTGATCTCCTGCCCTACCTTTAACTGTCCTGCTGGTGGCAGCAGACACTTCTACACCGCGTGACTTACCTGCCACTGTCAGCGAAGTCCAAAATGTAGGACAAGGGGCATTGAGTTTGTTCAGCTGTGCTCTTCTGATTTTGAGATTTAAAAAGTATTTTCAGCTACCTAGGCTACATAATTATGCCATGAGTCACGGACATGCAGTGAACTTAAAATAGTTTGGAGACATGAATGACAGTTTAATGATCCATCTAATTTTCTAAATTTGTCTTGTGAAGACAAGCCTGCAAAACGACACAAACACAGGATGGTGCAGCAAACAGTGACCCACAATATAATAACATTCAGAGAACTGCATTTTTAAAATAAGGTCCCATTAGTTAACATTAGTTAATGCATTAACTAACATCAATTAACATTGAGCAATACATTTTTTACAGTATTTTTTGTTGTTGTTATCGTTAGTTCATAAAAATAACTGTCTATAGTAGGCTAGTTCAGGTCCATTAAATAATATTAACTGATACATCTTTTTTATTTTAATAATGCATTAGCAAATGTTAATAATGCAGTCCGCAGTTTTTCCTCTTTGTCGCCATCTCTGTTCGAAATCTGCAATTGCAGTTATTCGCGGAATTATCAACTTTACGTGGGTTGTGCCTCGGCACGGCAACAGCGCGGATGAATCCAATGTTTTGAGGAGAATGATCGGCTGTCAGTCACCGCGCCGGTGGTGTTGATACTGTCATTCGGAATCACAGATTCTACTTTTTTGGAAATTTGAACAACATAAGAATTTTCACCGGAAAATGTCGTCTAAACAAGTAAGTAACATCCACTTTTGTTCAGACCAACTAAGGGGAAAAAGCATTGCAGTAAATCGCGCGCTAAATCTATCACATCATATCACGTCAAACCGTGCAAATTATACTTTGTTCTCAAATTGGTAATGCTAACAACATCAGCACTGCGTGACTACATTTAATGCCCTTCCGATATTTGTCCTTGTTTTCGCATGGGCCCGGTTGCAGTGTCTTTATTTCTGTAGCCACTCCGAAGTCTGAAGTCTTTCCCGTTTACAACGGGTGAATCTCTATTTGTCACTGGTGATTGTCGTTTGAACCTTTTTGGACCCGCCATCAAATTGATGTTTAATTATATCAAGTGCTGTGAGAAAAGGCTATAAAACTCCACCTCCAACATCCTATGTGTACAGATGTGACGTAATGACGCAAAGACATGCTCGAATTTCCCGCGGAAATCCACCAGTACCACTGGAATTAGAAACATTATTACAAGCTTACCATTTTGAATCGAGCTAAGGCAAGCAGATAGTTTTGAACTAACAATAGTTCAGCTTAACATGAACTAAGATTAAAAAAATGCTTTAGAATTAGAATTTTTCATTGTTACATTTGAGCTAATGTAGATAATATTAACAAATGGAACCTTATTATAAAGTTTTGCATAAACGCAGGAAACAGCAATAAAAGACAACTATACCTTACTCAGTTTTGGATTACTTTTTTTTAAACGAATTACAAGAAAAAAATCAGTAAGATATTATAATCATATAGTCACACACATAAGAATAATCTTGTATTATTTTGACAACAAAACTGTAAAGTGTTTGTTTACATGTTTTTATCAAAAAAATCTAATCAGTAATTTTACAGTAATTTTTTACAAAAAAGACTAGTGAGCTATAGTTTTCTAGCTAAGTAGTCAATTTTAATATTTTACAATGACATTAATGTACTCAATTTGCAACTCAATTCTGAGTTGCAAAGTTTTTGTCCATGTGTCTCCTTGAAAGTTATTTATCCTATCACTGTAAAAAAAAAAAAAAAGGCTATATTTGCATGATTTGTTATCACACATTTTTTTTCTTTTGTCAAATAAGCTTAGATAATTTATGTGGTTCAGATAACATAATACTTCTAGTTTCTGTTGAATAAACAAATATCCTTCATTATATTAATTCAAATGATTAATTTCAATAAACTAAAAATTTTAAGGCAACCAGGTTAGTTTTTAAAGTTAAAACAACATTTATTTTTATTTTTTTTATTTACTTTTATTTTTTAGTGCTATGTATTTTAAAATGTAAATCAAAAAATGATCCAATTTGTTGCCATTGCCTATTGATCAATATGTAATCTTGTAAAAATCCATAAAAAACACCTATAATCTGTTTTGGACTATTGAACCAAATATGAACTAATGCATTAATGATTTTGTCGTGTAGGCTTTAGCTGTGTCTGTGCATGTGTGTGGTGGTCTTTGAATAGTTCCCTTCGGCTCTGAAGTTCGTTTACATGGTTGCTTACGGTAAAGGGGGCAGGATTAAGCTCACATGTGCTGTGGGACATAATTGACATGGACGCGGAATCTCCCCCTGACTGAACGCTGCGCTGGTGGAGCAGACTGGAGGGAGCAAGGATTGCCAAAGTTGTGTCTGGGGTGAAAGTGGAGCTCTGGAGTTTCTTTCAACATCATTTTATTGCAGCGAGGTAAGTTTTTCTTATCGCTTACTATCTCTGTCTTTGGCTACAGTTAGTGTTTGTGTGCTTTTCCCCAATTAAACGATGAAAATTTGTTTATAACGGAAAGTTGCGTGCATTTTTGTGTCTGGATGGCGGTGACGCCGGGAGTCTGGGTTAGTTGGCCAACAAGGAGATGCGACGGAAAACTTCATAATTCCGCAAGAAAACAGGCTGTATTGCTTGGATTCTCTGTTATTTACCCGAAGATGCTCAAAACTCGTCGTGCAACTTTGTAATGATTCGCGAAATTTACGATAAAATTCGTAGTTTGACGTCTTCGTCGTTGAATTCCAACTTTGGATTTTTTTTTTTTTTTTTTTTTGCGCGTATCCCACTGTTACTTAAACGCTACAAAAAAGTTACACTTTCGCTTTATTAAAAAGTATTTTGTTATATCCGTGAGTTTTGGAGTGATATCAAATATTTAGGTAAAATAGAGTAGGGATGCTGAATTTCGCTGTCTTTCCAGGTGTCTTTCCGTAGCGATTACAGTGTTGCAAAACAACCAGTTGCTGGAATGATGTCGTATAATATTTGGCAAAGATTTGAGGAAAATGAATGATGAATGATGGATGAAGTGAAGGTGGTCAACTCCATCATGCCCTAGTATTCCAGACAGCCTATTCTTCAACAGCTGTGTCTGTTTATATGGAGGAAAACATTAGCTGCTGTTGTCCTTGTCCTGTCATATATTGTGCAGAAAGTATCTCGACTTCTCTATACTTGTTTCTGTTTTTCTTTCTTTTATTGGTTTGGTTTAATACAACGCCGTGCATCGTTTTTCCAAACGTCAGAAATGGGATACTAGTTGCTCTTTCATGCCGGGAATTAAAAAGCGCACTAATTAGCAGCTCTGGAAAAAATAGACGGTCGCTTTTAATCTCTTGGATAATTTTGTTGGGAACTGAAATGACGCTTCAAGATGGTTTGTACCATGAGTTTCTACTCCTGCCTGGATCCAGAGGGCTTATTGGAGAGAAAGAAGCACACTATCTGTGAGAGGAGAAATGTGATCTGCAGAAAATGACGTCAGGTTTGCATTCTCCAGCTGAGTGAGGGATTTCATAACTTTTGAAAATTCTAATTATTGCACTGGATCATGAAAACTAAATATCTGCAGGAAAATAAGATTTTGCATTCCTCAGCTCCTTATTATTTGACTGTCTACAAACCAGTGGTTCTCAACCAGGGACCCAGGACCAGTCGTCAAACTTCCAAGGGGGGGCCACAAGACGATTTAAAATAAGTAATATAAAACTATTAAATATGGGTAAAATATACTATATGCATTATATACTGACCCCCCTCCCCCCACTTTCTTCCCATAGAATGATGCACACAATCCCTACTTGCAATGAATATGTTCCCACCTGCTTGTTTTAGGTCCTGCTACTTGCAATCCTTCATTTTATTTCCTTTTTCCCCATTGGACATTTTGTCAAATGCACACAATGCTCAACATTTTTGAAGGTTTTTAAGGTTCTCAAAGGTTGAGAATCACTTTTCCAATGCATGCACAAACTAGGAAAATGCACAAACTAGAAAGATGCTTTCAAAACAAAGTAGCTTTATAAATTTTTTTGGTCGATATCTGATGGATTGGCTTCAGCAGCCTTTGTTTGGTCAGTCTAGGTGCTGCGCTGAGAGCTGGCATGGGGAGTTCAACTTCCTGATTGGGCATAGCTGCAGGAATGTGCTCTTCCTTTGAGGTCATGGGGTTGTACCTGGTGAGCTGGAGGGCTGTTTCCCCAGGGGCAAGTCAAATACTACACATCCCCTCCCCCAGCTCCGAGCTTTGATGTGTGCTGATGTTACGCAGTGCAGCGTGATAAAATCTGTTGTGATTGTTCCTAATTGCAGCGGAGAGTCCACCTTATTGAGGACATTTCCTGATTTTCTCTAAATGGGGCTCTTTGAAACAACTTAACATCTCTCAGTCACACTTATTGCCCAGTAGATGTTGTAAAAATCTATTTATTCCATCTTGTGTAGGTTTCGATAGTTCTAGCAATGCCTCATTATTTTAATCTTTTGTCTCTGTAACATCCAGTGAATTCAATGGCATTCATCTGTATTGTTTTGGAAAAAAGAGTAAATGATGAGTAGAAATGCAGTAATGGATTTGGTCAGCAAAGTCACATCTTTTCATTTGACTCTTTTTTCCCTTGACCTCATTAGGCAGAGAAATCCAGCGTCTCTCCAACTGTTAAGCAAGACAGAACAAGTTTGTATCTGTGCTTTAACCATAGTGCATGGGAAATATGCATGCAGCGATGATGTGGCTGTCAGCTGGTCCGTGAATCAGGATCATGCTGCTCATTTTGAATCAGCCCACCACGGCCACATATAGTAGCATTCAGAGGAGCTAAAAGTAGTGTTCTGCATAACAGTAATCACTATAGGGTTTCTTTTCACACGTCTCATTTGCACTCTAGCATCTTCTCCTGGTGAATGTGATGCATGTTTGTTTGGCACAGTATTGCGATGTTTGCATGTAAGGCTTTTATGTCGTCTTGGTGATTTACACTTGTTGACAGTTGATTTAGATGAAGATAAAAGAGCCCTTTCAACTCCCTTTCCCACCGTCTCTCGAGACAGTCGCCTCTCCACCTAACTGCACACCCATCACTTTACCAACATTGCAAGCGACAAGCTGCTGGATGCCAGAACATACCTTCTTACGCTGCTGAAAAAAAGCGTTTTTTTAGTTTTTTTTTTAAGAGGCTAGCGTATTTTTCCAATTGTTTTCAATGGGAGCGCCATGTTGTTGTTTTTTCTGGTCGCCAAGAATTGAAGAATGTTCAACTTTGGGTTAAACGTCATCACTGCCACTTTTTACCCAGCCGTCCAATCATTGCAGAGGAGAGGTGGGACAAATACCACAGCGACCAACCGTCACATTCTGCTTGTACAATGATAACAAACGACAACAAGCACGTCTTCATCCAAAATTAGTGGCAGAGCAAGTACGTTACTTTGTCAAAAAATGTTATATTCAGAAACAAACTATTTGCGAAATCTGATACTAGTAACAGTTCCTCTGATACTCATAGCACACATAGCGTCTCAACTGGAAAAAACCCTGCAGCAAGGCTTTTTTTACAAGAGCGCTGTTGTTTTCAGCTGGCTAAAGACAAGGCCTTAAGGTGCAGTCAGGTTTTCTATTGCTTCGTGAAATTTCGCAGGCACAATCCAGACATTCCACTAGAAATCCGTGTGATCGTGAGTTTCGTGCGAGAGTGAAAAAGTTCCCCATGCAGATTTTGATCATTTTCAAGTTGGCCTCATGAATTTGCCACACTGATCGTGCGATCCTGATGAATTTCGCTGAAATTTCGCTAATGTGACCACACTAAACAAACAGTTAGACATTTGAAATGACATTAGCATGAGTAAATGATGACAGAATTTTTATAGGAATGGTGATAAAATTATAAATAATGATAAATATTTATATTAATTATTATAATATAAATATTTATATTAATTATTATAATATTTATATTTCTAAGCCAATTACTGATCAGTTGACTGAAGTTAGATAAATTTTGCGATGCTGATTACAAAACATGTTTTATATACTTACATTGACCTATTTTCCTAATCAGGCAGATACGATAACATAAAAAAAGAAGATTTTTTAGTTGTAAAAGCGCATTGAAACTGCTTCATTCCATTGCACTACTTTTAGCTGTTTCGGAATGCAAGAATGTAGCTTTGTGGATCTCTTTTTTTTGCAGTTGGTGGAGAGAGTGAGATGCTGCTACTCACTCCATGTCACTCTGGTTCCTGACATGCATCCTCTGTCATGCCAATGCATTATTCAAACCGCCAGGCCTGCACATTTAGCTAAAAGCAGAGCGGAAAAACACTAAGTGTTTGGTCAGATGGCCAATGGTGTATGTTCGTGCTTGCATTAGCATTCAGAGTGCAGAGACTGCCGTTGTTAGCTGGACGATGGAAACTTCAGATGCGACTGCAGCTCATTAATGACGCTTTTATTTGACTGGAGACTGTTTTAGCCGCTGTGCATGAGCAATGAGAGCCTGGCATCAGATGCTGCATTTATATTGGTGCATTTATTGCCCCTTCAATCTGTTGTAGCCTAATTCACACAATGGCCTCTTACAGTGTACGTATGCTCTAGTCTGTCCGATCCCCTCTCAAGCTACCCTGCTCAAACACATGTTAGCAGTGTCACTGTGCATATATTTGTAGTCCCAGACTTCCTGTTTTCCTATGCCCACCCCCCTACCAGCAGGACCTTAGACCAACACCTTCCACAATCCCTCCATCTCACCAGGTCTTGTTAACCCATCCCCCCCCTCAAGCACTCCCCTTTATAGTGTGTGAAATCTGGAGGCCTGATGGAAGATGAGGAATTTCACCCTTTGACCTCTGAGAGCAAGGAGGGGTGGACGGGGGCTATCCATTCTTACTGCCCAGATTCGATTCAGCCTGGTGAATTTTTCCAGCTAATTCATATTTTCTTTTGGATTAGTACCGCTCATCTCTCTTTGTTCAATAGGCATGTTTTGGATGTGTGAAGTTACCAAAATACGAAAATAAAGCAAACCGAGAGGTCATGGGAATGGCAGCCGTTGTTGCGAGGGCAGTGGCATCCCAGGTGGCACTGGAGGAATGTCAATGTTGAATTTTCACTTTCTACAGCATTCCAGAGAGAACATAGGGTGAAAAGGCTGCCCCTTAACATTCCTGTTAGGGACTGATTTATTTTTCGGTTTCTGTTTCTCGCATTTCTCACATTAAGTCAATGTTATTATTTATGTATTCATTTATTGCTAAATATATGTTTGGTATATTATTCACTCATTATCGTGCAGATATTAAAATGATGTCCGATAATTATTGTGATGTTATGGCTGATAATTAACCGATAAATGACTGATATTAAAATTCCGTATTGTCTAAATAAATAAAATTAAAATGAGCTGTATTTACTTAAACATATTTATTGCTGAATATTAAATATAGTTAAAAATATATAATTTTTACTTGGAACATTGCAAAAAAAAAAGTAAGATGTTTAAGATTAAGATTTTTTTTTAAAGATATTTTGGTTCTTTCTAAATATTATATTTCTCATTGATATATTGCACATTGGGAAATAAAATTACAGTATGATGAGTGTACTATTGTTAAATCTTTTACATTATATAAAAATATTGTAAAATAGAATGGTGTTGGTTTACATCTACTATTATTTTTATGGTATATCATGCATCCCTAATTTGTAATATGCTTAGAAGAAACTAGGGAGAATAGTTGATACCTTTCTCTCAGTGACTGACAGTTGTCTAGGCTCTTGTCCGTAAGCAAATGACCAGATATATTCCCTGTACAGATGCTGAGTCTACTGTAACAGTCCTGTGTGAGAGGTGGAGTTGAGAAGCAGGACCATGTTTGTGCTTTTCCAGGGTGTCTGCAGACGCTGAGCCACACAGAGCCGGCTGTGTTTTGGCGGCTAGCTGTTCTTTCCCCCAAATGACCCGGTGAGGAGCGACGGACGGGTTTCTGTTTAAAGGCTTTGTGTGCAGCGAGGAGGAAGTGGTTATGTTTGTTTAAACTGAGCTGCCCCCTTTGAGCACGCTCAGCCATGTGGGACAAATGAGCAAAATCTGTCCCCCAATTTCAACACCCCCCCCCCCCCCCCCCCCCACCCCATTCCCTGTGTCTTCCTCCGACTGAATTCATCACACCCCATTCGGCTGGGGGTTGGGGGAGCCCTGAATATTGGCTTGGGCATAAGATTCAGCCATACCAAAGTGTTGACTCATTCAGCATTCCAGGACTATAAAATGTCCATCCAAATCTGGACTCTGGGACGAAACTGACCACTTCCGCATTGAAATGCAACCTTGTCTGGAGGATTGTGTGGGGAAACTTGAGGTTTATAAGTTGCGGTTTTGAAAATCCTTTACTGTAATGGTAAAACATCTAGCCCATGTTCTAATATGTTTGATTCTCAGAGTTTTATTTTTGTTTACCGGGAAGCGATGGATGAATGTGTTTCCTTGAGGAAAGAGCTGCTTAAAAATGGCACATGTTAAAATTAGAAAGCGCAAAGAGTGCTATAAGTTTAAAAATGGAGCAATAATTTCAACAAAAGAATGTGAGAGAGGAAAACATGTTAAGCAGAGAATGTGTACTGCTGAGGATTAACTATATGATGTTGGGTAGATGATGCAATTATGTATCTCTTACACAAATTACTAAATCATTTAAGCCCCTTTCACACAGAGATTCCGGAAAATACACGGATAATGTGTCCCGGGATCGTTTGATTTTTGGTTCATTCACACTGCCAGTGATTTTCCGGAATCTGTGAGTGCATTCACACACATCCCGTAAAAGACACGTGACGTGTAACGTACATGTTGAAAACATGTACACTAACACTACACTACACTAACGCATCGCGTATCCACAAAGCTGGTGAACGATCTCAGCTTCAGCGCGGATAGTAAGGAGCTCCCTGGTCTCTGCTTCATTCCAGTTTGCAGACATTTTTTCATTCTTTCTTTGTTGATGACGAACACAAACTTTATTCTAAGAGCAACAGAGTCGCGCGATGGCACGTGCGTCATCACTACGACACACCCCTTACGGCATTGGTCCTGGCTTTTGCTCACACAGGGCGCGTTCCGGGACTGATCCGGGCAATGTTACTAGATCCCCATCCCGGCATCAATCCCGGGAAGTGTTTGCGTTCACACAGAAGGCACTCAAGTAGTGAAGTGCAGTACTGGAACGGTTTATCCCCATTTTTGTTTACTATTTATACATCAGACTTCCAGAACAATTCTGAAACCTGTCACCTTAAGACATTTTCTGATGACTCCGCAGTTGTTGGATGTATAACAGACCATGATGAGGGTGAATATAGGGAGCTATTAAAGAGTTTTGTGGGTTGGTGTGAGATAAACGGTCTTAGGCTAAATGCTAGTAATACTAAGAAAATTGTGGTTGATTTTAGTAGATATCCTCAGCAAACTGTATCAGTAAACATACGGGGGTCGAAAATTGAGACTGTAACATCATATAAGTACCTGGGTGTATACTTGAATAACAAGCTTGATTGGTCTGATAATATGATACAAGCCTATAAGAAGGGTCAAAGTCGTATTTATCTGTTAAGATGACTGAGATCCTTCAGAGTATGTTGGGTACTACTTAAAGACCTTCTATGGAGTCATGTGGTATCACTATCATCTGTGATCTTGTATGCTGTCACTTGTTGGAGAGGGGGATTGTTGGAAAAGGAGAAGAACAAATGAAACAAGCTCATAAAGAAGGAAGGTTCTGTTGTAGGCAGTGTTACCCACAATTGAAAAGATTGGGCACCATAGAATGATTGATAAATTGGTCTCTATAATGAATCATAATTGTCACCCCCTTCATGAAATAATTTGAGCCCTAGTTGAGTACATTTAGACTTATTCATCCCCGCTCTCACAAGGAATGATTTAGAAAGTCCTTTTTACCAACTGCTATTAGACTGTACAATCAGTGCTATACAAGGTGATAGATTATATTATAGAACCATTTGCTATATAATCATAATGCCTTGAACTGATACTGGTAAATAATGGTTGTTGTTGTGAATGTCTTTTATTTAATATTATTATTGTGTGATATGTGCTGCTGTGACATAAAAATTTCCCCTTGGGGTTTAATAAAGTTAATCAAATCAAATGTGTGAGTGCAGTCCCAACCTTTGTAGAAGCACTTCACCCTTAGTACCTTTGCTAGCTGTCAATGGATACAGATTTCCTTTCTATGGAAAACTGAGGTGACGCACAGCATATTATTTTGAATATTCAATAACACATTTGGTCGTTGACTTGGACAGACAGAGCCTGACTATGTGAAAACCCACTGTAGCTCGATTATAACTGCATATGTGAATGTTCTGACAGCTGTGGATACATGCACTGATCCTCCTCACTGATCTGAACTCTTTTTCTAAGTACCAAGGAAAAATCTTGAAGCACAGCCATGTGTGTGGAGTGAGTCATTTTCATGTGTTTGTGGGAGTTGGGCTGCTTCCTCTCAGCTTGGTCTAAACACAAGTTCAGTGTGCCAAAAAAACAAAAAAAAAAACCTCAGAAGAGCTGAGATCTGCGAGCTGTGTGGTGACCTGGTGACCGTTCTCTTAGTAGCGAGGTGCATATTGAAGGTATTTTAGACATTACTGTTTTTTCCTGTTTGTGGATAGACTGAGTCACCAACAAGTCTAGACCAACCCACTACAAGAGCCACTGTAGAAATCTTTCAAACTTTATTCGTTAATGTCACACACTGAACAGCATTCTTCACTTTAAATGTGGTTATAAGGTGTTATTCCATCAGAGCAGCATTAATGGAAACTTGAGTCTGAAACGTCACACTAAAGGGATAGTTCAGCTGAAAATTACATTTGTCATCACTTCTGTCTCAGCCTCATGTTGCTCCAAACCTTGAATGTCTTTTAGTTGTCTTTGGAAAACAAAAGAGGATATTTTGAAGACTGTTTTTGTCCATACAATGGAAGTCAATGTGGTCCAAAACAAAATAACAATGGACCTCTTTTACTTTCATTGTATTGACACACATTTTTTTCAGAATATCATCTTTTGTGTTTCACAGTCAGTCATGCAGGTTTGGAACAACATAAGGGTGAGTAAATGATGACAGAACTTTCATATTTAGGTGAACTATCCCTTTAAGTTGCAAAGCATTTATATTAAAGGACTTATTAATATTTGTATTTTTTTTTATTTTATTAATTTTATCTTATTTTTATTTTAGTATGTTTTATTAATAGTAATATTCACTTATTAAAAAATATTTTTATTAAATTATTTTACAATGTGATTTTTGTCAATTCTTTTTTATATATTTCTATTTAGCTATTTTTTAGTTTGTCACCATTTTAGCACTTTTATTTGTGCATTTAGCATTTATTTTATTTCAGTTAGTTGCTAAGGCAACATTTCCTATTTTAATTTAATCGTCTAATATTAATATTTTAATGTTTTAGCAACATTTCAATTAACAACACTTTATAAAGGTTTTAGTTAACAATAACAACACTGTAAACAATTGACTTGTAAATAAATAACAAAATGAATCTTTGACAATTTTTATAAAACATATATAAATGTGTACAAATATTACGAAAGGATTTGAGGCTTGGACCCCACCTCAAAGATGTGAGACTTAAACTCCACGTCAGAGACTTTTGAAAATGTCTGACGCCCATAACCACAATCTATTATTATGAACCTCTCCAAGTGATCATTATTACATTGTCGTATTACATCAAAACTGTGATATTGCAGTTCAATATCAGTGTGCTGTGTAGGCAGACAGGCAGATGTGCTTATGTTGCTCTGTGGGAAAGTGTTTCTGCAGGAATAAGGCGGGCTCTCTCCTCCTCTCTGTCCTCCTGTGCTAACAGCTACGTGGCAGTCGTACGTCGGTCAGGGACTTGGAATGAATTTTACTGCCTCCTGGACTTCTGCCTAGTCCACATCCAGATGGTTGGATGAGTTTTCTCTTTCTCTCCTGCTCTCTTTGGCAGTGTCAAGCTGCATTGCTCTCATTGCTGCTGAAAGATAGGCTGATGTTTCATCTTTTGAACCATTTTCTATTAAAATATCTCTATAGAGTTCCTGTCCTTCCTGACTCGGAAACCTTCGCTTACATAAATCTGACCAGTGACCTCTGGATCATATGGGACTTTTCTAGTACTAGTTCCTCATCTTGTGGCTTTAACTTGGTATTTTCTCTTATTTTATTGCTTTTGAAAATGGTTTAAACTTGGCAACTTGTCTTTGAGTAACAGCACTTCAGACACACAAATTTAAAATATTAATAAATAAATGTTTCCAGTGGTAGCTTGCTAAATGTGACGGGCCAGAATATTTTAAAGTTAATTGAATACATATGGTAAAGTGGATAAACAAAGTTTTTAATTGTTCTTGATTATGCATTAAATTGCTTAATGTGGGTGTTGCGCACATATAAATTTAATTCAGGTCTGTTCGAAGCTAAAGTCCTGTTCACACTAAGGACGATAACTATAACAATAAGTACCAAGTTTTAAAATCGTTCTAATTTTATGAGAATAGGGAGATCCACACCATGACTATAAAAATAACAAAATAGAGGAATGAAATCACTGGAATCACTTTCAGAATTATAATTTTTTCCAGCTAATGAATGATAAAAACATTAGCAGCCAATCAAAATCCACCTGATCTTAATAAATGGCATCAGTTTATATTAGGGATGCACGATATATCGGCCACCATATCGGCATCGGACGATATATGTTCTTTTTTTATGTTATCGTTATCGGCCCGATAAGAAAATTTAGCCGATATATTAAAGCCAATAAATAATGGCCTTAATATAAATGACCTTATAATGGCCTTAAATAATTACCTTCAGGCTGAGACACTTCAGATGTAGAACGTTCACCTTGATGGTTTTGAAGGGCTTGAAATATGAACTTCAAAAAAGAAAATGCAGTTAAGTGCAACACAAGTCTGTCATATAGGCTATATTAAATTATAATGAGAACATTATAATTGTGTGCTTGGGACATGGCTTTTAATGGTGTGACACTTGTTTTTGCAATCAGGCTCTCAAAAAATATATAAAAATTTGAATTTAGGTTTATCGGCCAATACACCAGTTATTGGTTTTCAAATATAAATAATTATCGAGTATCGGTTTTGGCCAAAATTTTTCATATTGGTGCATCCCGTTTACTTTCAAACTATAAACTTTTATCCCAGTCCTTCTGTGATAATTTGAATATTTATAAGACCGAAATAGTGTTGTCACGGTACCAAAATGTCAGTATTCGGTACCGATACCAGTGAAAATCCACGGTTCTCGGTACCAATTTCGGTACCAAAGCTTAATTTAGATAAAATGTACATAATTATATTAAAGTGGATATCACAAAGATGGAAACTGTAGTATTAAAAACACTTTACAATAAGATTCCATTTGTTAGATAACATTAGATAAAATGACCTAACAAAAAAAAACAATAGTTATATACTGTCGCAATTATTCTCCTTTAGGGGTTAATTTAAAAATACATTTTTAAAATCAAAAGTTAACATTATTTCTGTTAACATTATTTAATGCACAATGAATGAAGTGAACAAACATGACCAATCAAGTGTTTTGTATTAAATAACATTCACAAACGTTAAATAATGTTGTAAAAATATATTGTTCACTCAATGTGTTATGTTAGATAACGCATTAAGTGATGTTAATGAATGGTATCTTATTGTAGCATTACCAAACTATACAGGAGATAAAATATGTTTTATTTGACTTGACTATACTTTTATTTAATCCAAAACTGTATTCATATTTAACTTTAAAAGGGCTTTTTAAACCTGCTAAGAGTTATCCAGCCAAGAATAAGACTAGAACTGCTTTTCTGACGGACTGATATTAATGACGGCTTTTTATTTCTCATCTCCATAAATATATCTAGTAGTAAAGCTAATGCAAGGGCTAGAAATCAATTAATAGGCCTATGTCACACTTCCTCGTCGTCATGGAGAGCGCAGTTCGCACAAGCGTTTGTACTCCCGTGGCGTCTGTCGTTGCTATGCATCCATGAACGCACATGGAAAAGCGAGCGCGCCGCTTCTATTATGAGCGCGCTTGCCGCGCGCCATTTGAAATAACCATTGACAGTATAAGAAATAACGTATCTGCACGCGCAAAAACATCAGCACCACATCAGCAGCAGCACCGCCGATCGCCATCAGCGCTTTTATGAAGAGGACGCAACTGCACGCGCTTCGGGCATGCACGCGCATCAAGTACCGGGTTTGAGAAAACCTGGTACCGTGACGTAAAAAAAAAATGAGTACCGACTTGGTACCGAAGTACCGGGTCTTTTGACAACACTAGACCGAAATAACGATACTGTGTGGAGCTCTACTTAAAACTCAAGGTGAAGTAGTTTTCTGCTTGATTAGTTAGAATATGTTGGCAATTGAAGATACTTGAGCAAGAAATGGACCTAAAGGATACATTTCTCAATCTACGTCTATCTGTCTAATTAGAGACTAGAGCTACTTTTCACCCCTGTGGTTTTCGGGAGCCTGTTTAGTTTAGTCTGAAATAGTCTGAGGTAACCATTGGTGATGATGCTGTATGGTTGGCAGAAAGAATGAGAAAGAACGTGTACAATTGGTCCATGCCTGTCTTCCTGCCAACGTTGCCTCAAAGAATAGTTAGGCTGCTGTTCCCAAGACCTGTCTGATTTCCCTCTGAAAGAATGGTATTGTTCAGGGCAGCCATTGCCTCATTTTCATATAATGGCTATAGGCCAGAGTTTTCTAGAGGAGATTTTTCCTTCCCCATAAAGGCGAGTTGCCTGGGGCAGAAACTATAAACCATGATGTGGGTTAGTTTGGCTGAGCTTCATTGTGTGTGGATGCTGGACACGGTGGCCAGCTGGACCGGGCTTCATTAACATCAAATGTGTGAGGCTCCTTGATCAGATGTACAAATCTATTAACATTTATGTCTGACATAGACTCCTCTGCAATATGGTGGCTGTGATATGGACTTGCACTGTTGTAATACCCCCAAAGCAATCCCGTCTAGCATCCAGTTGGCTAATTTGTACGATTACTGGGATAAAATGTAATATGGTGAAGAAATAGCATTGGCATAAAACATGATCAGCCTGGTGATATTGAACAGCAGTCTAAGATCTATGCCTTGGGTTTTCATGACCTCAGAGGAATGTATAAACAGGAACAAATTCCTACACATGAAAATTGGTAAATGTTAAAGAGGCATTGTGTGCAGCTCCAATCATTACTTCACAAGCTGCACATTTGAAATAATTTGTATTGCTGCGTGCCAGCACTAGGCAAAGCTCTATCTGAAGAAATTCCCTGAACAACGGACTGTTTGGAGGCAAAGGGGAGATGTCGGGGGTGGGGGAAACTCCTGAATGACGTGGTGTGGAGCGAGTCCTCTCCTCAACTGTCTGAAACAGAGAGAGCAGTGTTGCTGCCGTCTGTACTGCCCATAAAGCCCACTGTGTGCTTCTATATATGTTGATTATTATGATAACCTATGTGGCTGGTGTAACAGCATCCTTTTTTCTCCTTAAGTTTCCACCTAGATTTCTATCTCACAGATTCTCAACATGAACCAGGTTTATTTGACTAGCCAATCTTGAACTGCACCTGTAGAGGAAACATCTGACTGGACAGTTGACAGCTTGTCTTTTCAAACCTGATCCTTAATACAATGCATCTGTGACAGAGTTTTTTTTTTTTTTTTTTTGTGATTGTAAAAAACAAACAAACAAAAAAACGTGCACAGTGTACCTGGACTTTAATGTTGACGCAAAACTTTTTATTCCACTTTAGAGTCTTTAGAGTGCCTGCATTCACTTTACATGCACACTGCTTTTTGGAGCCAATCAATGTAATTGTATAACTAATAATAATAATAATAATATTATGTAATATGATTGTTATTATAACCAAAAAATTAAGACAAATATCTTGCTATTGTACTGTAAAATAAACATTTTGTTTGTACTGTAGAAAAAAAAACATTAAAATTATTACAGCATTATTCAGTTTTCCACCAAAATAAAAGCTTGATTTGTGAAGGTAGAACCAAAATATTCAGTAGCTAAATAAGATTTAATTTTACAGTACAATAGTAATATAGCCTATTTGACTTCTTTTTTTGGTTACAAAATTAAGTCACACTTCAGATTAGGGTCCAGTTCTCACTATTACTTAACTATTAACTATGACTTTTGCTTATTAATAGTTAGTAAGGTAGTTGTTAAGTTTAGGTATGGGGTAGGATTAAGGGATGTAGGATAAAGTCATGCAGAATAAGGCATTAATATGTGCTTTATAAGTGCTTATAAACAGCTAGTAAAATCCATGCTAATAAGCAACTTGTTAATCGTGAGAATTGGACCCTAAACTAAAATGTTATGTAAAATTCATACTGATTAATTATGATTGCTGTTATTTTAAAAATGTTACTAAGTAAATAACACACATATATTACTGTTAAACATTAATAAAAAATCGAATTAATATTAAGCTTGAATATTGTAAGCTACTGAATATTTCTTATCTCACCTTCACAAGTCAAGCTTTTATCATGATGGATAACGGAATAATACTGTAATAATTTTAATACTGTTTCCTACACTAAATTCTCACAAAAGAACAAATGCAATAATCAGTGTCAAGAAATTTAAACTTAAGAAATCATCACTGTAAAATCCTGCAGAAGTGAAGCATTTCTTCATTGGTTATATGAAGCACATACAGCAGTTAGCCGGAACAGAGACACCTGCCCCTAACGATGCCAATGTACTGTGCCACATAGAGTTCAAAGTTGTTTAAGGATTGTATGATTAACCAGCGCGTGTCAGTAAGCCCTGGAGCAACCTGTCGTAGTATTTTCATACAACTGTCAGGAGTGATGTTGTGTAAGCAGGAGTGACCTGTCTCACTGCTAATCTAACAGAATGTTGTAAGGTTGATGTATCACTCTGCAAAGTTGGATCTGACCCACTGCTTGAACAGCATGCTGCACTACTTGAGTAAGTGAGGGTAAATGCTCTGTTTGAGAACGTATTGCTTTGCAGCTGACAAAATAGATGGCCAAACTAGACCTGAATCCTAATGTTTTTAAAGGTGTGCGTGAATGAGGTGTCATGGCAGTTGACACATTCTACTAACATCTGCAGACTCCAGATGTGTAAGGGAAATGGAAACTAATGCCAAAAACGAAAAGCCATTCTGGCTTTGTGTTACTGTAAAAGCAGACCCCTAAGCTGGTTCTCATCCAGCCCGTAACATTGTCTGTCATTGAAGTCAGACGTAATGAGAATAGGGTGGTGGGGTGGGAGGTTCTGTCAGATGGGGTGTGAGACCAGGTCCGTGCTTTGGGATTCTGTGCACAGCATCTGCTCCGCTTGTTTACCAGAAGAAATGTAGAGTGGAACCTTCGCTGCTGATGTTCCAAAACAGCTGGCTGTATTGGCCCTCCCAACAAAAACGGCATTAAATCTCTGTGTGTGTGTGTGTGTGTGTGTGTGTGTGTGTGTGTGTGTGTGTGTGTGGAATTGCTGCACATCGAATGCCCAAAAGTATCATGTATAGTTTTCCTGGTTTCTCTAATTTGAGTCTGAATCTGTGCCCAGACTTGTTGCAAGCTCACTTTACCAACCACTGCCATGGGAGCGAGCTGAGCTCCTACGAGACCTTTGCAACGATGCGGCCGGGTCCAGACACACTGACTCCTCTATCACATGGGAAATGATGCAGGTCAAGCCAACGTGATCACTTTCCCACAAAGCTGACGTTCAACGGCTTGATCTCAGATGCCCTGTTGCCCCATTGGACGTTGTGGCTGGGTGATTATGCATGGAAGTGTTGTGTGCTTCGCTGACAGGGTGTAAATAATGCCCTGGCGCTGTCTCAATTCCGTAATGACTTTCAAAGCAGCTGCCGAATGCTCTCATTCACTGTCTCGTGCCAACCTCACCCTTCAACACATGAAAAACTCCTCTCTCACTCACCTTACTTAACGGAATATTCCGGGGTCAATAGAAGTGAAGTAATTTACAACATAATTTACATCATCTCACCAGTAACCATATTTTTTCCATTAATCAAATAATCTAACA